>NC_139227.1:112509386-112909386 GCF_055691185.1 Crinia signifera
GGCTGCTAAACTAACTAAAGTACTGGTCAGGGCGCCCGAACCACGGACCTTCAGTTATCGTTTACAACATAATGTAACCTCTTTTTGTTATAATCTCTTCAGGTTTTTCCCACTGCAGCCTATGTCACCTCATGGCCTCAGATAGGGAGACAGAGAAGGACTGGTACCACATACTGGGAGCACACCCATCTGACAGCCAAGCGGAGCTGAAACAGAAGTACCAAAGGCTGGCTCTACTAGTGAGTACATTTCCCATATTCTGTTACATGAGATACAGTATCAGGGTAATGCTCAGACATTCTGTGGTGATGATCAGCTCAGAGACCCCAGAGTATATTAGACCATCTATTCTCTATAGCGGTAATATCCCCCTCTGATCGCATCCTGCTCTCTAGTCAGTTTAGGGGAGGGTGACCATGAACCTTATCTTGTGACTGTCAGACGGAAGCTGTGCTGGATGTTTGTGTGTAAATAGGGGGTGATTTTAATTAGCTTGGTAAGCTACAAAGCTTCCAGGTTACCGAACAACTGTGTCGCCGCCCCGCCGAATCCCCTCGCAACCACACGAGGGTATATGTAGCGAAGACACATCCGCTCGCATGCCTACGCTGTAGGAGAAAGGATTCGATGATCGCTGACCATCGAATCATTTCTCCTGATTTTGCAAATATCTCAACTGACTTAAATTAGCGGCTGCCGGGACAAAGATAGGGCGGGCAGCTGATGACGTGTGACGTCAGCCGCCTGCTCCCAGCATGCATCGGCCCACCCGCATAACCATGGGAACACCCATAAAACTCTGGCCGTTCCCATGGCCCAGTGCCGCCACGTCCCTCCCCCACTTCTGCAAACTGCCCAGCGAGTTGGCAAATCGCCACGGATTTTCGCGCAAACCCGACCATCGGGGCAGGGGCCAAATTTGGATGACTATGAGTGTTCCAGAATCGGCCCTATAGTGTGTGTGTGTGTGTGTCACAGCTGGGTTGCTTTACATTAGAATAGTTATAATTGTATAATATGTAAGAGTTTGTACAGCCCTCGGCCTCCCAGAAACACACAAATGCTGATCACTCTTTACAAGATTTTCAACCTTTTTGAACCCGCGGCACACCACACAAGGTTATAAAATTGCCAAGGCACACCATCTGGTCCCCACAGGAAAAAGAAAACCCATTGGCTCCCATGTGAAAAAACAATCACACTGGTCCCCACAGGTAACAAATATAAAATGCATTGGCTTTCACATGAAAACAAGAGACACAATGAACAACTGTTGAACTGGTGGTGTTGGCTGTAAACTGGTGTGGACATCTCTAGATTTGGTGTCACACACTGGAGAAGACCTCAAGTCACACTAACGTGCCACGGCACAGCGGTTGACAAATTCTGCTCTACAGTGGGCAATCCCCCCCACACCCCCCCTCTGTTTATCAAACTTAAGTTGCACACTGTAAAATTAAATTACCCCTTAAACCAAGCAGGACAAATAACATGTTCTACAGAATGTTCTAACCCTCACTCAAATATACAGAGTTGGAGGAAGGGACTGGACTTGTGGGGGACAAGATCTATTGGTGCTGATTGAACGTTGCACACCCTTCTCATCTGCTTGTGAATGTGTCTGTCATCGCTATCAGTGTGTTTTTACACAGCCCTAACCTTAAGGTGCCCATACACGGTGCGATCCTTGTATGCCTTTTGGTCTAGATCACATCACATTGCACGGTGTATGGGCACCTTTAGTGCAAGTGATCCTTCTGACTTCAGAATGTTCACCTCGGAACAGACTGCAATTCGATCTCTATGAATACTTATCCTATGTGCTGTTACATCCACCCAGCCACAAATGAAGATGAGGATGTAGTCAGGTCAACATTTACAATGTCAACAGTGCAGTGTCAACAGTTATGATGTTGACATTTTTAAAATGAATGTTGATATTAAAGTTGGGGAGCTGAGGAGGGGGCAGAAGGGTGAGGAGGAGGTTATGGTTTGCGGGTTGGGGTTTAGGGTAAATGAATAGGATTAAAGATTGGGGAAGAATACGGCAACATGTGAGGTCTTCCCTGGAAGTGTTGGTCACATGACCGCCGGGACTCAGAAGCCGTGCTAGAGTCACTGCAACCGCTGCAGTCACAGGTTGTCTACATGATGAAGGTCAACATGGTCAATGTCAGCACCGCATCTAAATTATGCATGACTGGAATATCATACAATATATTATATTATATATATATATATATATATATATATATATATATATATATATATATATATATATATATATATATATATGCCTGCAGCCCCCTTCAAGGGACCCCACTTTTCTGCAGGTCCTAACACTATCGCTAAAAATGGCTACAATACACATAGCTATCACATCAATGTTTGATTCCAGGCATGATATGATAGCATGCCTGGAATCAAACATTGATGTGATAGCTATGTGTATTGTAGCCATTTTCAGCAATAGTGTTAGGACCTGCAGAAAAGTGGGGTCACGTGAAGGGGGCTGCAGGCTTAAATGCATTGATCAATTCATGAACCAAATCTCCACTATTTATTATCAGTTAATTTAGTGTGTGCAGAGCCCCTACAATGTCTGTTTAAACAATGTGGTCACAAGCCATAGGGCACCCCAAAACTAGGAAAGGTGAGTGCCGATGTTAAGTGTGTGTGTGTGTGTGTGTGTGTGTGTATATATATATATATATCTATCCCCATGATTCGTTATTGCAGAGGATATTTATATAACAATTCTAACCTATATAATGCATTGTACAGGGTTAGTGAGTACCAGGGCATGCTGATAGTTGTAGTGCAGCTGGGAGAAGCATACTATAAGGCGATGGGAATTGCCGTTTGTCTCCTAATAATGTGACTTTCTAATTGGGATCCCGTCAGTGTTTTCATGGAATGTATAAGGCAGACATAGAATAATAGTGATGACCATGTCCTCATGACAGGGCAGCCCCCCCCCTCTGTTCCCGGGAATGTTCCTGTCCGGCATAACAGTAGTTCCCTCGGTTCTTCGCTGGAGATTTGGAGAAGGGAAGCAGATACACTGGATGCTCATCTTCCATTTGACATGTGTGGAGAATCGCTAAAGAATGGCCAGTCCCCGGGATGTCTGATATGCATATGCAAATCAGCTCTCATGTTCTGTTTCCCACTGGCAAATTAGATGAGAACCTAGACACAGCCCGGTTCCTGTCAGATGTCACTTGTTGGAGACTGGCGCGTCCATACCTACCCCATCTCTGACTTGGTGCCAGTCACTGCATATGAGCAGGATCAGAGGAGGAAAGCCAACTGGCATCTTGGAGGAATTCACTGGTGGTGTACTGTAGAGGCCCCAACCAGCCTGTACACCTCAGACCCTGCACTCCCTATTGTAACGTATACGAGTACCAGCTGAGGTTCCCGCCATGGCCCGGGTTTGATTGTGCGATTGTTCTAACTTTATCCTGTCTGTGGTGGGCTCCCTGATCTAACCGCATTTTTTTTTTTAAACCCAATGTCCTCTATCCCCCTTATGTTCTGCAACTTCGCCATATCTTGCATCCCTGACCCACTTTGTAGTGGCCGGACCCCTTTTATTGGGCCAGCGGTATCAGGATTGCGGTTGTTAGTTGGTGTGAACCTAATCTGGACCCAATCCATGTCCTCCAACCCTTTCTGTGTTATGCAACTTTGCCATATGTTGGTGTCAATTTCTTCAGGCATTTAAAAGTTATGCTGCCTGCTTAAATACTCTGTGCTGCTGTCTCAGCCCTAAGGGTGCCAGGGGTGTATTACCCCCACAGGGTTTGCTACAGGCATTCCGGAGTTACGCTGGTATACATACACACAGACGGAGCCGCTCGTAAGGGGACGTGCCGGTCCCCGATAATCACCCCCACTTCCCCGCACCTCCTCCCCCCCAACCCTGCCTGTCTCCCTGAAGCAGAGACTGGCCAGGTTTGTGTCCCCCACTGCCCAGAAAACTGGGACGCACGTGCGAGGGAGATGCTCGCGCTTCCCAGTCAGATGGAGCACCTCTCTGGTGATTCTGGCGACCGCTCCATCTGTACATACAGACACACACACACACACATACATACATCCTTTTTATACACACACACACACACACACACACACACATACATCCTTTTTTATATACCGTATTAGAAGTTACTGGTGAGTCTGTGACCATAATAAATGCAAATATGTAGACTGATGGAATGACATCACAGCTCACAGATAATCAATGACCTCACATAATATAAGCACAATGAAATCAGAACTCGCTGCTGATATAGATATTATACACAGTCTTTTATACAAATATTACTGTCACGTGCACATGATAAAGGAGAACATTCTTCCTGCTGCAGACATTGCCACGATTAAACATCCTATAGAACTCTGGCAGTGGTTCCCAAAGTCAGTCCTCAAGGCACTTTACCAGTCCAGGGCGAAGGATATCCTGATTAAGAACAGCTGGCTTAATCAGATCTTCAGTTAATTGAAGCATAGTTACCCCTAAAACCTGGATTGTTAGCATGTGTTGGGGTCCGAGTTTGGGAAACCCCGCGTCAGGGTGTTTGAATGCATTTCAGGTGGGAGTATAATTCCGCTCGTTAGAATGTACGCTGCCAGCACTGAGTCCTTGCAGTGTTATTAGTCCAGATTCAGGTGGGAGTTTAATTACGCTCGTTAGTATGTATGCTGCCAGCACTGTGTCATTGCGGTGATATTAGTCCAGATTCAGGTGGGAGTATAATTCTGCTTGTTAGTATGTACGCTGCTAGCACTGTGTCATTGCGGTGTTATTAGTCCAGATTCAGGTGGGAGTATAATTCCGCTCGTTAGTATGTACGCTGCTAGCACTGTGTCATTGCGGTGTTATTAGTCCAGATTCAGGTGGGAGTATAATTCCGCTCGCTAGTATGTACGCTACCAGCACTGTGTCATTGCGGTGTTATTAATCCAGATTCAGGTGGGAGTATAATTCTGCTTCTTAGTATGTACGCTGCTAGCACTGTGTCATTGCGGTGTTATTAATCCAGATTCAGGTGGGAGTATAATTCCGCTCGTTAGTATGTACGCTGCCAGCACTGTGTCATTGCGGTGTTATTAATCCAGATTCAGGTGGGAGTATAATTCTGCTTGTTAGTATGTACGCTGCTAGCATTGTGTCATTGCGGTGTTATTAGTCCAGATTCAGGTGGGAGTATAATTCCGCTCGTTAGTATGTACGCTGCTAGCACTGTGTCATTGCGATGTTATTAGTCCAGATTCAGGTGGGAGTATAATTCTGCTTGTTAGTATGTACGCTGCTAGCACTGTGTCATTGCGGTGTTATTAGTCCAGATTCAGGTGGGAGTATAATTCCGCTTGTTAGTATGTACGCTGCCAGCACTGTGTCATTGCGGTGTTATTAGTCCAGATTCAGGTGGGAGTATAATTCCGCTTGTTAGTATGTACGCTGCCAGCACTGTGTCATTGCGGTGTTATTAGTCCAGATTCAGGTGGGAGTATAATTCCGCTCGTTAGTATGTACGCTGCTAGCACTGTGTCATTGCGGTGTTATTATTCCAGATTCAGATGGGAGTATAATTCCGCTCGTTAGTATGTACGCTGCCAGCACTGTGTCATTGCGGTGTTATTAGTCCAGATTCAGGTAAGAGTATAATTCTGCTCGTTAGTATGTACGCTGCTAGCACTGTGTCATTGCGGTGTTATTAGTCCAGATTCAGGTGGGAGTATAATTCCGCTTGTTAGTATGTACGCTGCTAGCACTGTGTCATTGCGGTGTTATTAGTCCAGATTCAGGTGGGAGTATAATTACGCTCGTTAGTATGTACGCTGCCAGCACTGTGTCATTGCGGTGTTATTAGTCCAGATTCAGGTGGGAGTATAATTACGCTCGTTAGTATGTACGCTGCCAGCACTGTGTCATTGCGGTGTTATTAGTCCAGATTCAGGTGGGAGTATAATTACGCTCGTTAGTATGTACGCTGCCAGCACTGTGTTATTGCGGTGTTATTAGTCCAGATTCAGGTGAGAGTATAATTCCGCTCGTTGGTATGTACGCTGCTAGCACTGTGTCATTGCGGTGTTATTAGTCCAGATTCAGGTGGGAGTATAATTCCGCTCGTTAGTATGTAGGCTGCTACCACTGTGTCATTGCGGTGTTATTAGTCCAGATTCAGGTGGGAGTATAATTCCGCTCGTTAGTATGTACGCTGCTAGCACTGTGTCATTGCGGTGTTATTAGTCCAGATTCAGGTGGGAGTATAATTCCGCTCGTTAGTATGTACGCTGCCAGCACTGTGTCATTGCGGTGTTATTAGTCCAGATTCAGGTGGGAGTATAATTCCGCTCGTTAGTATGTACGCTGCCAGCACTGTGTCATTGTGGTGATATTAGTCCAGATTCAGGTGGGAGTATAATTCCGCTCGTTAGTATGTACGCTGCTAGCACTGTGTCATTGCGGTGTTATTAGTCCAGATTCAGGTGGGAGTATAATTCCGCTCGTTAGTATGTACGCTGCCAGCACTGTGTCATTGCGGTGTTATTAGTCCAGATTCAGGTGGGAGTATAATTCCGCTCGTTAGTATGTACGCTGCCAGCACTGTGTCATTGCGGTGTTATTAGTCCAGATTCAGGTGGGAGTATAATTCCGCTCGTTAGTATGTACGCTGCCAGCACTGTGTCATTGCGGTGTTATTAGTCCAGATTCAGGTGGGAGTATAATTCCGCTCGTTAGTATGTACGCTGCTAGCACTGTGTCATTGCGGTGTTATTAGTCCAGATTCAGGTGGGAGTATAATTCCGCTCGTTAGTATGTACGCTGCCAGCACTGTGTCATTGCGGTGTTATTAGTCCAGATTCAGGTGGGAGTATAATTCCGCTCGTTAGTATGTACGCTGCCAGCACTGTGTCATTGCGGTGTTATTAGTCCAGATTCAGGTGGGAGTATAATTCCGCTCGTTAGTATGTACGCTGCTAGCACTGTGTCATTGCGGGGTTATTAGTCCAGATTCAGGTGGGAGTATAATTACGCTCGTTAGTATGTACGCTGCCAGCACTGTGTCATTGCGGTGGTATTAGTCCAGATTCAGGTGGGAGTATAATTCCGCTCGTTAGTATGTACGCTGCTAGCACTGTGTCGTTGCGGTGTTATTAGTCCAGATTCAGGTAGGAGTATAATTCTGCTCGTTAGTATGTACGCTGCTAGCGCTGTGTCATTGCGGTGTTATTAGTCCAGATTCATGTGATGAGCAGGAGTGAGATAAATACAAGGGAGGAGAAGTATGTAAATAATGTGGGGGTAGTTGTGCCCCAATGTCAAATAAAAGGCTTGGTGTACATGAGTGACCCCAACCTCTTTACCCTTAAGGAGACACTAAAAAACCTTTATATACCAAGGACTCCTAACCCTATATAAATGTATAAAAGTTTATAAAGAACCACGGAACAATATTCTAGAATCTAACAGTAACATAAGCTAGCTTTATATATCAATATATGTTCTCCCTATTTTTCTATTTATTTATTTGACCCTTTTCCCCATTACACTCTATCTCTCTCTCCTCCAATGCCTTGTCCCCTCCCTCCGTTTCTTGCTCCCTCCCCCTCTATTGTTTCTTGCTCTCCACTTTCCCTCTCTTTACTGACCCTCTGTTTCTTGCCGCTCCCCCCTCTATTGTCCCTATAGAGGCTTGCTCTCTACCCCCGTCTTCTGTGTCTCTTTATCTTGCTCTCCACCCTCCCTCTCTTTACTCTCCCTCTGTTTCTTGCTCCCGCCCCTCTCTATTGTCCCTATGTATCTTGCTGACGCACCTAATTTTCACAATTCAGCACCACCACCTCATTGGACCGGTGTCTCCTCTACCAGACACTAGATTGCGTTTGTAAACTTTGCCAAGTGCTAGCGTCATTATTTTGTGGGGCTAATAGACACAATGTTGCTTTATTGAGTCCCGCCCCCTCCATACGGCACCCCAATTCCCTAAATGATCTCCTCATCCTGCCCGCTCCGCTAGAAAGCAGGTGATCAGGCCACTCTTCCGTAGGCGTGGGTGAAAATAATCGGGCGTCTCCTGGCACTTGCAGGAAAGAAGGCAAATCTGATGATCCCAGTGCGATTTAGTACCCATGTGACCGGATTTTTATGAATGCCTGAGTTCGATGGCTGTGCAGGCTGTGGGATTAGAAGATCCACAGGTATAACTAATTATATCAGTTGCAGTTCGGTGTGGAGACCTGGAAAACAGGAACTGTTGGTGGAGCTTGAGGTCCGAGGTTGGGAACCACTACCCTACACCCCATTTTTTGTTTTCCTCCGCTGAAGTTAGATGTCCCGTTTCTGCTTGCTGATCCTTACCTGTGTGACGCTGTATCCAAAAATTGATCTCATTAACAACACGGAGTGTCAGTATTTTGTCTGAGGCCTAGCCTGGTGAAAACGTAAATTAGGAATAAATAGGCGCTTGAGTAGCGGTGGCAGCTAGCCAAATCTCTATGGAAATGAGGTGCCTGGCGTGTTAGGAAGTGGATATGAATTTACATTATTTCAAGTGATGAATGCTGAGACAATTGTTGCAGAGACAATAACTCTATGAAACTAATTCAGAGCCATTGTGCGACCCTATCACTATGAATTTTTCTTCGCCCATTTTATATCTGCTTGAATTTTTGGGTCAGCGCAGATGGGTTTAGGAATTCGCCTGCATCTGTTGTGTGTATGGAAATTACTGTTTACAGACACGAGACCTGTAAAACGAGGGGGAAAAGTGCTTTTGTGTTTGTGTAGGGGTTTTTTTTTATTGTTTTTTTTATCATTTTTGTTTTATATTAATATTCTTATTTTCCAAATGCAGACAGATAATGATTGTGAAAATAATACAGATGCCTCTTTGAAGGGACGTGAAATATGTGTGATAGGTCTGTCATTCAGTTTTCTGCGTAATGTGGGCAACAGGTTGCATACAGATTGAGCAGCATTTATTGCAATGGACTGGGCTTCTTATCCTAGTATTATTTACAATTCAATTGGATATCCCAAACTTTTCATTAGTAACTAATGCTCCATTCACATGGTTCGATGTGGTCTATTTTTCTATTCGATTTTGTTTATATAAGCAAAAAAAACGAACGCTTTAATTTCATTTCGTTGCTTCGATCCCGATCCGCGGCATTGAAATCAAAAAGAAAAATAGACTGTGCAGGCGATAATATAAAGTACAGATCTGTACAATATATAGACCAGATTGAATGCGTTTGCCATACCGTGAGATTAATACCCCTTTCACACCAGCCTAAATTCCCGGGTTGAGTCCGAGAACAACCCGGGACTAGCTCTGGTGTGAAAGGTTCCAGGGACAAATTCCCTGGTTAATTTGCCGGCAATTCAACCCTGCTAGGTAGCAGGGTTGCTCCCGGGTCCTTCCAGGGTTACTGGCTGGTGTGAAAGGTGCAGGGACATGTCCCTGCTTCCCGTGTTGCCTCTGCTAGTGCTGATTTGCTAGCAGGGCAACTTCCTGTTGTGGTGGACACTCACAGACACGCACAGAGACAGCATACAGCGTGCAGGGAGACACTGTGCATGTTCTGGAACACCACAGACCCCAGAAGTTCATTTTAACCCCTGAAAGCCTGCAATGTGTGCCATGTCTTGGACAAATGAGGAGGTGAGAGAGCTATTTAATCATTAGAGGTGAAGATGCTTTCATATGCCTATTAATTTGTTTTATACAAGTAAACAAAGGCTGAAGCACTACAAATGTTTTGTGTCTTAATTATTAATAATCAATAATCTAATGTGAGTCTAAAAAACGCCATTTTCAATGCTATTCTCATAGAAATGTAGGGTCATCCTGGGTTCGGCGTGAAAGCTGCCGACCCGGGAATGTCCCTGCTTGTCCCGGGAATGTAATTCCCGGGTTTGTCTCTGCATTTCTGGTGTGAAAGGGGTATAAGGCAATCCCAATGTGTGTCCATCCCTTTAATCTGAGATCTTTCTCAAGACAAAAGGGTACAATTCTCCTCTTAGTCATTCGCCCCACCATTCAAGTCCAGGTTTCAAGGATATCCAAACTTGAGCACAGGTGACTAAAGTACACATTTATCAAGCTGTATGTCTGGCTATTTTCCCGAAAACACCCATTTATGGTGGTTAGCTGCTCATTTTAGATATCGCCTGCATGTATGAAAGATAGACTAAAAACGCACGCAATTTCACCTGAAAATGGGTGGAAAAATGAGGGTTGGCGGCAAATACACGATCCACAGGTTTTTAGGCAGTGCTAGATTTTTCGCCTAGGTGAATAATAGGCTCCAATAAATACGCCTAAAGCCTGTATGTCCAGATCTGTTGTATTATGGTTAATGCTTTATACTTATTAACATTAGCTAACACTGTAACTTCTTTCTATTGTGGTGCATGGGGCGTTTGGCCAGTGCTCATCTGGGAGGTTACCGTGAAAATATGGGAAAACAGGAGATAAACAATGGATAAAATGCTCAGATCATGGTAGCTGTGGCGTAAGTAATGGAGTCGTTTGAGAAAGGGCATTTGGCTTCCCGAAACGTCCCTATATATTTCAGATGCTGTAAATAAACAGTTTGATGTTTGAATTACAGCTAAGGGCGGTATTCCATCCCGTCCGATATTTCCAATAGGCAGAAATATTGTCCGTTTTCTAAAAGAATTGGTTGAATTTACATTAGACCTATTCAATACCAGGTCCGTTTTTCAGACTGTCAGAAAGCCTGTTAAACAGTGAAATCTGACAAGGATTTCACAGCCCAGCGGCAGTTTTCGACAATGCATGTTCGACGTGCGTGTTAAGCGACACCCGATATCGTTTAGTGGGGTCGCACAATATCAGGCGGCCGTGGACGATTTTGTTAACTATAACGGGGCAGCACGGATGGTGTAATGATTAGTATTACTGCCTCACGGCACTGAGATCATGGGTTCAATTCCCATCCGGGTTTTATCCGGATACTCCAGTTTCCTCCCACATTCCCAAAAATATACTGGTAGGTTAATTGGCGCTGCGAAATGTGTCCATTCACAATATAGATATAATATTTAACATTAATAATATGTATAGATTTTTCTTTCTCTTTAAATTCAATAAAGCATTGAACTCCATAAAATGTAGCCAATGTATTTGTAACACCTTCTTTGGGGTTGAAAACAAAAACGGCAACAGAACAGTAAAAGGCTAAATATTTCCGAAAACTAACAAACAGCTTGGCTCCGTAGCGTAAACAAAACACTGTGCCAGGAAATCTGCTCAGACAGACACGTCTGCAATGTTTGTGACTCTGTCCTGTAGGAGGCATTAGGTGGCAGTAGTGTGCTGCACTTTACCGTCCCCACAGTTTCCTCCTCAGATTATATTTTGTCCTAGATCTGCTGCAGTAACACACTGCACCCCCCCACTTCCCAAAGCTCATCTTTGAAATTCTCTATATTTGCAGTTACTTTCTTTATAACATTTACTTTTTGCCTTTGTGCTATTTGTATTTTATTATACAGAAAATAAGTTCCGTGTGTTTATTCAGTTTGTTGTCCGTTGTCTGGATTGTCGCTCCGTTGGCCTGAGGCTCAAATGCTAAATTACATCTTTTACTTGTAAATGGAGATTCAACTATTAAGGTTCCAATAGAGGTGACAGTGTGCTGCTAATTGCAATTGGTGCTCGCTGGGCTAATTTCATTTACTATTAGACAAAGCATAATTACTGCAGAATGCGTGTAACGATTGTGGTTTCTGTGGAAGGGACTGACTGCTATATAGCTGTTTTAATTGTAATTTGTCTTGTTAGTGCCAGACCTAAGCGCAGCAGACATTGCAGAATCTGGGAATTGTTTTAGCAAGTAAATGGGAGAGGAGTGGGGGGAGGCTTTGTAGTTGCTAGTAGTTACCACCTCCAATACTACAACAGATCTGTTCTGGTATTGGAGATGGTAACTACAAGCAACCACATCTCCCATTTAATTCTCCGATCTTATCTCCCTATACACTACCTTCTGCTCTCTTCGCTCCACTAAAGTATGCCACCTTTCCTGCCAACTGATGACTTTCTCCCACTCCTGCCTCCAAGACTTTTCATTTCCTGCTCACTACCTCTGGAATTCTCTACCTCTCCCTATCAGATTCTACGCCTCTGTACAAGACTTTAAACAAACTCTCAAGACCCTCTTCTTCACCAAACCCAGCCAACTGTCATCCTAACTCACTATAAGCACTCACAAGCATGGCCCGCTTCCCTTATGTGCCCTCCCTTCTGTTACTTAAACCATCTTTTTATCCATATTCCCTTCAACCGCATCTACTCTCTCGTTTTTATGCCACCTTAATACTTATTTCAGTAACGGCTGATGATGCAGATGTTTTTATACCCTGTACTTGTCCTATACTATCTTGAAATGTCACTGTTTCCTTGTTTTACTTATTTGTTTGTGACTCATTTGAATGGGAGTTTTGACATCTCTTTCCTGCCCGCGTTACCAAAACTCCCATTCAAATCAATGGGTGGCTGCTGATTGTCTCTCTCAGCTAATGGCCAACCATTCATTTCAACATTTAACTTCTCCGGCAACTCCTTTAACTTCTCGGCTGAGATATAGGGAGCGGATGAGTTGTATCGGAGACAGGTGTCATTGGTAGACATGAATGAACACAAGTGAGAAGAGATGTGGGTATAGATGTTAGGTGAGTAAGAGCTGTTATTCAAATGCAAGAAGAAGGCTGTGAGAACAGGAGGGAAGAGGGTCCTGCTCCAAGGAGCTTACAGTCTAGAGCAGTGTTTTTCAACCACTGTGCTGTATCACACTAGTGTGCCTTGAGCTGTTCTCAAGTGTGCCCCCAGATCTAGAGATGCCCAAACCAGTTTACAGACACCACCAGTTCAACTGTTATTTACTGGTCTCTTCTTTTCATGTATAGAGACAATGTATTTTATTTTTGTTACCTGTGTGATTGTTTTTTATATGGGGCCAATAATTTTTTTTTCCCTGTGGGGGCCAATTTGTTTTGCCCTGTGGGGATCTCATGTTGTGCCTTGGCAAATGTAAAATAGGTACTTGTGTAGTTTCACGGCGCCAGCATGGCCGCACGCTACTTCCGGGTCTGTGTCCCCTTGCGGGGTTGCTGCGCTCGCCCATGCTTCGGGCTCGGTGGCTCGCTACGCTCACCACACTATCTAATATCAACTCCATGCCAACATGGATAGTGGGGGTATTAACTATCCACGTTGGCATGGAGTTTATTTTAGAAAGTGTGGCGAGCGTGAGGGGACGCCGACCCGGAAGTAGCGCCATGCTGGCGCCGTGAAACTACACAAGAACCGTAAAATATTAGTGTGCCGTAAGGTAAAAAGGTTGAAAATCGCTGGTCTAGAGGGAAGGAAACCTATAACCCTATATTAAGCAGAATTATCCACAGGCACGTCTTCAGTGACTTCAAAAAGATCCTACAGACTAAAGCTCTAAGCTAGGGGCGGGTAATAAGTGGCCTGTAACTATTGATAAACTACACATCCCAGCATGCCCTGCAGCATGTCCCCGCTCTACCTCACACAGCATGCTAAGTATAATGTGGGCTTTCACCTCATCCTGTAACATTTTTAGGGCCTTCGTCCGTTCCGCTTCGGGGACGCTTGTACACATGTAAGTACAGTTGACGTTCCAGAACAATCGTTGCACTAACGTTATCCAGAGAAAACAAATTCCTGGAAGCGTTGACAGAACATGCTACCTAATTAGCAGCTGATGATCCATGGCCACCACAAAGCAAAAGCTTCATAGCTGCAGGCTATCGGCTCCTACAAGACCTCTTTACATAACAGTAGGCTCAACACCGTTCAATGGGGAAACTGGAGCATATCTGCATGTACTGGGACAGAAGGAGCCTATGGAGCAACAAGTTGGGGTTCCCCGTATCCTGGTGTGATAAAGTAAAGTGTTTACACTGACACAATAAGATACCGGACTGTGTCTCTTCAGCTGCAGGGTTTATATTTGATCAATAGGCTTATCCCCCTTGTCCTGTTACACTCAGTGTTGGTACGCAGAGACCACACTAATGTTTGCGTTCTGTGCAATTGATCCAAGATGAAGAGTTGTTCTACAAAACAGTTCTATGTAACGTATGTCTTCAAGGTAGCAAAAGAAAGCATTGAACACTTCGCACAATGTATTTGTTATTTAACCCTATGAGTGCCGAGGGAATTTGTCAAAATAGGTGTGAAAATTGCCCAGCATACCTTTTGTATTCGTCACAACGACCGGTTTACCTTATAGGGTAAATATAATCTATTTATACACAACATTTTTTATTTGAATTGATATAACAAAAGTGAACACTGCTGGCATTTCTAGTGTATATGATAGAATAAGACTAAAACCATTATCTACAAGTTGAATACATGTATTTTCTTCTGTGGATATCTCATAGGCAAATGCAGAGGTTGGTGAGGGGGGATTCCGTTGTCCAGATGCCCCCGTCCCCACAGCCCCCCACCCTGTTTGGGGCATACCTGTCTTCTCTCCTGGAATAGCTGGAATGCTTACAAAAATCAGGTGGCACTCCTGACCCCACTGAAAAGTGTCCAAGTGTCCCCATTCACTCCCCTACCACCGCCCCCCAATCCCCCCCCCCCCCCGCGCGCAAGTTGGCAGGCCGCGACCCTCACTTTGCAATGTTAGTAATGTGTACATTTCATACCTGGGGGTGGGGCTATGGTGATGCAGTCTACACGCTCCCATACCACCCCCTTATTTAGAGTCCCACCCCCTGTTGAGCCAACCCTGTAACTACTTTATGTTACAAGCTACCTTTGCCTGCGGACTTGCTTCCTGACGATTCCCACAGATGTACAGTAGGAAAGTCTCTTGGTGAGCAGTGCAGAATTCAGGATAGCCCCTGGGCACCCTTTGCATTTTCCTATTCTCTAAATTAGAAGGTGAATAGAAAAAAATGCTCATTTGTATATTTGCAATGCAAGGGGTTTGCAAATACAATTTTTTTGGTATTCAGGGTAAATACTGGTTGTTTGTGCATGAAGCCCACCATTTCTGGAAAGCTGTATTTTTATACTACAATCTAGATTTGAGATTAGACACACCCATCTCATATGTAAATCTCTGCACATTTTAAATATGCCCCACTTACAGTGCAACATGGTTGTACCAAGTTAAACAGTTAAACCCTATATACATTAAGCGATATTACAAAGGATTTTGCTCATTTATATTATTGTGTAGTGTGTATGCTCATTTTCATCATTGTTATCAATGTTCTGCATTGTCTGTACATGCAGCTCATTTTTACTATATGGGCAATTTCAGCCTATATCACCGGGGATATGGTCGCCGAGCGACCATATTCCAGTGTGTACAGGACGACGGTCGCTAGGCGAACTCTCCCGCGACTAGGACAGTACTGGTGCTGGGGCATGCTACCTGTGACCAGCAGCTTTTTCCAGCAGTGAATCCAGCGACCATCGGGCCGATAAGCTATTTGGTCGCTGAGCGATGTATCGCTGACCGATATTAAGTCAAAATCGCTCAGCGACCACATCGCTCCGTGTGTATGGAGCGTTACACTTTTTAACAAAGCTGCAGGGCGGTTTCACATGTGAAGATTAAAAAAAAATGGAGTTTAAAGGTAAAATTGTGATGAATTTATGGGGTGTGGAGTCACTTACTGGCTGATGTGTACAGTAATGGCCATCATACCTGGTATTACAGACTAAATAGTGACACCTGGGGAGTAGTGAACGGTGTGTTGTAATTAGTATTTAACAAGCTGGTGACAACATTAACCACAATGGCACCAGAACCTTGAGGGCCGCCAACAGACAGGAAGTGGAGGGGAGCTGGCAGCCAATCGATTTGCTAGGATCCAGTGACATCACTCATGTACTGCGTGAATAATAATCACGAGATACTAGTCTAGTGAATTGCTGCAATCTAATGGCTATCTGTCCAGCCCCCCCCCCCCCCCCCCCCCAAATAGCTGCCTCCATTGTGTATAGGTGACAGGTCCAATTTAAGGTAAGAAAGGAAAACATGTCTTAAATTCACCACTTGCTTCTCTCTCTGCCCCCCCCCCCCCCCCACACACACACACACACTCCCCTAAAATACAGAGACAGAGTGGACCTAGATGGTCAGTAATCCCAAATCTGTGAAGCCAGAAAAAAAATCAATACTGATATTGTGTTGCTGTAATATTGTTTACAAGCAGAGTCCTGTAGTTAAAGGCTTAAAATAAAAAACAAATACAACTTTTTATATATACTGTTTTATCTAAAGGCTATAACAGGTTGTTATAATTATTATTAATTCCTCCCCACTGTGTAGATGAAATGTTCTGTATTATTGATTATTTTTCTCCCTTTCACGGGCAGTACCACCCGGACAAGCAGCGCAGGGACGAGGCAGCTGAACCAGGAACAGAGGGCGCACAGAGGTTTATTGAAATCAGTCAGGCGTGGCAGATTCTGGGGAACGAGCAGACAAAGCGCGCCTATGACCTGCAGCGGCGTGGTAGGTACTCGCAGGCAGTCCTGGCCTGGATTTTTCTGTGGGCTGACCAGCAGCACGCTCAGTCCTGCATGTGCCACTTATAGTTGGCCCAGCATTTCCTCTATACCAGACATACTAGAATACGTAAGATCAAAGCTCATTCATTAACCCCTGTTTGGCTGGAGCTCATTTACTTTACTATTTATGTAGGATACAGAATAGTCTAATATAATATACACAGTATTTGTGGCTTTATTTTTTGTAGGCTTTTAGAATTGCTGTTGTAAGTTATTGTTGAACGACTCATTTGTGGTATTCACTCAATGCTTCCATTATCGACCTCATTGAAGGGTGTCAGATCCGACGGTACTTGTGTAGTTTCACGGCACCAGCATGGCATCGTGCTACTTCCGGGTTCTACGCTCGCCACAACTATCTAAAATAAACTAACTTAACTCCATGCCAACATGGATAGTTCATACCCCCACTATCCATGTTGGCATGGAGTTGATTTTAGATAGCGTGGCGAGCCCGCAGCGTAAGCTCGCCATGCTGGTGCCGTGAAACTACACAAGTACCGATCTGACTGTGTTTTTTTTTTTTTTTAAGTCGGATCTGTTTTTTCGGAACGGATGCGGATTGATGAATTCACTGCGGGTTTTTTCCCGACAATCCGCGGCCATTTTTGCCGATCCGAGGACTTTCCCACACTCCACAGCCGGGACATTGAATTCAGACTGTTGAGTTACTGTCGGTAGAAACAAATATGTCTCCAGATTCCAACTGTCGGGACGTTCCATATCCCATATTCAATACCCCCCATTATCTTTATTTTTTTTTACACATTTTTTTATTTGAATTTATATAACAAATGTGGGCGACGCTGGCATGTTTGTGGACATTTTGCACATCTCTCACTGAGATGTTGGCACTCAAAGGGTTAAATCTGGAGTAAAGGGTTAAATATGGAGTATTCTAGTATTGCAAAGACCCACATATAGAGATGGAGCGCCTCTCTGCTAGCGGGGGTCTGGCGGTCGGAGGGGACGCGCGCGCAGCCCCTTCTAACGGAGTTCCCCCCCGGGTCCCCGCCACCTTGCTGCCTCTCCCCAACGCATTCCCCCAACCCTGCCAGTTTCCCTGAAGCGTAGACTGGCAGGGTTTGCGTCCCCTGCCGCACGGTAACTGGGACGCTTGTGCGTCCCAGTCAGATGGCGCGCCATCATGCCAGCGGGGTAATCTGGCGAGCCCTGGCGCTGGCTGACATCTGTAATGTGTTTATATGTATGTATGTATATATATATGTGTGTGTGTGTGTGTGTGTGTGTGTGTGTGTGTGTGTGTATACATACATACATACATACAAATATAACAAGGCTTTGGTGTAAGAGATAAATTAGCGTAGCATTTCTATAAATTAGCATCTCTCGCCTGTAAAAAAAAATTATTTCCTTTTCTGCTTCCGAGAAAATCGCTTCTTTAAACAGCGCCAGGCTGTTGGGAGCAAGGAAGGGGGGAATGTAGGTCAGATCTGTCACACACAGGCTCCCGTTACTAGATGTGATAGCCTGTCTTTCTGCTAAGGCCTGAGGGTAGGAGTCCCTCAGCCTTCCATTAGAGTCTTCAATAAATGTATCCCCACCCTCCCCGCTAATGGGAGGGGGACTCAATAATAGTGTGTTGCCTATGGGGAAAACACTCAGTGGCACATTGCAGTAACACACTCTGGCTTATCTTTCATGCATTACCACCATCAGTCCTCGGTGCATCCGATAGGAGCTCTGCATCTGTGGATTGTTTACCCGATTCCATCTCTCCAGAATTCCCCCTCGTCCCCGTTCCATCTCCCCTGCTGCTAACACTATGGAGACAGCGAGCTTTGTTACACCAGGCCCAGATAGACACTTCATATCACAATTAATAATGGACATGCCCAACATAGAGAATGCTACCACACCACAGGGGGGTCAATTCAAGGCAGCCCTGTCCCAGTGTCACATCCTACCTGATCCAGCTGTGTTTCTGATATATCTCTTTAGAGTGTGCATGTTGTCTACACACGTCGTCTCGTGGATGGATCCAGTTTGTGAACTTGTTATTCAGATTATTAATTATTAAGTTATTGATTACCAGTTATTTATATAGCGCACACATATTCCACAGCGCTTTACAGAGAATATTTGAACAGTCACATCAGTCCCTGCCCCACGCACACACAGACATTCTAGGGTTAATTTTTTGGGAGCCAATTAGCCTACCAGTATAGTTTTGGATTGTGGGAGAAAACCGGAGTACCCGGAGGAAACCCACGCAAGCACGGGGAGAATATACAAACTCTGCACAGTTAGAGCCATGGTGGGAATAGAACCCATGACCTCAGCGCTGAGAGGCAGTAATGCTAACCATTACCAGTACCCTTCTGGATTGTGGGAGGAAACTGGAGTACCCAGAGTAAACCCACACAAGCATGTGGAGACTATACAAACTCAACACAGTAAGGTGGGAATCGAACCCATGACCTCAGCACTGTGAGGCAGTAATGCTAACCATTACACCGTCCGTGTTACCCCAACTATTAGGCACTGGTAACCTCAGTGAGGCACAACTAATGCTACAACAATAACAATAAGTATTATTATTTAACACAAATGTAAATGGTTGCAGCAGTCCTTTTGGCTCCATAAGAGACTGGCCTTGATAATCTGATCTGCTAATCATTATTTAATGTTACTCAGCCTGAAAGAGTCTCTGTAGATTTTACACCTCTTGAACTGGAAGCCTGTAAACCTCCCTGATAAGCTGCCAGTGTTTTCTTAGTATTAGCAACGGAGCCATTCAATTGCTTCCTTATTACAGCATAAACCCAATGGACTTGCCAGATTATGTCGTTTGTTCTAAAGTAGCGTCTGTCAATAAAGTTGTTGTCATTTATGGTTATATTTTATTACTTAATCTACTCTACCTTATGAACATACACCAAAGTAAAATGCGCAGGGGTTTTGTGGTCAGGGGTTTAAGGCAGGGATGGGGAACCTTCGGCCCTCCAGCGGTTGTTGAACTACACATCCCAGCATACCTTGCAACAGTTTAGGATGGTCAAATAGCAAAACTGTAGCAGGGCATGCTGGGATGTGCAGTTCAACAACAGCTGGAGGGCCGAAGGTTCCCCATCCCTGGTTTAAGGCATGACTTCTACCGGTCTGTTCAGACTCACACATGGGAGAATGCAGGAAAGCCTTCATCTGCTGAGTAATGTTGCCCCCACACACACACTTCAGCTATCTTCTCCTAAAGTATATTGGGGAGGAGGACCATGCACTGTGCACCCTACTTAGAAGCATAATGAGAGGTGCTATCAAGCTGGGACTTGTAGTTCCACGCAGAAAGAATAATGCTGATGAGCACTCTATAGTACCAAGCACTGCTAATCATCTGGGGGTCAAGATTTTAGCCATGCGGCTCTGGGTTTAGGAACTTCCCCGCACAGTTTGAGAGGCCCCCACTCTGGAATCCTTCAAAAGCAGACTCAAGACGTTCCTGTTTACTCAAGCATTTCCTTAATTCCCTTAAGTATTGTTTATAAAAGCTTTTCTGTACTTCATTGTTCCTGTACTGTATTACATTCATTCTATCTGTTAAGCGCCTTGAGTTCTATTGGAGAAAGAGCGCTATATAAATAAAATTATTCTTATTATTAATAATCAGAAATATTAAAATGAACTTTGCAAATGAACATAGAGCAAAATCGAGGTGCCTGGTATACTTTTTGGCCCAAAAATGTGGGCCCACTATCCACCGTCAAGGTGACTTAATTTGGTTTGCCCTTAACACGAAGTTTAAGTCTAAGCAAAACTTTGTGCGCCCCATAGCAACATAATGAAGGTACCCCTGTCCCAATGATTCTTGAGAAACGCCTCCCCACAGCAGTTATTAACTTTCTGCCCTATAATCGATCCGTAGTTGATTTTATAAGCCTTACTGTATTTTCCAAACCATCGCACTTCCCTAGTCACATTGTAGGGTTGCCAGTAGACATTATGTCACACCGTATCACCGATTCACATTATAACATTGTCCCCAGTTCTTTTTATGCCACATTAGTGCCCCCTGTCCATACTGGGCCACATTACAATGCCCTCCAGTTCATGTTATGCCATATTACAGTACCACCTTACCATTATAACAACCACTAAGACAATTCAGGCCGGGCAGACAGGCAAATCTGGAAAATTGGTGTACAGTTTTCTAACCTGTGTCCAGGCCCGCTAATCCCCTGGGCCCCGTATCAGTGGCACCCCTGTATCCACTATAGTTGCTCCCATTACGATCAGCCTGGTACCACAGTCACTTGGCAATGGTTTGGCTCTGGTGGTAGACCTGCAGTGGTGTGACCTCCGCATCATGTTGTACTGCGCTGCTATAGAATTGCCAGCAGCACTATATTGTGGACAGCTCCCTTCTCTCCGTGACGGTTCCGCTCACTTGTGTTCCGCTGCGTTACCTTCATTAACACGGTGGGATCTGTAAAGCACAATAGCAGGTAAAGTGCCATGTGACAGTAAAGCTGGTGAAATTGTCACTTATAAAAATACACCTGCCCCGAGATCTCTGGAATGTTATCATTCCAGCCCAGTGAGCACATAGTAAAACATGGCAGTAATTATTTTATGCAGATCTCCTACTGCATCGCAATGCGAACAGGAATCTACAATGATGAGGGGGGATGTGGATAGTGAGATAGGTGATACTGAGCGGAGAGCATTGTTCTACTGGAGCACGTGTCCCTATATACATATTATATGTCATTATATACATGTTATTGGCAGTGAATAGCCACGTTTCCAGATATGCCATCCTTCTTTATGTAACATAACGGCACACGGAGGCTCGATAAGATGTGGTTGGAATTGCTGTGACTGCTGATTCCTTGAAATCAGCGGTGGCGCTGAGAGGGGGGGCTTCATGGGTACTTTTTACCCAGGGCCAGGACTGATGGAGGGGCCTAGGTCCTGCTCCCCCATTGCAGGGAGCCAGGCAGTGGGAGAGAGAGGTCAGGCTGCAGCACAGCCTCTCTCTCTAGCTCAGCACATGCTTCTCAGTGCTGCAGTGGCAGCCAGTTCTCTCTCTCCCTGCGGTGGTGTGCAATGCCGCCCGCACCTCCATCTGCATCCTCCTGCTCAAACAAGGTTTTATTTTCAAAGGGACGTGGCCACACCTCCCCAGTGACCACACCCCCTCCTGGTAGCCATGCCCCTTCGCATTATGGCAGCCAGGCAGTGTGGTGATCATTGGTACTTTGCTCATAATAGCGCACTTAAAGCTGCACCTGAATGAGCCTAACTGACACTTAGGTCCCGCTAACGTGCTAGTTTGGTATAATACAATGATTTTAGTAAAATGTGTTGCAGCTGCTGCCACATGGAAGGGGGGGGGGGGGCCCGTCCTCCCTCCTTTGCATGTACAGTTCAGGTCCTGCAATCGGGGAGGGGGCTTTCTGGAAATGGGGGCATGTCCCCTCCGGTGTTCCGAAAGTGGTCAAGTCAAGCACAGTTTTCTTGGCCTCGCAAGCCAAGCTGTAACAGGCAGCCTGAGTAAGGTTAGACTTACTCGTGCTTCAGTCGCAGAGTGACACCGTGACCGATGGCTGCAATATTTCTCTGACTGTAGGTTGGGTACTCCTATCCATGCCCTGACTGTAGGTTGGGTACTCCTATCCATGCCCTGACTGTAGGTGGGGTACTCCTATCCATGCCCTGACTGTAGGTGGGGTACTCCTATCCATGCCCTGACTGTAGGTTGGGTACTCCTATCCATGCCCTGACTGTAGGTTGGGTACTCCTATCCATGCCCTGACTGTAGGTGGGGTACTCCTATCCATGCCCTGACTGTAGGTGGGGTACTCCTATCCATGCCCTGACTGTAGGTGGGGTACTCCTATCCATGCCTTGACTGTAGGTGGGGTACTCCTATCCATGCTCTGACTGTATGTGCGGTACTCCTATCCATGCTCTGACTGTAGGTGTGGTACTCCTATCCATGCCCTGACTGTAGGTGGGGTACTCCTATCCATGCCCTGACTGTAGGTGGGGTACTCCTATCCATGCCCTGACTGTAGGTGCGGTACTCCTATCCATGCCCTGACTGTAGGTGGGGTACTCCTATCCCTGCCCTGACTGTAGGTGCGGTACTCCTATCCATGCCCTGACTGTAGGTGGGGTACTCCTATCCATGCCCTGACTGTAGGTGCAGTACTCCTATCTATACTGTGACTGCAGGTGCGGTACACCTATCCATGCCCTGACTGTAGGTGCGGTACTCCTATCCATGCCCTGACTGTAGGTGGGGTACTCCTATCCATGCCCTGACTGTAGGTGGGGTACTCCTATCTATACTCTGACTGTATGTGCGGTACTCCTATCCATGCCCTGACTGTAGGTACGGTACTCCTATCCATGCCCTGACTGTAGGTGCGGTACACCTATCCATGCCCTGACTGTAGGTACGGTACTCCTATCCATGCCCTGACTGTAGGTGCGGTACTCCTATCCATGCCCTGACTGTAGGTGCGGTACTCCTATCCATGCCCTGACTGTAGGTGCGGTACTCCTATCCATGCCCTGACTGTAGGTGCGGTACTCCTATCCATGCCCTGACTGTAGGAGGGGTACTCCTATCCATACCCTGACTGTAGGTGGGGTACTCCTATCCATGCCCTGACTGTAGGTGGGGTACTCCTATCCATGCTCTGACTGTAGGAGGGGTACTCCTATCCATGCCCTGACTGTAGGTGCGGTACTCCTATCCATTCCCTGACTGTAGGTGCGGTACTCCTATCCATGCCCTGACTGTCGGTGCGGTACTCCTATCCATGCTCTGACTGTAGGTGGGGTACTCCTATCCATGCCCTGACTGTAGGTGCGGTACTCCTATCCATTCCCTGACTGTAGGTGGGGTACTCCTATCCATGCCCTGACTGTAGGTGCGGTACTCTTACCCATGCTCTGACTGTAGGTGCGGTTCTCCTATCCATTCCCTAACTGTAGGTGGGGTACTCCTATCCATGCCCTGACTGTAGGTGGGGTACTCCTATCCATGCCCTGACTGTAGGTGGGGTACTCCTATCCATGCTCTGACTGTATGTGCGGTACACCTATCCATGCCCTGACTGTAGGTGCGGTACACCTATCCATGCCCTGACTGTAGGTGCGGTACTCCTATCCATGCCCTGACTGTAGGTGGGGTACTCCTATCCATGCCCTGACTGTAGGTGGGGTACTCCTATCCATGCCCTGACTGTCGGTGCGGTACTCCTATCCATGCCCTGACTGTAGGTGCGGTACTCCTATCCATGCCCTGACTGTAGGTGGGGTACACCTATCCATACCCTGACTGCAGGTGCGGTACTCCTATCCATGCCCTGACTGCAGGTGCGGTACTCCTATCCATGCCCTGACTGTAGGTGCGGTACTCCTATCCATGCCCTGACTGTAGGTGCGGTACTCCTATCCATGCCCTGACTGTAGGTGCGGTACTCCTATCCATGCCCTGACTGTAGGTGCGGTAATCCTATCCATGCCCTGACTGTAGGTGCGGTACTCCTATCTATACTCTGACTGTATGTGCGGTACTCCTATCCATGCCCTGACTGTAGGTACGGTACTCCTATACATGCCCTGACTGTAGGTACGGTACTCCTATCCATGCCCTGACTGTAGGTGCGGTATTCCTATCCATGCCCTGACTGTAGGTTGGGTACACCTATCCATGCCCTGACTGTAGGTGGGGTACTCCTATCCATGCCCTGACTGTAGGTGCGGTACTCCTATCCATGCCCTGACTGTAGGTGCGGTAATCCTATCCATGCCCTGACTGTAGGTGCGGTAATCCTATCTATGCCCTGACTGTAGGTGCGGTACTCCTATCTATACTCTGACTGTATGTGCGGTACTCCTATCCATGCCCTGACTGTAGGTACGGTACACCTATCCATGCCCTGACTGTAGGTGCGGTACACCTATCCATGCCCTGACTGTAGGTACGGTACTCCTATCCATGCCCTGACTGTAGGTGCGGTACTCCTATCCATGCCCTGACTGTAGGTGCGGTACTCCTATCCATGCCCTGACTGTAGGTGCGGTACTCCTATCTATACTCTGACTGTATGTGCGGTACTCCTATCTATACTCTGACTGTATGTGCGGTACTCCTATCCATGCCCTGACTGTAGGTGCGGTACTCCTATCCATGCTCTGACTGTAGGTGCGGTACTCCTATCCATGCTCTGACTGCAGGTGCGGTACTCCTATCCATGCTCTGACTGTCGGTGCGGTACTCCTATCCATGCCCTGACTGTCGGTGCGGTACTCCTATCCATGCCCTGACTGTCGGTGCGGTACTCCTATCCATGCCCTGACTGTCGGTGCGGTACTCCTATCCATGCCCTGACTGTATGTGCGGTACACCTATCCATGTCCTGACTGTAGGTGCGGTACTCCTATCCATGCCCTGACTGTAGGTGCGGTACTCCTATCCATGCCCTGACTGTAGGTGCGGTACACCTATCCATGCCCTGACTGTATGTGCGGTACACCTATCCATGCTCTGACTGTAGGTGCGGTACTCCTATCCATGCCCTGACTGTATGTGCGGTACACCTATCCATGCTCTGACTGTAGGTGCGGTACTCCTATCCATGCCCTGACTGTAGGTGCGGTACTCCTATCCATGTCCTGACTGTAGGTGTGGTACTCCTATCCATGCCCTGACTGTAGGTGGGGTACTCATTGGACATCGGGGTGCTATCATAAGGCACAATATGGTTATTTGTATGGTGTATGGATTTTATATAAGTAATAAACATTCATACAATGGTCAGCAGATAATGGTCACAGGTCAGGGTAATGCAGGTTCTGACAGTTACGTGTTAAGATTCCATCCCTACAGGGGTCCAGCATGTTTGGGAGCCTGAATCCTCTGGCGTCTCGTTGTTCCTGCCGCAGAAATACAGTTTTTCACATTTAGGAAAATAGCTGCAGATTTGTGAGAATCCTTAGTAATATGTTTCACCTCTCATCTGTGAAGTTACTCAGCTGTTACACTGGTGGAGGAACCGCTTCCTAACACGGGTGTAAGAACAGTTTCCAGTTTTCCTATTCACTCCATATTTAATGTACTGTAGGTGTTTAAGACCTATTAAGAATGGCTTTATTGATCCTGTCATTTCCTAAGCTTGCTGATGGTCTGTAATTGCATTAATCAGACGTGCCCGGGATAGCGCACTCCCTGGAGATCCATAGTTTAGACCTCAGGTACAATGTGGCAATGCAGACAAAGATATAAATGAAAGTCCAATTTCATACACTGTAATATGTTGCTAATTAATGAATAACATGCTTAAAATTGGCTCTTTAAAGTGTTAATTACATTTTTTTCACCAGTACTTAAGGGCAGTTAAACGAGGTGTTTCATTTGCCCATAGTGATTATTCATAATGAAGTACCATTGTTTGACTTGTTACGGCCACTGTAATTGTGGATCATTTAAAGGACAATCTTTATATGTAAAACTGCATCAAATAAAGGATTGTAATACTGTGGACGGTTCTTTTGACAAGTTCACAGATTGTCATTTAGAATGCTGATTTTTTTTTATACTATTGTAATTATTACTATGTTTTTAGACTCCTCTACGAAGGTTTCGGGCAGTATTTGATGGGGCTAAACGGCGGGGATCGCCGAAAACAAGCGACCCTCGCCTTTTAAACCTCGTGCCGGCCGCTCACCGTATTCAATGTTCCGGGGGAACCCTCGCTGTCAGAAGGGGGTGAGGATTCCCCCAAACAGCGAGATTCGTGGCTATTGCAGGGAGCCCGCTGGTTTGGCGCCCACACACACCGTTTCCCTGCTGCTGTAAAAACTCAGGGGCAGATTTATATAGTACAGACTATATGGGGCTTGGAGAAGAAATAAACTGGAGATAAAGCGGAGAAAAGGTAAAAGGAGATAAAGCACCAGCCAATCAGCTGTGTTTGAAAAAGACAGTTGGGAGTTGGCTGGTGCTTTATCTCCTTTTACCTTTTCTCCGCTTTATCTCCTTTTACCTTTTCTCCGCTTTATCTCCAGTTTATCTCTTCTTTAAGCTTAATAAATCTGCCCCTCAGCGAGGTGGAAACAGCGTGTGAAAGGGGGTCTGTTGAATACTGGCCACGCGAGCTGTGGCAGTAAGCAGTCGGCACTGCTCGCTGTCACAGCTCGCAAAAAGCATTGAATATAACCCTTACTTTGTGCAACCGGATGATATTATCCAATACACTTTCCTATTGATATATAAACCCTGTTGGTGTATACACAACCGTGGGACATCAGGTTGTTTTGGGAGAACAGTCGCACATTTCCCTGTAGTCCTCTCTTGTGGTGCTGTTTTACAGTTGTGCTTGAGTCCGTGTGATAAAATATTGCAACACTCTAAACTGTCTTATACCCCTTTCACACTGCAGCTCTTAACCGGTATATTGCCGATTTGTTAGTCTTTTAAAACGGTTAGAGCTGCAGTGTGAAAGTGCCAGTCTGAATTTACCGGTTACAAATAACCGGTACTTGCAAACGGGTAGAAAGCCTACACGGTTCAGAGCCGTTTTTGGTACTTGTTTCCTAGCACGGCGCCCATCGCATACCTTAATTAGTGGTATGCGATGGGACCCGATTTTCGGGTCCTAAGAGCCGCACTGTACAATTTATAATTGTACAGGCACCCTGATGGGTGATAACAATGGGGGTGCATTTAACATAGTAAACACCACCCCGACTATCAACGCAAACCCGACGCTTGGCGAACGCAGCGGTACGTGTCCTCTGACATTTTCATACCCCCACTATCCACGTCGGCGTGGAGTTGATTTTATATAGTGTGGCGAGCCACCGAGCCCGAAGCGTGGCGAGTGGCCGCAGAATACATGTGAAGTTATCCGCACCCCCTCGCCACACTATATAAAATCAACTCTACGTGGATAGTGGGGGTATGAAAACATCGGAGGACGCGTACCGCCACCCCTCGCGGGTTCGCTGCGCTCGCCACACTTCGGGTTGGCGTTCATAGTGACGGTGGCGTTAACAATGGGGGTGCATATAACATAGTAATCACCCATCAGGGTGCATGTACAATTAAATCATCGTTTTGATCGCATCGCATACGATCTGGTCGCATGCGATGCGATCAAAACGATTAAAATCGTGGGCGCCGTGCTAGGAAACAAGTACCCCGTTTTTCATGCACTGTGAACGGCTCTGAACCGGTATATAGGACTCAGGCAGTAGCTATGAGAGCGCAGTGCATATGTAATGAGCCACTCATTACATAGGCGCATATGTAATGAGTGCAGTGCATATGAATTAGCGGCTCATTACATCTGCGCATATGTAATGAGGCTCATGTATATACACTGAGCTCATTACATATGTGCATATGTAATGAGCGGCTCATTACATATGCACTGCACTGCTTTATAGCTACTGTCTGTCCTGCAATCACACTGCAAACCTGCTTGAGACCCGGTATTTATGTGCAGTGTGAAAGGGGTTTATAATGGTAATATACCAGGGGGAGAATAGAATAGATGCAGCGTGGCGAGCGCAGCGAGCCCGCAAGGGGCTTTGTTGCGCTGACCACGCTGTCTGAGCTTGGCTAGTTGGGATCCCGACATCGGGCTAATGACTGTTGGAATCCGAGTGTCAGAACGGCATACCACACCCGGGCAGCATAAGGGCGCACTGTGCCACACACAAAAAAGGCAGGGTGCATTTTGAGGTTTTAAAAACGGGCAGGGTGGGGCACCCTGTAAAAGAAGTTTAGAGGGAACACTGTGATAAACTAATAATACACCACAATGGTAATCACGGACACCTAGAAATCACAATAAAACCTGCAAAAAAAAAAAGACATACACAATTCTTTTATGAACACTACATTTTTTGTTTCATTCATTTTACGATCTAGAGCTCCCCCAAGTCTACAAATTGACTTTGATGATCTCTTCTCCGCTCAGTCTTTATTCCATCAACCACCATCCCTTCCTTTGATGGTGGTTGGTCTATCTCCACGGTGGATAGATGGCAGTTGGTCAGTCTGAGGTTCTACCTCTTGGTGAAAATTATGGTAGACCAATATGTTAGCACCAGTTAGCTGGTTGATGCTGTGCATAATATCTCACTGGCAGCTGCTGCCATTTCCATGTTCTGTACACATAGGCTTGACCATCTCATACAGGAGACCCAAAGCTCCAGGAGTGGTTTGCTCTAGTGTGGCATGGCCCAAGCTATCCCATGGACAGAGCCCTTCACTCCGACTTATCATTGTGCCCCATCGAACATTACTGCTACCAACTTATCTCCGAGGAAGGAGTCATGTAACACAGAAAAGACAATGTTAAGAGACAGATCAACTTTGAGACATATTTGTTGTAATTCTCTTATCTCTCCTTTGAACAGTTTAAGAAACAGATGCACTAAAAATAACTCAGTTGTGCAAAAATTGGCAAACGGATCACATTGCCTAAATTCAGTAATGCAGCGGCAGGGGCGTTCCCTCTCGTTAGCGTCTAATGTTTAATGGCACTATGAAATGCTATGTTCCTAAGCAGATTTAGGCAAATAATAAAACCTATTTTCCGAAATCAAAACACAAAGGGGTTTTATTGGTGAAATGGAATTTCAGAGTACGGTAATGCACTGTACGACGGGCCCTGCTGTTTTAATTGCTGCCCTCACTATCCCACTTTGTCTGCAGATTAGGAATTCATTCAATTCATGCAGATAGCGAGGCAGTGTGAAAAGTTAATTTCAACCCTTGGAAGAAGGCAAAGTTATATGTTTGAAATAATAAAATGAAAAGCAGTGTAACCGTTCTGTCTTGCCGGGACTGGACTGGGGTTCTGTGCTCTACAGATAAACGATTCATTGATAGTGATATTTGTTCTCCTTCTACTTGGACTTCTTGTCTTTCTGCTGATTTTAAACCAGGCATTTGTGATTATGGGGAATAGTGTAGACGTAGCTTGTCCAGGTTCCTTGTGCGGTTTTGATGGTTGTCCATCTAGATCAGGAGCCAATCCGGTCCTTGATATCTACCAACGGTCCGTGTCTTCCAAATCACCTAGCTGGAGAACAGCTGTAGTCATCACTAACTGTCACATTTTCAAACCTGCTGCATTCATTCCTACTATAGATCCACAGGTTGGTAGATCTTGACAGGTTTGGTCACCCCTGATCTAGATGCTGTTGCCTATGATAGGATCTCAAATGTGCCAAGTCAACTTCTCAACTGCACTTTTCTTAAATATGTTTTTTGTTTTATTTCTCTTGAAAACATTACTTTATGAACCATATCATTAATAGAGTCAAATAACGACAGGGGCGGTCTTAATTTCATTTTGATTTAAAGTAATAACTGACGACTAATCTCCAGCACAGCAGAGGGCCTCAATTCAAGAATGCTCCTCCCCATTACTAAAGAGTTAATAGGACACAACCTTTTGCCCCAAAATTAAATAATTCTTTTGCATGTGGGCATAAAATAAACTGAGCCCACATTCTCTGTAATGCTGGGTACACACCAGGACGACTAGGGCCCGATCCCCTCAATCTAGATCCAATTCCGACCAATTGGATGTAGATTGTGTGGTGATTGGGCCCTTTTCTGTCCTGGTGTGGACCGATACCGATCCGATGCGCGGTCCCGCGGGTCGGTCGGTCGCTATTGAGATCCTACCTGCTGCAGGTAGGATCTGAATGACGACCATACAGCCGGGTGCGGGTCGCCATCGGATCGGACCCGCTCACGGTGCACATCGTGAGCACCGTGTCACCGTGAGCGGGTCGGACGAGACACTGACGACCCGCTCACGATGTGCATCGTGAGCGGGTCGTCGTGGTGTGTACCCTGCATTAGTGTGCACAATCCACATGTATCTGACCAATTCATCCAAGTAAAAAATGTGACACTGCTTCACCAGCAAGACTTACACCGAAGATGTAGGTGGTGTAATACTGGGCGGTGATACAGTAACTTTAGGTGACATATTTGTGCTTCCCTTGTACCCTATATCCACAAGCCTTCTATATAACAGTAACCTATGCCATGCACAGCAGTATATGAGTGTTAAACCCAAACCAGGCAACCTATGAATAAATACTACAATACCAGCAAGTGAACCGCGATAATGAAATCATATTGTGACAAGGATCACATACACTGGATTCAAATGAAGTCTTTGGTCTTTATTTTGTAAAGCAGGTCACAGCCTACCAGATCCATTCCACAGGCAAGCGTAGTCTCAGGATGCAGCGTACAGGTAATCACAGCTTATAACAGACTCTTGCAACTGCTCCAGTGGCTCCTACCATAGCCCACATCCCGGCCTATCACTTGGGCAGCTAATCCAGCATCAAGAGCATTTGTACTCTGCCCTGGAAACACTTATATCAGGAGATCACAGGTGCTGCTGATTACACACCTGGCTTCTGCTGTTGCTGCAGATTGGTCTGGATCCTCCACATTACTCTCATGTGGATATATGCTGTCTGTACAAAATATAACTTAGACCTTCAGAAAATGTTATTCCTTATAGAGAAACCTATGACGTGTATTTTCTTCCCTCCATTAGACATTGAGATGACCCGTTCATTCCCTGTGGACACTCAGATACACTTAGAGGACATGTTATGGGATGACGGTATGTATCGGATGAATATTCATATAGCCTACGTGACATGTGCTGGGGCTATGTGGTTGGCTGGGAAGGAAGCATAACATTGGAATGTTACTGTACTGCGGGAATCCATTAACATGGCTTTCCATTCGTCACAGTCATATCAGATTTTTTTTAAGTGAAATATTAAGCTTGGGTACACACACTGGCTGATAAATTGGCTGTTCAATAGGCCTGCTGATATATTGTGGACAATTTAACAGGCCCCCTGCGTCGGCTTTGCAGCACATGCCGCTGTCTGTACAAGGGCCAATGTCACAGTTGGGAAGTAAATACAAATGTCCACCCGCAGGGACAAACTGGGGCCGCGAAGCAGCCCTAGAGGATCCATGTGCCCACATGACAAGGGAGGGGCAGCCTTGGCTGACGGGGAGTGCCACGATTCAGGGCACAACCCCAACTATATGTCTGCGCGTCAGAAGGCTGCACCAACCCAACAGCTGCATAACATAGACCGACATATCGAGCGATCGGTAAGTGTGTATCGACCTATCTGTCAGGTGTGTACCCAGCTGGAGAGTCAGTACTTAAGATATGATTTGTCAAACCCCCTCTTACTCAAACATGGAGGGCAGTATGTAATAGACTGGAAGGTGCAGGCTGTTCAGAAATATCTATTTTTAAATCAGCAATTATTTGTAAGACAAAACCAGGCCCGTTTTGCCTTTTAAACAATTGCCGCTTTAAATGTACAGTCAGATTTGCAGAAATGACTGACCAAACCGCACCTCGCAGGATAATAGTGTACATACGGTCTGGGCTGCAATGTACAAATAATGGGTCCCCCTCCCCCCCCCCCCAGATATTAACCAGATTAATGTCGTCCTTCTACAACTCACTATTGTCTACGTGTGAGGAGTCACCAAAGATCCCAACAGCACGCAGCTCTGGATTATGTTGTTCACGTACAATATTTATGATCTTCTAAACACTGGAATATGTATTTATTTAGTTTATATAGCGCAGCAGATTCCGTTACAGTGTCTTATATAGCGCAGCAGATTCCGTTACAGTGTCTTATATAGTGCAGCAGATTCCGTTAGTGTCTTATATAGCGCAGCAGATTCCGTTACAGTGTCTTATATAGCGCAGCAGATTCCGTTACAGCGTCTTATATATCGCAGCAGATTCCGTTACAGTGTCTTATATAGCGCAACAGATTCCGTTACAGTGTCTTATAAAGAGCAGCAGATTCCATTACAGCGTCTTATATAGCGCAGCAGATTCTGTTACAGCATCTTATATAGCGCAGCAGATTCCGTTACAGCGTCTTATATAGCGCAGCAGATTCCGTTACAGCGTCTTATATAGCGCAGCAGATTCCGTTAGTGTCTTATATAGCGCAGCAGATTCTGTTAGTGTCTTATATAGCGCAGCAGATTCCGTTACAGCGTCTTATATAGCGCAGCAGATTCCGTTACAGCGTCTTATATAGCGCAGCAGATTCCGTTACAGTGTCTTATATAGTGCAGCAGATTCCGTTGCAGCGTCTTATATAGCGCAGCAGATTCCGTTACAGTGTCTTATATAGCGCAGCAGATTCCGTTACAGTGTCTTATATAGCGCAGCAGATTCCGTTACAGGGTCTTATATAGCGCAGCAGATTCCGTTACAGGGTCTTATATAGCGCAGCATGTTCCGTTACAGTGTCTTATATAGCGCAGCAGATTCTGTTATAGTGTCTTATATAGTGCAGCAGATTCCGTTGCAGCTTTTTCTATAGCGCAGCAGATTCCCTTACAATGTCTTATATAGCGCAGCAGATTCCATTGCAGCGTCTTATATAGCGCAGCAGATTCCGTTAGTGTCTTATATAGCGCAGCAGATTCCATTGCAGCGTCTTATATAGCGCAGCAGATTCAGTTACAGTGTCTTATATAGCGCAGCAGATTCCGTTACTGTGTCTTATATAGCGCAGCAGATTCCGTTAGTGTCTTATATAGCGCAGCAGATTCCGTTACAGTGTCTTATATAGCGCAGCAGATTCCGTTACAGTGTCTTATATAGCGCAGCAGATTCCGTTACAGTGTCTTATACTGTATAGCGCAGCAGATTCCGTTACAGTGTCTTATATAGCGCAGCAGATTCCGTTACAGCGTCTTATATAGCGCAGCAGATTCCGTTACAGTGTCTTATATAGCGCAGCATATTCCGTTGCAACGTCTTCTATAGCGCAGCAGATTCCCTTAGTGTCTTATATAGCGCAGCAGATTCCCTTACAGTGTCTTATATAGCGCAGCAGATTCCGTTAGTGTCTTATATAGCGCAGAAGATTCCGTTACAATGTCTTATATAGCGCAGCAGATTCCGTTACAGTGTCTTATATAGCGCAGCAGATTCCGTTACAGCGCCTTATATAGCGCAGAAGATTCCGTTGCAGTGTATTATATAGCGCAGCAGATTCCGTTACAGTGTCTTATATAGCGTAGCAGATTCCGTTACAGTGTCTTATATAGCGCAGCAGATTCCGTTAGTGTATTATATAGCGCAAAAGATTCCGTTACAATGTCTTATATAGCGCAGAAGATTCCGTTACAATGTCTTATATAGCGCAGCAGATTCCGTTACAGCGTCTTATATAGCGCAGCAGATTCCGTTACAGTGTCTTATATAGCGCAGCAGATTCCGTTACAGCGTGTTATATAGCGCAGCAGATTCCATTGCAGTGTATTATATAGCGCAGCAGATTCTGTTACAGTGTCTTATATAGCGCAGCAGATTCCGTTGTGTTTTACAATTGGAGACAACAGTGATAAAACAAACTGGGTAGTAACAGACTGATACCGAGGTAGGAGGGCCCTGCTCGCCAGCTTACAGTCTTATATGTAAAGTGCTGTATATACAATGTATTAAACGTTCACATTTATTCCATACCAGATGAAGAACATTACTCGTTCCTGTGCCGTTGTGGTGGACATTATATCCTAGGCGAAGGGGACTTGGAACAGACATCTTTAGTAAACTGCAATTCCTGCTCATTGATTATAGAAGTTGTACACGGAGAGCGGTGACCATGGGATAGAAGAATGGACTGCGGACATTGGTGTCTGTTATATCTGTATATACTGTATTATAGTCATTCTGTCATTATTAAAAACAAAATAAGAAAACCTCTGTATACTGCCAAGTTAGGGAGATTGCAGGGCAACGAAGGAGAACACCTGATTGCAGCCAATTGCAGAGCGGAGACGGGCTATAGGGGTGGAGTCTGATCTCTTCGCTAAATAGCGAATGTTATTGGGTCTGCGCACGCACATTGTATACCATGCGCAGGCCTCCTTTGCAAATGGCCAACCAGAATCGACCGCCATAATCTGTTATGTGGCTTACTGCGTAGACTGGATCAACTTCTCTACTGGCTTACGGTTATTTCGAATATCTTTGTTTTGGATCTGCTGACGTGCAGGGGGTCGCACAGAGCGGGACCAGATCTGCATATACTCAGCGAGCCTTCTGCATTAGCAGAACTGGTCCTGCGGCGTCGCTTGCAGTGCCCTGAAAGCCGCAACGTGATTGACCCTCTGCTGATATTTGGGAACAGTGATAAGGGGTGTTTTACAAATCACCGGCATGTCGGGCCAGCTACCTGGTTGCGCCGCTGCAAGTGTTTGCGTCTACTAACTCTGTTTCACTGGCCCAGACTGCGTTATTTTTCTGGGCATCTTGTGTTATTCGAGGGATACTCTGTCGTCCGATGGCCCAATGTTCATGCAAGTGATCCCATGCAGATCCGAGAAGTCAGCCGCTGCGTACACATACAGGTGACGGTGACATTAGTGTTCTTCCCTGAATTATTCCTTAGAAAACACCAATAATTACACAAAAACTGATGACACAATATTCAAAATTAATGTAATTTTATTAGAAATTTAACTACATGCTTTTTAAATAAGTAAAATATAATTTCAAAAATTAAAATTTCAAAAATTAAATTAACAAAAAAATCTACGAAAAAGAAAAGCATCATCCGTTGTCAGTTATCTTGTAAAACACGTTTATTCGGACTGTCCTGTAGGGCGCCAAAGGATTGCAGAGGCCAGATCTGAAAGATGTAACCGAGAGATGGACACATGAGGGTACATAAGACAGCCAGTGGGAAGATGTATTTATTTATTAACAAAGTTCCATTGTTAGGACTAGTCAATAATGCATATGTTATCGATAATAATCAATATAGAATCAGCCCGTATTGTGGCTGCCTCCACTCTAAGTAATCGACTCCTAAAAAAAACATAGAGCCTTTTCCTCCAGTAACAATACGGAAAACTGAACCTCGACACTAGTAAAAAAAACAAAAGTAAAAAACAAACAAAAATCATTCTGGTGTAATAAGATTTGAAATTACCCTAAAATAAACCCGTCCTCTGATTAGGGCGTAGGGTACTGGACCATAACTTCTGGAATCTGTGGAGTTTTTTAAATTGTCCCCTTCTAACCAAACATGACCCTTGGGTACCTGTAAGGAAAAATAATTATTCTTAATGATATTCAAAATATTACGTTCTCTTCCAACTATTGTATGAGCTCTAAATATTAATATATTTCTAGACAAAACTGAGCGTTGACTTTTTTGATGGGGGTTCCGTAAGTTATACATTCATCACCAGCTTGCTCCTGGCGTGTTCACAATGAACAACGCACTTCCTGTATGATGACAAACTGCATCGGCAGGACAGCATCACCAGACAGGCGGCATGTAGTTGTAACAGATCAACAGCACGGGGAGGTAAACATTGTCAGGAAGGGGTGGGTGGGTGCAATCTTCCGCCCGTCTTTACCGACAGCATTGAAGAGGGATCACGGAAGAAACTTTAGAAGCGGTCGGGCCCATTCTACTAATAATGCCCGTGAATTGTCGCGATCCCGGCGGCAGATCGACAATCCACAGCCGTTTACATTGACACACCCCCTTTCGGTAGGCAGGACGTTGAATCCCGCCTGACTATTTTCTGTCGGGCAAAAGCAAATGGGCCAAGATCATGGCTGTCGGGAGGGGTCGACAGAAGGGATCCACGATTCCATACCCCCCTTTGCCTTTTCAAGCCCCAAGTGAATTTGTCAAAATAGGTGTGAAAATTGGCAAACAAACATTTTTGTTCATCATAATTTTTTTTACACAACATTTTTCATTTGAATTTTGAAGATATTTTGCACATCTCTTACAGAGAAGTTGGCACTCAAAGGGTTAAAGGAGCAAATAAAGACTCTAATGCACATTCATAAGAAACCTGTTAGACTGTAAAATATAAAAAAATCTGTAAAAATAAATAAAAAGCTACATTTTTAACATATTCACGAGCAAATATGTATGTGCTGTACATCCTGTGAGGGGAAGGGTTGGCTCATCACTGATATTCAGAGGTATTCATTACTATAACTAGGAGTATTGTTTCCATGACATTTTTTGCTGATCAGCATGGAAATATGACATTAGAGGATGAGGCGTTTATTCAGGGGCTGAGTGAATGGTTTGCAGTCTTCTAGGTAACAGAAAACCATTACTAGAGACAGGTCGATGCAAAACCAAGTGTAATCTTAGCAAGTGCCACTGCTAGCTATAACTCTATGCTATCCTGCCCATTTATTCAGTTACCACAGTCAACACAAGCGTTAGGTAGACAGTCAACGTGAGTTTTTTCGTTTTTTATTCCAGAACAGGCGGCATTTCCATACCCTACCATCCACTAGGGCGCGGAGGGAGAATCGAATAGTGTGCCTGAAGTATGGCGAGTGCAGAGAGCCAAGCAATGGGATGCAGTACACAGATACTGTGTCCATGTTGACTTACGTCAAATACAAAAACAAAAAATTGTGAAAAAATCATTTCGACCTTTTGGCTTTTCCAGTGTACACCTAATGCCTGTGTCAACCTTCCGACCTATTTCATGTTTCAACCTAAATGCTGTAGTGGTCAACCCTCATACAGTCGACCCTATGGCTCATACCCATATAAGGTGGTAGACTTCCATAGATGGCCAGACTGAAATTCCTGGGCTGGTGTCTTCGGCATAAAGATCAGCTTAGGCCAGTGGTTCCCAAACTTTTTGAATCACGGCACCCTAATTTATCATAATATTTTTCAAGGCGCCCCTAGGCCAAAAGTTTGTTACTGAGAGTTTCAGAAAAAATATTAAATTAAATAAATTGTGATTAAATTGAAGCCTTAGATCCAGTTATGTGGTGAGGAACATGATTCACTTCTGTTTACCCACATATTCTATAATTGGAAGCCATGAGCACTTATTTTGCCTATCTTATTGGCCATAAATAATTTTTATTGGTTCTGGACCACCAACCTGAGGCACCCCTGCAAGTGCTCCGAGGCACCCCAGGGAGCCTAGGCGCACAGTTTGGGAACCACTGGCTTAGGCATTTCATTGGGTGCTATGACATCACTGACACACCCCCCCCCCCCCCCCCAACACACACACAATAAATGCCCCTGCACAGAGTCCAGCCCTTCTACCCAAACATGATGGTGCATCTTCATACAGTAGCCAAGGGTTAGATCACCCGTAGGTTCCAGGAGATATTTGTTATTAATGGTCTCACCAGGATGTGGAAGACCAACAATTACGAGATGATACAAAAACTACAGCAGGATCGGTTAGGTCATTAATTTAATAGGCTTCAAAGAGGTCATTAGGATGCTGAATGAAAATCTGCTCTTATGTCCCAGTAACAGCATGAAGAGGGCAGATAATCACCAACATCCTGAGGCCACAACCAAGGCCAGACCTGTTAGTGGACTCATGATTAGCTAAATGGTAATGGGTTGTGACAACAATTACACATAATCTCATCATTTTATTGGAGTGGGCTTGTCAAACTTCTAATTAAGATCACAGTTCAGTCTGTGCGCACACGGGAATCCACAACACGTTGCCATCATGTCCGTCAAGTCGTCCAAGGAAGGGCTCTCTACGGTTGCTAAATTAGAGTGTGTGATCTAGGGAGTGAGCCTGGGATTTCTCCGCGTACAGAAAGGTTCCATCCTATTTAATTGTTCTCACTGCCAAACAAAATATGAACACTTGTTAGAAGATTCCAGCCGTCATTCGTTTATTACAAAGAGGGGCGACAAACGCCTCCCGCAGTGTGCGTTTGTACTGGCGCTGCACCAAATTTTGCCTGGTGTTTAGAGGGCACTTGACCCCGAGTCTTCAGCATCCAAGATTCATCCTGGTTCTTAAGCAAGTTCTGTGTTGATACAATGGCATTTATATACCAGTTTCATATATTTTTTTATTAATGTAGCCGTTACATTTTGTACAATAAAGACATTTTTATTTTGAATAAAGCAGAAAGTTGGGAGCTCATTCTAACCCCAGCCCTGTGCCAACATGCGGCTCACTTGCTGGAACTTTTGTATCAACATTGCAATGCAATTTTTTAAACTTTCATATATTGTGGGATAGCAGTCAATTTATTGATAGTTTACCGCCGACACCCATTGACCGACACAGTCAATATGCCAACATTCATTATGCCGACATGTTCAATTGACCAACAGTCGAAATACCAACATTTAACATGCCAAAACGTGTTCCTATTGCTTTCTGGGGTGTCTATGTCCACTTCGGTCGACATGGACACCATCTAAGTGTATTGCGTCCCCTTGTCTGACTCACTGCGCTCGTCATCCTTTGGGCACTATTATATTCTCCCTCTTTGCCCACTGGGATGGTAAAGTATAATAGGAATCAAAGGATGGCGAGCGACAGACACTCCAAAAATCCACAGAAACACGTGTCGGCATTTTGATTATCTCGGTCAATTGAACATGCCGGCATAATGAATGTCAGTATTTTCACCATGTCGGTATTTTGACTGTCGGTCAATGTGTGTCGGTATAATGACCATCAGTAAAACGTTTGTTGCAATTCAAAATGATTAAAGATTTAAGAACGTATTTTATTTGGTCCAGTGATCTGTTGACTTATAATGAAGCCATAAAGTTGACAAGTGTAGGTGTTATCGTTAAGGGCCTGTGTTTACTGCTGACCACTGTGCTACACCGTGCACACTTCAGCCCTTGGAAAGGAGCAAATCTGAAACTGGAAATTTGTGCTCATTTAAGGATATTAATGCAGCTGTGTTTGAGAGGGCCGGATGTATTGCGGGGCGAGTCTGGCGGCTGTGGGTGATGCCGGCCAAACTTGGACGTTTTTTAAAAGGGACAATCATTTACAAGGCATAGTTTTAAATGACTGCTCCTTTAAAAAAAAAAAAAACTAAAAAAAAAACTCAGACTTTAGCTGGCATTCCGCACTGCCATTGGACTCATCAATACATCCGACCTATAGTGTCATTGGTTGGTGATTGCACAGGTGCACCTACATTTCCTCCAAAGCACACAGCTTTAACACAGTATTGGGGCATACACACGGGGCGATGTGACAAGATTGCACGGACACGGGGCGATGTGACAAGATTGCTTCATGTGTAGGTCCCCAGCTACGGTGAGGCTCGGTCTTGCACGTCACCATCACCTGACTAGATATATACTGCATGCAATATAAATCTAGCCATTGCCAGTGTTCTCTCACCAAAGAATACTGGCCGTCCCAGATCGCTCAGCACACATCGCTGGTGCATCATATGTGTGCCGAGTGATCTGCGCTACATCGCTCAGCATGGAGACTCAGCCGCCCCATGTGTATGCGGCTAACAGCTGAGGGAAAGGCCGCCATCCAGGGGATTAGCCAGCACACATCAGAACCTCCACACCACACAGTACAAATGACCATATATGGTGAGACGGTGTAATGTGAGGTGCAGGAGAGAGATTCTGTTGTGTGGTGCAGGGGGCTTTGTTCTAGGGTAAAGGGTAGCATTGTGACAGGTGGGTTTATAATGGGGTGGTGGAAGGGCGGGCGGATGAATGTTGTGGCTGAAATATATGGCGGACCCTATTTCATTTGTACTGCGCCCTACAATTGCTGGTGGCAGCCCTGACCGAGGAGCAGAAGTTTGCCAAGTATTTCCACTTTGCAAAAGCATTGGGAAAATTGCCATATCTCTGACCTGGAAGACCTGTACCTGCACAAGGTTCACCATCCAGGTACACCTTGGGCATCAAGTGTTTCTGTAGGAGCATGGAGTATTTATTAAAATGAGAGGAGGAGGGGGAACAAAAAGGGCCACACTCGCTTCATTCGTCATGTGAGGCTTAAAACAGACTAAGGGGTCTGTTTACTAATCGTTGGGGAGAGAAATTGCCAACCAATCAGCTCCGATCAGGCATGGCCAAACTATGGCACTCCAGCTGTTGTGAAACTACAAGTCCCATCATGCCTTGCCACAATTTTGCTATTAGGCAGGGTTGCCTACTTTTAAAGTCTCCTCACCCCCTTTGCATCTTTAGCCCCTCCCCCCAAGAAACCGTACAGGGAGATTCAGGGTGGGGGGGGGGGGGTGGGTGGCGTTTGCCGCCGGTATCCGGATCGGGGAGGGTTGCCCACCTTTCCGGGGGGCTGGGTGGGGGACCCGATTTCCCGGCCATTCCAGGAGGGTAGGCAACCCTGCTAGGGAATGCTAAAACTTTGGCAAGGCATGCTGGGATGTGTAGTTTCACAACAGCTGGAGAGCCACAGTTTGGCCAGGCCTGTACTAACTGCTATACTACAGGCTGTGGGGGGAATCCAACTGTACACGCACATGTGTTTGTGCAGCAAAAATGGGACTTTATCCGGGTAATTCAAATGAAAAATAATAATCCTGTTTTCATGCGAATACACATATAATCCGGGATACGAAAAATAAGCACTTATCAAGGTTCCAAAACAAAATCCCTAATAAGTGCTGGCTTTGGGGCAAATTGCATAGCCCCCCCCCCTTCCCCTGGGGATCTATTAGCAGCTTGGTAAATTAGCGCATCAAATTGAATTCCCCCGTGTTTGATAAATTACTGGGTACTTATGTATTATCTGGGCTCTCATGTTAAATGCACCCCATTTTTTCATACCCCTACTATCCAACTACGCATGGAGTTGATTTTATATAGTGTGGCGAGCGCAGCGAGCCACCGTGCCCGAAGCGTGGTGAGCGCAGCAAGCCCCGCGAGGGGATGTGGTCTCATAAGAAAAACGGGAGCCCAGATATTACATAAGTACCGATTACTGAATAAGCTACTAATACCCCTTTCACACCAGAAATGCAGGGACCAACTCCAAAAAATCATTGGTCCCGGGATTTTGGCCTGGGACACTTCACACCAGCACTAGACCCGGGTTGTTCCCAACGCCAACCCAGGAATTTTGGCTGATGTGAAAGGGGTATGAGGTTCAACTTTCTTAATGTAGTTGGGTTGTTTCTTTATATACAGGCAGGTTACAGAATGACCCTACCAATGCCCGCACTTCCGGGGCAGGATTGGGGGACACTGCAGACAGGTTACAGGACGGTTGCTGAACAACTTCATCTGTCCCAAAGATAATACAAGTAAATCTTTTCTACTTAACTATCCCTACTGAGCACTATTTAAGCAATTCCCACTTAGGGACAGGCAACAAATGTAATTGCTTGGTCGCCTGCGGGTCTTCATTTCACAAAAGCTGCCTTTGTGGCTAAACCGCAGGTGCTACCGTTCTTGATTAAAATGGAATATGATGAAAGAGGACAGTAGCAAATGACATCCACAGGCTGTAATGAATTGTACTGATTTGATTGGGTTCTCAGCAGGCTGTTTAGAAAGTCACCTGACCGATCCATGACCATTGTACATTTTCAAAGCACGAAAAGGTAACGGTATAAAGTTCGATATCCGTGTCCACCTCTCTGAGATCACACAGGGCGCAGGATCTAATTACACCAGCTGCGCGTCTGCTGGATGCCACAATACAAAGCCGAGATGTTAAATTGAACCTTCGGCGGCGACACTTGTAAAGGGAGAAAACTTTTGAAACAATGTGTTTCTGTTGGGACATAATGGGGGGAATTTACTAAGATGTGTATTCTACTTCACATGTGATGTTGCTATAGGCAACCAATCAGATCCTGTCTACTACCTTCTAGAGCAGTGATTTTCAACATTTTTCCCTTGCGGCACAATAAATAAGATTTTAAAATGGCCAAGGCACACCATGAGATCCCCACAGGGCAAAACACATTGGCCCCCACAGGAAAAAACAAACCTATTGGCTCATATATAAAAAAAAAACATTGACACTGGTCCCCACAGGTAACAAAAATAAAACACATTGGCCCTTTACATGAAAAGAAGAGACCAGTAAATAACAGTTGAACTGGTGGTGGCTGTAATCTGGTTTGGGCATCTCCAGATCTGGGAACACACTTGTCAACAGCTCAAGGCCCACTAGTGTACCACGGCACAGTGGCTGAAAAACACTGCTCTAGAGGGTGCTAAATAAATAAGTACATTCTGATTGGTTGCCAATAGCAACGTCACATGTGAAATAGAATACACATCAGTAAATTCCCCCAATATATCCAAATTGTTTAAAGCTCTGAGTCCTCGGATTCTTCATTCCATCCGTCTTTGTGTATGAGAACCCGCACCTTAGCAATAAAATGCATTTAGATGGAGTCTGAGCTTTAGGGAAACAATAAAAAGATTGACAGTTAATAGGATGACCACTATTGGTCAATATGGTCAAGAGGTCGATATGACAATGGTCAACGTTTTTATTTTATTTTTTTTAGAACGTACTTTGGGAATGGTAATATGCCCTTACCTGAAGCATGGCGAGTGAACACAGGACACTAAGGGGTAAATTTACTAAGATGGGAGTTCTATTGAAGATGGGATGTTGCCCATAGCAACCAATTAGATTTGGCTTCTTATTTATTTAGTGCTTGCTGCAAGATAATACAGATGGAGTTCCCTTCATTGCTGCCAGCGCACCTGACTCTCTTATCGGTCGGCGGGCACGCCGGTGAACGTGTATGCGCAGGCGTTACAAAACACGGTTGTGTGGCCATTCCCAGGAATGGGGCGCCCAAGCGTCTAAGAAGCTAGTAGGCCATGGCGAATGGTTTGCAGGTGCTGGCAATGAAGAGAACGGCTCCGTCTGGAGATAGGATCTGATTGGACAACATCCCATCGTCAATCGAACTCCAAACCTTACAAAAAATCCAATACCTTCCTGGCGACCATTTTCATGATGATCTTTTGCTTCTATTAACCTTTTTCCCATGTCGACCTTATGGAGGTTTATCCTGTCAATCTAATGAACCAAACCCCATTTAGATAGCTATCGGATTTATTGATCCATTCATTTATGGTTACATTGATTTGGAAGTGTACAGGTTTTTTTATAAAATATTTATTGAAGATATCGCTACAAACAATTAACATTTTTTCAAAATAAGACCCTTGTGCATCGACACACTCCTGGCAATGAGTTGCCAATGCTTGGAAGCCGCCCTGGAAGTCCTTTTCCGAAACGATCTTCAAGCAGCTTGTTAAAGCCGCTTTGACCTCTGCTACGTTCCCATGGCGGTGTCCTTTGAGGGCTGTCTTCACTTGGGGGAACAGGAAAAAGTCAGTTGGGGCCAGATCGGGACTATAATGGGGAAGCGTTGCGATGCCGTTCCGGGCCAGGAAGTCATTGAATACGAAGGTGTGGCTTGGTGCATCGTCATGAGCTTCCAATTGGTGGCAATGAACTTTCAGGATAATGGCCAACATCTCCATAGCTGATTTTCCAAGTCCCACACAGAATTTAATTGCGTTGTTTGACAGAATGTTGCATTTTTAAGCTTCAACCGAGCATAGGGACAGGGGTCCACTAAAACCACGATATGAATTGCATGGAAGCTCGTAGGCGGCTGACGCTCAGTGCGTGTTGAAGCTGACTCCCCCCTCCATCGAACCCGCTTGGATCATGTGCGCTGTGACATACAGTCGCGTCAGAAAAAATAGGTCTCATTACTTTTTATACAAACCCTGCATTTATATTCTCACTTTCGTTTCCATATTTATACTTGTCATTTACATACATTCTTAGAAAGATTGGGGAAAGGGTATAGTTTGTCACGTTAGTGGTGCACCTACAGAGAAAAAAAGTTACTACGCAATAAAATTTACCTTTTATTAGGTTATTTTAAAACTGCGAAAATATGACGAACTACATATAACATTCAACAAAGTGAAGACCGTGCATATTAAAAGATCTTTTAATATGCACGGTCTTCACTTTGTTGAATGTTATATGTAGTTCGTCATATTTTCGCAGTTTTAAAATAACCTAATAAAAGGTAAATTTTATTGCGTAGTAACTTTTTTTCTCTGTAGGTGCACCACTAACGTGACAAACTATACCCTTTCCCCAATCTTTCTGTGATTACTTGTCCGTGGTAGCACACCCTTGATTCCTGACTGACATCATATCAATACTACCTATATTTGCAGGGGACCTCACATATTTACCCCATCTCAAACTCTTAAGGCCTAGTGTGATTGAACACCACAAAAAAAACCACACTTGTCTCCATACATTCTTACACTGTTCTTATTCACTGCACTCACTTTATAATCTACTTATGTCACACTAACTATCTGGGATAGGTTTAATTTTATTTTAAATCTTTTATTCTATTTTTATACTTTTTTTTTAACCTTTTAAGCCAACATTAGTATTTCTCCTGTCTCTTCGTATGTACAGTGGCGGTATTCACATTGGGCCTTATTTTGGTTCATTCTTTCTGACAAAATCCTTCTTAGATGGACAAAACCATGTGCACTGCAGGTGGGGCAGATGTAACATGTGCAGAGAGAATTAGATTTGGGTGGGGTTTTACTTCAAAGTGAGATCTATATTGCAGTGTAAAAATAAAGCAGCCAGTATTTTCCCTGCACAGAAACAAAATTACTCACCCAAATCCAATTCTCTCTGCACGTTACATCTGCCCCCCTGCAGTGCACATGGTTTTGTCCATCTAAGAAGGATTTTGTCAGAAAGAATGAACCAAAATAAGGCCCATTGTTTTTTTGCTCGGTTCGGTGTCCTATTTTGTATCCATGTATTTACCAAGTATCAGGTCTGAATTTGCAGGATTGATAATGGTTATTTATTTTCTGTGCTTATTAGTAACGGGGTCCCGTTTGATGATAAAATAGCGGCGGATACATAACAGGCTAGCAGCCACCCACACGGATATTTTAGTCTGATACAAGGACCGGACATTACAGTTCCTGGGCTTGTGTGGCTGTCTGAAGCCAACAGGTGGATTGTGCAGTAGAGGCATCCGTTGTGTCCGCTGCCCCAATATTTAGCCAGGGTACTACTGGCATTGCCGACGTCCATGATGCCACCAAACTTTGACGCCTTCAGAGGTTTCTGTGAATTTTGGGTCAGTAGACAAGATGAACGGTTCCCAAGCTGACGGCTTCATATTAATTGTAATAGATAAACCCTACTACAAACGGTGATGGAAACCATTAGTTCCTGACTCTGAGGCCCACACAATAAGCTTTCACCTTTCTGTGGACTTTGCTCCTATATTAGCTGCAATAACAACGCTGTGTCCTGAAGTGTGCAGCATAAATCAGGCATTTATCTTCAGGGTGATGTGATCTCCAGATCGGAAGAGATCGCAGCTCCGAGGTAACCTTCACTTAGCAGCCAAGAGCAAACAGATTTGCTGCCTACGCTCGGCAACGCGGTTATTGATTGTGACGGAAGCGTTGCTGAGGAAAGCAGACGTATTGCCGTCCTTTATCACTCACAAGTGGACAAAACGTTCCTTATCTGCAGCCCGCGAGCCGTATTAAGGGACATTAGCAAATAGGTCTGTAGTAGGTAATACCATGGGACCAATAAAAATATATATACTTCATTTAAATCCCTTCTACGGTGGCTTTTACCACTTTGTTCTATATTACACAACAGACACTTTATGTTCCTGTGGCAGGTATCGTACAAATCAAACAAAAGCTCATACCCCCAACCCCTCCCCAGTCAGTGTTTATTTGGGTCATTGAGTCGACATGCAGATGGTCAACAGGGGTTCGGACGACACGTGAAAAAGGTCAACATGGCTCAGGTTGACAGGGTCAAAATATCGACACAAACATTATGGTGACAATGGGAAGGCCGACAGTGAAAAGGTTGACATGAGTTTTTCACTATTTTTGACCCGAATTGAAAAACTCATGTTGACCTTCCCATTGTCGATAAAATGCTTGTTTCAATCCTGTTGACCTTTTTCATACGTTACCCTTCAGTGGTCGACCTTAACAGAGTTGACCTAACGGCCGTATACCGTTTATTTGTCGGCAAACGTCTACACCTTCTTTATAAACCCCTTACCTCTATCGGGCCTGGCATTCCGGACTTCTGACCGTCCCAACTGTTGTACCACCCAGGTCCCCGCTACTGCTCCCCTGGCAACTGAACGCTACCGGTGGCAGCAGGTGCTCAGAGGATAAAACGTCACCAAACCTAAAGACCACTTTGGTTCATCCTCCATTTTGCATGGCACTGGGGGGACTTGTGGAATATCCTAGTTTATCAGACTTTAGGGTCCAGGGATTTGCGTGCAGAAAGCTCAGTTTTGCATGGAATGTCATTTACTAATTACCTTATGTACCGCAGCTAATAAGTTCTCTCAAAGAAACGGCCCGTCGTGATATATTGCAAGACGTACAGATGTAGCCACACTCGTCATAACAGTCGCACGGAACTAATGCACCCCACACATGCACCGATTATAGAACGCGTTTTGTACTTTTAAAGTACAAAACGCATCGTGCGTACAATTATCGGGGTGTTTTCGGGCGGCGTGTGCGACGCGATGCTTTTTTGGACATTATCGCATAGCATCGGGCTCAGCATTATACAGGCATACGAGCCGATGCTATACGATGCTTTCTTTTTTTTTGGGGGGGGGGGGGGGGGGGGAAATAAAGTACCTCAGACTACTTTTTTTCAACATACAAATTGTTATCAACAACTTTATTGCAGGTTTAAAACATGTGAACTAGAACAAAATAAAGGTCAGAAAAAGCAAGTGAAAAAATGTGCTTAAATCGCACAGCATCGCATCGCAGACAGCAAAATAACCATCGCATCGGGTCATGCTTAATTCTGGCAGAAAAATTGTAAAGAACCATTGTACAGCCAAAATCGCATAGCACTGAAATTGGTGCGTGTGTGGGCACCATTAGGCATCACGCCCAGCTGCCTTATACTGCAAGCTGCGACACGCCACAGCGCGCAGCTGCATCTGTAGGTCATTGTTAGAAACTAATACAATCACATGTGTAATGTATATGTATATGTATATATATATATATATATATATATAGATAGATAGATAGATAGATAGAGAGATAGAGAGATAGAGAGAGCGAGCGATCACACACATACACACACACAAACAAACAAAACCAGCATCATTTGAAGGGAAAAAAAAAAGACAACACAACATACACATATCAGTGTGTGAATCGCACAATGGAAATGCCATCCTGCTGTCTGGACTTTATTTAAATCTATAGTAGAGCGACAATAGCCCTTATGTAATCAGATAGTAGCGTTCCTTCTGCCTGTGCCTTCAATACGTGTGACACTGGCCTGTCAATCTGTACAATAGTACAGCGCTTACAATACAGACTGCCAAACACCCTTTCCAATGACCAATCAAACTCTTCTGACAGAAATTGGAAATAAAGACAAAACAGGTCCTAGAAATGACTCTACGAAACCAATCAGCTGCTGCCCACAATATGTTCTAAAGACCTAAATAAACAAATTTTAAAAACACCCGTTAACTGTATTTGCGTGGAATAAAGAGTGGAGCCAGACAACGGGCCACACTTACATAAGCGTGTCTCTTGATGAGGTCAGATGGAGCGCTGGTACAGACTTTGTCACCTTCCAATCCAATTACCCTCTTGCAGATGTTAATTTTTGGTTTGTTCGGACTTTTTGCAATTATAACATCGCCCCTGGAATGAGAAAACCGAAATAAGAACGCTAGCCAAGGCAAAATAACAAAATGAGCAATATGGACATGGACACAAAACAACCAGATCCACCTCTAAACTGCAGCAAGCTTATGGTGCAATGTGTAAGAGATAAATCCATAGGAATATAGTATAAATATAAGATCTTGCACCTGGCCTCCTGATTGAGTGCCAAAGCTTGTACAAGTCCTGCAATGCTCCAGTGAAGCAGTAACCAAAGCAGATCGAGCCAACGGTAGCGATGTCAACTCAGCTGGGACCGAGCTCCCCCATACTACTAGCTGGGGACACAGAATGCCAGCTGCCCGCAACAGACGAAGATTAGGGAGGGGGGGGGGAATAAAAGGAACTGGTTTGCAGAAGTGTGGGGGCAGAAATGATAGGAATGGGCTTTTTTTCTAGCAAAAAAAAAAATAGAAACTTAAAATGATACATGATCACCGTGGATGATTAGGGAGCGGATTGCAGGAATTAGGAGCGAGCCCTTGTGAAAGGAGAAATCGAGATTTGTAAACGACAAAACAAACGGACAAAGAAAAACTGAGACAAAACTTTATTGGTATCAGGATTCATGACACTATTGGGCAACAGTCAAAATGTTGACAGGGTCTAAAGATCTACAATGAAAAGGTTGAAAGGGTCCAAAGGTCAACAGCCAAAAGGTCGACATGTGGTATTTCATACTCTGCCATCCACAACGGCGTGGAGGGAGAATATAATAGTGTGGCGAATGACCCTTTGCATGTCGACCTTTGGACAACGTCGACCACATAACTGCAGACCTAGACATTGTAGATCATATATACCATAACCAATTTTATTTTCAGCCCCCTGTTCTGACGTGGATGGTGGGTACACACTCGGCCAACCGATCTGACGATTTGTGAGTGCATACAACCCAGTTGCCCGCCCGATGTGTCATGCCCGGCATCACAACTGGGTGGACATTTAAAAGTGCCCGCCAAGTTCAAAGGTCAATCACCGGCGGTCCCTGAGCAAATTTAAGGGTACGCACAGCCAGATGGCCCAATAGATTGGCAAATATATAAAAAAAAAAGATATAAAAAAATCGCCCATCATCTGTCCTGCAGGACCAAAGCGCTATCAGAGGAGCTATCTCTTTATGGTTTGGGTAGAGTAACGTGGCGCTCCTACTAGGGATCTGCCTGATCTATACCTGGAGGGGTTTCCCAAATTGTACCCCCGAAAAACAATAGGACTAGGTGGGGTGGGTGGTATATCAGAGGAGCGCACACACTGACGCTCATGATAAAATCACCATCAACTGTCCTGCAGGACCAAAGCGCTATCAGAGGAGCGCACACACTGACGCTCATGATAAAATCACCATCAACTGTCCTGCAGGACCAAAGCGCTATCAGGGAGCGCACACACTGACGCTCATGATAAAATCGGCCATTCGTTGAATGTCAGCGAGTCCTCAGCTTGACACAACACAATGCTGAACGTGGTCATACATTAGGTCTCTCTTCCCCACATCCTTGGTCACTGACTTTTCAACCCTGAAAGAAGCTGAAGCAGATTCTTCTCTCGACTTCTTTTATCCTCTTTTCAAATCTGTTACCCAAAACCAGACAGACAGGTAGAGCATAGACATAAAGGGAGGGTTTTTAATCTGTGGTGTGAAGGGGGGGGGGGGGCAGGCTGCAAAAGAACCTGCAAAATCTGGGATTTAGGGACAGTTCTGTCAGAAAGTGTTTTTTATTAATTTCCACAGCAGTTTGCTTACTTCACATTGGGCCACAATAATCACATACCAAACTTGAGTCATTGAGTAAGACTGTGCATCAGTACACTGGTTACCGGTACAGTCCATGACAGAAAGGCCACTCTCCCATAGTAGAACATTTTACTAAACAATCTGAATAAGGACAACACGGAGGTCACAATGTCCATCTTCCCAGGCCAGACACAAATGAGGAGGATCCAATGAGCACAGCCAAAGATAGGAACTACTCTTTGGGTGACTTAGAAGGACCACTACTTAGGCTTCAAGAGTACAGGAACTATGAATCCATGGTGGTTGGCTAGTTAACATCTTACCACCACTGGCAGTAGGTCAACTTAGGTTCTCTTTATTAGGGGCAGATGATTCAGACATACATCTCTTCTACAAAACACGGGCAAAGCTGGAGGAATGCTGGCCAAACCAGTCTTCGAGATCTACTAACAGGTCACATTCCCCAGACCACCTAGCTGGTGCACAAGTGCAGTCATTACTAACTGTCACATTCTACAGATCCACAGGTGGGCTGGAAAACATGAACGGTTGGTAGATCTTGAGGACTGGTTTGACCATCCCTGTCTTTACCGGACTTCATAAAAACTCACAACCCACTTCCACTGCCAATTTAAGGTTCCTCCAAAAAACAAATGGTTGCGTGTAATATCCCCCATTTGGGATGCAGGTACCCTAATTACATTTTTTTATCTTTGTGGTATTGCACTTTTAGGAAATGTACAAATCACCAGGATGCAGAGAAGAACGGGACACCCTTAGCAGGAAACTTGGCAGATCACATGTAGACAACCTTTGGCTCAGGTAGGAGTCATGTAGATGTAAGGTGCTATACATCGTGGAACCATAATATCACTTTACACCCATGTAGCGATGTAGTGGCTACTGCTAGATACACAGCTAAGCAACGCACCCATGTCAGCAACATACAGTAAGCTAACCTGAATCGCTCACTATAGCTTTTGTAGAACTACAAGTCCTGTTACTTCTGGCTGGTTGGGTGCAGGTTGCCCCAGACACAGTAAAGAACGGGATGCACGAGCTCAGCTGCGGAGATACTTAGAACACAGCGAGACTATACACTGCACAGGGACGTCATACACTTACTTGTGAATTGAATAAAGGTGTCGACTTAAATTTTCACAAACTAAAACATCATAATTCTTTATAGTGGGTTCCATTGAGGGTCCGGAACACTAGAGGAGGAGAAAATACATGGACAGTAGCTATCAATAGTGCACTTGGCATACAGAATTAATTTACCAAATACAAGATACGCCAGGAACGCACAGGATCCAGGATTTAATTCATTTCATGTTCAAAACTATAACAAACGGATGATACTCACAATCACTATTTCTCCAATGTATTCAAAAGTGCAGTGCGCTATGCAGCCATATTGGACGGCGTATCCCAGGAAGCCCAGGGTCCTCCCCGCAACTCTCCGGAACATTCTAGCAGCGTCCTAGGGCAGGAACCCTTTCCCTGCAGAAAAGGGCGATATAGATTTATACACGCAGCGAATACAAAAAGGATAAAACATTTACTTTGCATAAACAAGGAAAAAAAACAAGTTCATAACTCAGAAAGTGATAAATGTACAGAACAATAACAAACATATAATTATAGCATTTGCAGACCCAAATATGCAAACTCGCCTGCCGGGTGTCAGCACTTTTTCCCAGCACTACCTTGGTCACAGATCAGTGGCAGCACAGTCGTACGGCATGCGGCTCTCCAGCCGCTATCGAACTAGACATCCCAGCATGCACTGCCACAGTTTTGCTATTAGGGCATGCTGGGATGTGTGGCTCCACAGGAGCTGAAGAGCCGCACGTTGAAACAGAAACTGCGTACTGAGGTGCAGTGTGTGTACAGGTTCAAGTCAGTGACTTCCAGCCTTTCACAGACACATGGCAAACCCTCTCATTCCCAAAAGCACCTACATAGATAACAACTTGGTAGATCTAGTAACATTTCTATAGTGTGGGCGGTAATATCAACCAAATAGATTGTAGCTTTTATTAAACTCTACTAGATAGATAGCTAAAATCGGATTGGTCAATACCTCCATTTTTTTTTTTTAGAAGTTCTAGTAAACTTACCCCCAAGTGTTTTGATCTTAGGGGCCAGACGTATCAAACTTCAAACAGTGATAAAGTGGAGAGTGGGAAACAACCAGCCAATCAGCTCCTACCTGTCATTTTTCAAACCCAGACTGTAACATGGCAGTTAGGAGCTGATTGGCTGGCTGTTTATCACTTTTTAAAGATTGATACATCTGGCCCCAGGTCTCATCAACAACAACTGCCCTCGGCACACATTATATTCTCACTCAACGACCACTTGGATAGTAAAAAAACACCTTTTATTAAAAAAAAAAAAAAAAGTGAAAAAAAACTCATGGCAAACTTATTCACCTCGACCGCGTCGACCTTAAGCTTGTCTTGAACTTCTGTCAATGTCCACCTAGGGTATGTCAACAATTCTTAGGTGCTGACCTAGTCACTGTCGACTATTAGTGGTTGGCATGTCCTAGACATTGCCGAGCCAGGGACCGCACATTGACATGTTCAGCCCGGGAGTGAGCTAAATCAATGATTCTATAAGCTACAGCTAGCGCAGGGTTGGCTACCCTCCCAGAATGGCCGGGAGGTTTCCGAAAATTCGGCCCCCCTCCTGATTCGAGTTTTTTTGGAGGAGGGGCTAAAGATGCAACTTGTGTCCTTTATCCCCGCTCCCTCCCCGAAGACCCACAAATTGCCAGATTTGCCTACTGGGGGCAGGGCTTGAAGACGTCTACATCAGGCCCCTCCCCCGAAGTGCTGCTGACAGTCTCCTCTCTGATGTTCTCCCGGAGAAGAGACTTTAAAAGTAGGCAACCCTGAGCTAGCGCCTAACTTTGTAGCCTCCTTTTTCTGTGGGGGCCCTTAGATTTTCTGCACTGGCAGCTGACTTCTTAATTACTTCCTACAAGTAATATTTAATAAAATTCTGCAGAGTAAAATAAAAAAATAAAATACAACATCATCAAGCCAACTACTACATATATAAAATACATCACACATTAACCATATATATGCCATTTAAAACATGCTTCTCAGTACCGGCTGCAAGTAGGAGTGTCCCGAACCAGTAACATGCATCCTATGTAATAGCTTGCCCAGAGATAAGCCTGAAGAGACCATTTATAACCTGTATCTAGCAGCAGCATTCTAGCCTCCCCCGTCTTGGGCCCAGACACGGACCACGTTCTCCTATGAATACATTTGATTTTGGTTATGTGTATGAAATTAATCACAGCACACGCGGGCAGAAATTGCTCCGAGCCTCATGACTGACATCCGAGAGATGGGAACGGATTAGTTTTGCAGTTACTGCCAGTTAAAACGCCAGGTGGCTTTTTCCCCTGCACTGAAGGTGTTACCGATAATCCCATTACGCCGGTGCTAAATCTTGCAGTCATCAAAATTATCACCGACGTTCCTTTTCATCCCATCCTTTCCAAATGACTGGACCGGGCTTCGCCTGAAAGGCGCAGAATCCACATGCAGCTGCTGTTATTGCAAGCGGCCGGCTTCCTGAGAGAACGCCAATCGCCTTGCAATTTCGCCGTGCTGGTGGGCTCGCTATTCCCTGCCCAATAATACATCTGTTAAGAAATCCTACAGCTACAAATCAAGTTTAATCCTACCAGGGACCTCATGTAGGCCCGCTCTTCCAAAAAGGCAGCAGGCCTATCTCTGACACTGTCTGGGGAATAGCGTTCAAATCCCAGACCTACTTAGAAGAATAAGCCAAGGATCAGAAAACATGACCCCTGGAACCTTGATATAACTATATTCTGACCCGGAGGCATTCATTCTAGGTGAAGATTAGAATTTTGCATAATGAGATTACACAGCAAGTGAATGATATCAAGAGACGTTCCATATGCAGTCTTCTGGTTTTCTCTTTCTGCGAGCTGCGTTGCTCTGCACAATATAGACACAACGGAGCCTGTCCTTTTTCAGCCGGAATAAAACAGATTCACATAAAATTAGTCCTTTGCTTTATAAACCCCCTATTACATCTCTCAATGACAGCTCCTCGGAGAATTCTCTTCCTACTCTCCCTAGTATTTACTCCGAGCAGTTGTCCAAATAAGAGACAGATAAAATTAAATCAAGACTATTAAAAGAGAGAGAGAGGGGGAGAATACATTGTCGTAATCTCAGATTACACCGGTGAACATAATAAAATGGAGAAATCAATGCAAGGGTTTAACTTCAACGCGCAGTCAATGACACTGTGGGAAATTGGCTGCAAGTCTACTGCACACAATGGGCCTGATTCTAATTTGATAGGTCCCCGATGTGTACGCACCGGGAACCGATGTTTACACACTGCAAATGTGCATCTGCGGGAGACTTATTTAGTCGCCACCGCGTTCGTACAGGGGTGGGGGGGCTTCTATCTTGCCGCATGTTTCTGGTCAGCATTTGGTTTTCACAATTCGATCTCAATAAATAAAAACTAATTACAGTCCATGGCAAACAGAATCGTCTTCCCCATTCATGAAAAGCGTTTTACTCAACTCAAAAGTTTATTTTAAAATACGACATCCACACCGTAACATCTCGCACAGTGTATGTCACCTGATATCGGTGCCCCGCCCCTGGGGAGGAGACATTTCCCCATTCCATTCCACCTGGTTTTTCAGTATAAATGATTGCCGCTTTAAAAAAAAAAATGGGAACGTTCTCCCTAAATCTCTCATTTTCTGATTCTCACACCCCATTACATTTGGCCCATTGAGTCAAACAGACATGCTGCAATTATCTGACCATTCTGCCAAGTATCGGACAGATAATTGCAGCAATTTGATAATTGCAGCAAAGTCTGCTGCCTCAGTTTTTATGATGACAATTTGCACATACTCCAGAATGTCATGAAGAGTGATCAGATAAATTGCAATTGATTGCAAAGTCCCTCCTTGCTATGACAATGAACTTAACTCCAAATCCAAAATTTTTAACTGCATTTCAGCCCTGCCACAAAAGGACCAGCTCACATCAGGTCAGCAATTCTCTTGTTAGCACAGGTGATTGTTGAGGAGACAAGGCTGGAGATCACTCTGGGCCTTATTTTGGTTCATTCTTTCTGACAAAATCCTTCTTAGATGGGCAAAACCATGTGCACTGCAGGTGGGGCAGGTGTTACTTGTGCAGAGAGAATTAGATTTGGGTGGGGTTTTCTTCAAAGTGAGATCTATATTGCAGTGTAAAAATAAAGCAGTCAGTATTTTCCCTGCACAGAAACAAAATTACTCACCCAAATCTAATTCTCTCTGCACATGTTACATCTGCCCCCCCCTGCAGTGCACATGGTTTTGTCCATCTAAGAAGGATTTTGTCAGAAAGAATGAACCAAAATAAGGCCCTCTGTCATGCTGACCGTTAGAATAACAAACTGGAAGCTTTAAATAAAAGTGTGGTGCTTGAAATCATTGTTCTTCCTCTGTTAACCATGGTTACCTGCAAGGAAACACGTGCATTCAACATTGCTTTGCACAAAAAGGGCTTCACAGGAAAAGATATTGCTGCTAGAAAGATTGCACTTTAATCAACCATTTATCGGATCATCAAGAAGTTCAAGGAGAGAGATTTAACAGTTGTGAAGAAGGGATCAGGGACAGACTGATATTCTGCAAAAGATAAAGGGTTTGGACTGCTAAGGACAGATTGTTTGGTGCATGATCCACCAAGAACAACTCCTCCTAAACATCCAAGAACAGTTTGATAATGAATAATGCCTTTACCAGCATGATGGAGAACTTTACCATAAGGCAAAAGTGATAACTAAGTGGCTCGGGGAACAAAATATAGACATTTTGGGTCCTTGGCCAGGAAACTCCCCAGATCTTAATCCCATTGAGAACTTGTGGTAAATCCTCAAGAAGCGGGTGGAAAAACAAAAACCCACAGGTTCTGACAAACTCCAAGCACACATTAGGTGAGAATAGGTGGCCATCAGTGAGTGTGTGTCCCAGAAGTCGATGGACAGCATGCTAGGGCAAGTTGCAGAGGTCTTGAAAAAAGACGGATCAACACTGCAAATATTGACTTGCATGAATGTAATGAAATTGTCAATAAAAGCCTTTGACACTAATGAATTGCTTGTCATCTTACATAATTATACCATAGTAACGTCTGACAAAAAGGTCTAAAAAACACCAGAGCCGCAAACTGTGGGAAAACGAATACTTGTGTCATTCTTAAAACTTTTGCCCATCGCTGTATGTCACCATACAAAGACAAAGGGGTAAATTTACTAATACCCCGTTCTCATTGCTGCAAAAACCTGGGATTTTGCCAGGGCAAGCAGTAATTTCCTGTGCCGTGTCTCAGTGTGAATGGGTGTGAGCGAAATTCCCGGGTGTAATGCACCTGCAATGGCACACTGTTTTTTTGCAGGGTTATTCCTAGGAATTACACCGGTGTCCACCGATGTGAACAGGCGCGGCCCATGTTTTTCACAAAGGAAGTGAAAAAGCAAAGCTGATTGGGGAATGAGATCAGGTGACATGTGGAGGGATGAGGAGGTGCTGGAGCTGCTGGCTGTGAGAGGGGAGGAGGAAATAAAGAAGCAACTGACTGGCACTGTCAGGGATTCCACAGTGTACATATCAAATATACCATCTGCCCGTGGCATCCATAAAACCCAGCAACAGGTTTGAACAAACTTAAAGCACTTTGTGGTGCCCGTATGGACAATCAAAGCTGCTCTTTCAACAGCCAATAAAAGCTGCTCTTTCAACAGCCAATATTATCTGTTCTTAGATTTCTCACACTTGTTGGCAGGGCAGACCAGGGGAAGCAGTGTGAACGGGGCAGACACAGGAATTTCAGGGGTCTAAGGTGCAGTGTGACGGGGGTCTGTGAGCTGAGATGATCTGTGCCCAGCAAAACTCCGGCAACAAAAACCCGGCTTTTTGCAGGGGAGGCAATGAGAACATGGTATAAGACGGGAGTTTTATTTCAGATGGGATGTTGCTATGGACAACCACAGTCTATATGTTATCTTCTAGAAGGTACTTAACAAAAAAAGTAGATTCTGATTGGTTGCCCATAGCAACATCCCATTTTAGTAAATTTACCCCCAAATAGCTAAGTGAGAGGACAGATATTTTCCTCCAGACTATTTCTCTACTAGCTGCCGGTATACTGGCTTGCAGACTGAAGAACATTTTGGCCTTCCCAGTCTGACCGCCGTTGTTTTCTTTCATAGTGCCCCCCCATCGAAAACTGGAAGGAGCACAGACTACTGCGTCACATGTACCGCAACAGAAACGGCTAGTAACTTCATTATATATATATATATATATATATACATACCGTATATACTCGTGTATAAGCCGTCCCGAATATAAGCCGAGGCCCCTAATTTTACCAAGAAAAACTGGGAAAACTTATTGACCCTAGTATAAGCCTAGGGTGGGAAATGCAGAGTGCCATATGTGTGATAAGCAAGCAGTGTGACATGTATGTGTGAATGTGGGGAGCACTATGTCATGCTGTATACTGTATGTATGTATGTATGTATGTATGTATGTATGTATGAGGGGATCAGAATCTCTGGCCGGCACTCACCTGTCCAGCACCTGCTGCAGGGACACACTGCTGCTGCTGGGATCAGACATGACATCCCCGGCCTCCTGTCAGTGGCAGCGCTCAGGCCGAGTGTCTGCATCGCTCCTCTCGCCCCCCAGGAACAGGTCACTGTGCTCTGTCACTGAGGGGAAAACACCAGCGCCGCGTCCTGACAGAACATCGCATCACTTCATGCGACAACACGGCAGCCCCGGACACCAGGAAGTGAGGAGGACAGCAGCAGCGCATGGAAGAAGTGCACTGCCGGCGCACTGTGTCCATGTACTTCCGGCAGTGGCGCCTCCATCCTCTTCACCCGTGTATAAGCCGAGGGTGGGTTTTCAGCAAAAAAAAATGTGCTAAAAAACTCGGCTTATGCACGAGTATATACGGTATATATATATATATATATATATACACACAAAATGAAGCAGCACTCCAGCACAAACAAATATTCTTTAGTGAAAAAAATCTCAGCTCATATATATTAATGTGTTTTTGTCTTATATTTGTTTGACTATTGATCGGAATACATTTTAAATAAAAGACGACAGTTATCTTATATATAATAAGATATTCAAAATTGTAATTATTTAAAAAAACCTTACTCTTTCTCCATGGTGAAATCTATATCTAAGCATTTTTGAAGTACTACAGAAGATTAATGATAACAACTTAATTAAAAGTAACCTACAAGTGTCTAATACACTGCCGGCAATATCAAACACGACTCCACGTTATCATTTATAGTCAGCACTGCCGGAGTCACAGCTCCGACCAGAAGCCAAGGTCTGATAAATAGTCAAGACAAGACAGACTAATAGAGAAAGATGCGGCTGCATCTGTATTGGGCTCAGATGATGATGGTTTTGTTCTGTAACCTTAGCCTGAAAACTTTTAGTTAAAGAAAGAGAGAGGGACGGGGAGAAGAAAATGGGTTTGGATGGGGCAGTGACCTAGATTAATGATAATGCCGTCTCCTAAATATCATCTTACCTCCTCCTGAACAGTGTTCATCACTGTAAGGGACCTCGGGTTTCAAGCTCAGTAACCTTAATTTTCTTACAAGAGACACAGCAGACCTTCAAACAGGTACGGTGGGAAGTAAATCAAGCAAAGCTTGCTTTTCATCTTCTGCAGAACAAACGCCAGGCTGTGTTCTGTCCACCTGGCTGTGTGCCTGTATTTACAGCGTTTCCTTGGGCAGACCCTAAGTATTTGTACGCCTTACAAGGAATACAAAAAAGGTATTTCATGAGTGCAATGTTTTGCAAACAGAATAATATCAAATGTATCTGCAGAATTCTGCACCGTGTCTAATATTCTTTGTAATGTACAATAAAGGCCCATACACACTGGGCGACTTTGAGCTGAAAGCTGCTTAAAACAGCATGTTCGAGTGGCTTTCAGCTCAAAGCCGCCCAGCATGTATGGCCCGGTGATGACTGGTTGCGCCAGGAAAGCCGCTCATCTGCTGTTATTACCAGCAGATGAGCGGCTTTGAGGACGGCTTTGCTTAGCGATGGTCCCGGGCAGGAGTAAAGCCGCTCTGTGTGTATGCACGGAGCGGCTTTTCCCCCAGCGATGATAGCGATCTTCGCTGTCCATACACGCTGGGCATTGTCCTTAAGAAGCGCTGTATTAAGCCTTGTAATACACAGGTTGTGAAATTGCATTCCCAAGTAGTGTAACACAGAATTTCCCGTGACAATACAGAAACGTTTTTTGGCTTTGTGGATCAATGCATCGGCAGAAACATGGAGCTTGTAGTTTCTTGCTGATCGGCCTGCGCATGCCTAAGTAGATATATTTATTATAGCAAGTGATAACTAGGTAACCCAGGGGGTAGATTTTAGGTGATTAATCAATGATGTGCCGTTTTATTTACACTTTCTTATATAGTGTAGGAAATACCGTCGGAGGGCCCTGCTGCAAGCTTACAAGCCATAGGAGTAGAGGTTTTTTGGGGAGGAGGGCGGGGGAATGTGGGAGGGGGAAGGAGAAGGAGTAAATCCGCACTGATATTTATTAGATGGTTAATGAAGGTGATGAGTGATCTGTAACAATAACTGACTAGATTCCTATTAGCAAGGAAAGGTAGGTCCCAGAGCACTCAGACAGTATGTGTCATGTGGTGCCTCTGTGCGGGACAGTCAGTGGTGCACCCCGGAGTAATGATTGTAGTTAAACAATGCCAAGGGAGGAGGAGGAAAAAAGAAAACTCTGGGTGGGGGCACCCTAGTATCACAGATCAAGAGGTTTGGTTTAACAATAAAATATAGCCTTTATTAGGTATGCTTTAAAATATGGGTTCCTGTACTATGAAAATTAAATACAATAAAAAAGCGCAGCAAAAATATTAGAAGTATAAAGAGACCCTGGTCAGGCTCAAGGCCAATGAAATCCTCATTAATCCCCTGATTAGCACCAGGTTATGGTCTGCTTGTTAGTGGGGAAGGTATTAAATCATAGGATTTTTCCTGAACCAGGTGTTTGTCTCGCAACAAGGCAGGGATTTGCAGCAGTGTGTTGTGTAGTAAGTGACAGATGATATACTGACTGGATGTAAAGAGTGTGGTATAAATATAGGCGGTACAGCAGACAAAAGAAATAGCGATGATACAAGAGGAAAAGAAGATCCACTGGTAAAGACCAGTGGTTACCTGAAGAGACCCCACCGGTGTGATGTAAATATACCGGAATGAAGTCCGCTGCTGTGCCGGGTTGTATGCGCTCACTGCTGGCTGCTGGCGTCCCTGCCTGGAGAGAGGCCGGTCACGTGTGTGCACCACGTGATCCGGCGGTATCCTCTGACGTACGTTTCGCTACGCTTGGTCACAGAGGTGTAGCCATAGGAGTAGCATGAAGACCCTGGTGACAGCAACCCTGCATTGTGCATTTTACACTGCACTATTATTAGTTTAGATCATTAGGTCTACAGCAGGCATGTCCAATCTGTGGCCCTCCAGCTGCTGTGAAACTACACATCCCAGCATGCCTTGCCATAGTTTGAGCACTCCCTAATAGCAAATCTGTGGCAAAGCATGATGGGACTTGTAGTTTCACAACAGCTGGAGGGCCATAGTTTGGACATGCTTGGTCTACAGTGTCTAGGTTGACCACTACTGGTTGACACATGTAAATGGTCTACATGCCTTAGGTCAACATTGTCAAATTGTCGCCACAAGCAAAAGGTCAATTGTCATTTTTTCAAGATTGTCTGGTGACTATGACATGGACATTGTATTAGTGGGCCATGTCCCCCCCACATGGCTGGCTGTGCCCGCCATGCTTCGGGCACGGTACCTTGCTGCGCTCGGCACACTATTATGTTCACCCTGTATGCCCACTGGGATGGTAAATTATGGACAAGTAATAAAAATAAAAAAAAACATGAAAAACTCAAGTTGGCCTTTTACCAAGTTGACCTTTTCCATCTGATCAGCTGTGAAACAATTACGATTTGGCCACTTTTATCCAATTTCTCGGCCCAATTTGTCTAAATCGGATGAAATAAGGTGAAACTGCACTAGTGTATGGTCAGCTTTAGCCTTATTCTGACTTCAGACACGCTGCGACTAGGGAGCAGGTGGCACGGTTGCTGGTGGTGCAGGTGTGTACCCAACCTTCGTCTCCACTAATAAAGGTTATCCTAAAAGAGTGAAATCATTGAGACATAACTCATTCTATGAAAAGTGAATATGAGTCTGGAGGATGTCACAAAGACCTAACTTGGAATTCGACGGGATAAGGTAATTAGGTCACCACAAAGTAGGTCGACAAGCATTAGGTTGACACCACTAGGTCGACATGAAGGAAGGTAGACAGTCATTAGGTGGACAGTCAAAAGGTCGACATGGATTTTATTTTACGTTTTTTTTTTGAGCCGACATGTGCTGACAGGCGGTATTTCAAGCCCTACCATCCACTAGGGCGTGGTGGGAGAATAAAATAGTGCTCGAAGCATGGCGAGCCATGCGAGAAGATCAACTAGGGGTGAAACGCGCATGCACCTGCAGATGCATGCACACAAGAGCATGATCATACTATGGTTACCAGTAAGATTTACCAGATGTGTAGCCCCCTGCAGAAGATCAACTAGGGGTGAAACGCGCATACACCCGCAGATGCATGCACACAGAGCATTATCATACTATGGATACCAGTAAGATTTACCAGATGTGTAGCCCCCTGCAGAAGATCAACTAGGGGTGAAACGCGCATACACCCGCAGATTCATGCACACGGAGCATTATTATACTATAGTTATCAGTAAGATGTTTAGTCCCCTGCAGATGGTCAACTAGGTCTGAAACGCACATACACCCGCAGATGCATGCACACGGAGCATTATTATACAGGTTGAGTATCCCGTTTCCGAATATCCGTTATACGAATTATTTTTGCTAAAAACTTACTGGGGACATTTGTGACAGCACTACTGGTGACATGATATGTAACTGGCACTACTGAGGACATGATATGTAACTGGCACTATATATGTACAAGAAAATGATTCAGTATCTGAGACTTTGTTTCATGTTTTGAAACCTTGTTTTTTGAACAAATAAAATATATTTGTGTGCATTTCATGTGTTTGATGTGTTTGCACAACATAAATGCAAGATACTTCAAAATACATAATTTAAATATTAAAACATTCTAAAAAATACAGAATAATCCGTTATCCAAAATTTTTTTGGATAAGGGATACTCAACCTGTACTATGGTTACCAGTAAGATTTACCAGATGTGTAGCCCCCTGCAGAAGATCAACTAGGGGTGAAACGTGCATACACCCGCAGATGCATGCACACGGAACATTATCATACTATGGTTACCAGTAAGATTTACCAGATGTGTAGCCCCCTGCAGAAGATCAACTAGGGGTGAAACGCGCATACACCCGCAGATGCATGCACACGGAACATTATCATACTATGGTTACCAGTAAGACCATTGAGGGTTATTGATAGCTGATCGCAGTTGTGCAAATTCACACAGCAATCAATTGTCGAATGACTGCATGTGTACGGATCATAGCGCGCACACGTGAAGTGAAAAAGCAACAAAAAAATATGAAAAATCTAGTCACAATCCCCTCGCAACTTGACTGATAGGAAGCAGGCATTTGGTGGCGGTAACACAATTTTCTTGGGGTGTCAGAAAAAATGCAGGCGTGCTCAGGCATTTTCAGGGAGGGTAATTGACTTCAGCTTTGGCCTCGATCAGTCTGCTTCTATCACACACACTTGTGGAAGGGTCAGGGTTCTGCACACATTGGAAAAATCATTCGATGGTGAGTGAATTAGCAGCTGGATGACGATCAGCAAAATTTTCGCAGGTTTGCACGTGGCTGGTTTTCACTCTGTCTGGGCGGCAACTATCTTACAGCAGGCCCCTGCAAAACCTCTCAGCAGAGATCAGGTCGGAATAACTCCTGTTATGAGCTGTTAGTACATGGCCAAAAAATATCCTACTATAAATTCAAGTAAGATGTACCAGATAGCTAACAGATCAACTAGGGGGTGAAACGCGTCGTAGAGATTACCTTTCTAAATTCACATCTTACAGATGTATTACTTCGTACCATTTGTACTAGTACTACATATTTAGTAAACCGTCCCTTTACACCTGACAGGAGTACCGTTTGCACTATATCCGGCGTATTTGGCGCCTACACTTTTTTCATACTGATCAAAATAAAAATGATTTTCAAACTAAAAATGCAAACAATGGAATGCATGATAAATAATATTATACACTCTGCAATATGTGGACATTATTCATTTTTTACTTTTAATATTTTGAAAACAATTATCTTCCTCTAAGTATCAATTGAGAAGAGCATTGATATATACAGTCATCGTTAATCCTTTCCTTTTTATGTGAAATCCATGACTAAAAAGTCATCACTTCTAAACACGCTGATCCCATCAACCGGGAACAAAAGCATATGCACAAAAGAGGTTTTAATAAATATCAAAGCCCCCAAGAGCCGGGTCTCATTAAAATTATAAATTACACAAACATGGAACGAAGATTTTTAACTGCGGTGCAGCTAAGCAGATTACAGCAAAACCCCACGTTCCATCTGAGAACACATCGTGGACGGCTCAGGCGGGAGCTTGGAACAAGGAATAAAAAATTAAAAAAAGACCAACCCCACAAGCTAGGAAGAAAGGCTTGTGATCTTCTCACTCTGTTCAGCAGATGACAGTCAAACATGTTGATTATTCCGTTTGTGCTGCTAATCTTATAAAGACAAAAAAAAAAAAAACTCGGAAAGGAAAGTGATTGGCCCTACACCGAGAGCACTATACTGTACATTACACTTTAATTAATTTTCGATTTCCTTCTTAAGACAGGATTATTAATCAACCTTCAACCAGCTGTCATTATCTGGGTCTTTTTCAGAGGGAATGAAATATAGATTCAATATCTCTATATATTATGAAAAAAAGCCCACGGTAGGCATCTGTATGTTTGTTCAGTCTAACTTTTAGAACCACTTTTGATTTTGATGTGGTTTTCACAATCCTATACTGCATTTATCGAAGAAGGATTTAGGAGTATGAAACATTAATCTATGACAAAAGGAAGGTGAGCAGTGACAACTTTAGCCAACCAAATCAAGAGAAAAGTCAAAGTCAATAGTGTTCACTCTAGGATTCCTTTTTAGGGCAGGGTACTGACCACCAGGCAGGACACTTTTTTTCAATCGGGAGGGCACATTTTATATTAGAAATTTACATTAGAAAAAAAACAAAAAAAACATATATAAAAAATTGCACACTGATCTAGGATTACGCCCATTAAACATTGTCATCCACTGCTGTGGCCATTACATATTCTATTGTAATGACAATTACACATTATGGCAAACACTGTGATGCCTCTTACACATTATACCACACACCATAATTCCCATTACACATGATGGCACACACCGAAAGCTTTCAGCGGCATGTCAGCGCGGTGGGGAGGCAGTGTAAAGGTGCACATTGCCACACACAAAGGGGGCAGGGTGCATTTTGAGGATATAAAAACGGGCACCCTGCAAAAGAAGCTTAGAGGGAACAGTAGCGTCAATAGAAAATGGACGTCCAAGCATTGTAATGGCATTTGCAGCCTAATCCATTTAATATATATTTCTTACAACTTTATTTCAAAATATGGGGTCGTTCCTGTTAGCCGCAATGATTTCGCAGATGCAAATCATTGTGGCAGTGGATACAGTTTACAGTGACTAGAAATTGCGGTTTCCGGTTTGCCATTTTATTTTAGAAAAGCTTATTATTGTATAGTTCAAATTCAACAGCATTCTGGAATCTGAAAAGAAAGATGGCTGCTAACGCAATGTTTTATGTACAAGACTGCAATGACAAACACCATTCTCCCTTTCTAATTTCTACCCCTAAGAAAGATGGTATTGAAAGATAACAGGTGGAAGCCATGCCACAAGTATCTTTGGTCATTCTTCAATTTTATTTGAATTGGGTGAAATCAAAACAAAAAAATGTTCCAGTTGAAAACAAAAAAACAAGTTCCAAAATAAAGAAATGTGAAAACTAACCACACCCCAATTTACACAATCAAAACATAAATGACAACCCTATTTCAAAAGGCATTAAAAGGCACACACACAAACACAAAACATGCTACAACACAAAACCCAGTAACACAAATACAAAGTAGGCCTCAAAATAACATTATAAATGTGGAAAAAAGGCAATTTGCTTCCAGTATATTCCTATTACAAAAAAATTAATTCTAATTTAAACAAAAACATGACTCAATGCTACAAAAATATACCATTGCCGCCTTCATTTCTACCCCAGAAGTTGAGAAACATTTAAGAACACCTAAACCAGTAAATCGCAAGTATGAGCAAACTAGGGAAAGAAAATAAAAAATCCAAAAATAATAAATGAAAATAAATAAAAACATCACTTTTTTTCTCATCAACGCAATTCATCCAAATAACAACACTATGGAAAACAACGCTTGAGCCGCAATACGATGTGGATAGGAACCACAAAGTCAAAAAGACGCAAACTTTGTATTGCACCTTCCAAGGAACCCCAACTTGGTTCACACAAAAGAAAGGACTCATTCTCTGCTTGCAGTCTGAGGAGTCCCAGCACTACCAGTAAGAAAGGATCTGAACGCTCATCCTATTCTGGATCAAATAGAATGGAAAATGAAGTCATCTTCTCTGCAATCATACTTCAAGGCTCATGCTGTTTAAGGCTTACAGACATCCCCAGACCAAAATACCTTGTTTCCAGCACACAGCATGAGCACGGCAGGAAGCTAAGGAACGTCACGTGACTGCGAATCCCACCTAGTCAGCTGACTCAATGGCTAATCTGATTTGCTGACCATAAAACATTAACCCATTTAAGGACAATTGCCTTTAGGGCCAAGCGTGACAGGCCGCTCTGCCTAAGAAGGGGTTAATTGGCACCACCCAACGCCACTGCATTCCAGAATTGATGAGGGAAGAGGCTTTCGGAGAGTATAATGGCAGACGCCAGTAAGAAGATTAGGGATGTGAATGCGATTGATGACCAGGCAGTTTTCTAATTGTTTTAACAAAAGATATCCTGGAACCAAGAACAAAAATGGACGACATAAATGATAACACAGATTGTTTTTTTTTTTTTTTTTATGAAAACATCCAGGAGATTTCATGGCAGACGAAAGTTGGCGCTGGATTAATCCCTGGGGAAGCCAAAAATACACAAGAGTATGGAACGCAAACACTGGGGTGATCACGGCAATGTACACAGATTTGTAGTACTGACATTACTCAATGAGACACTTCGTCCTGCCTCACATACAGGACAAGAACTGGAAGGCTCAAAACTTCTAGCAAAGCCACTTGGAGGTTAGAAAAAATACAGGCGTTAGTTTCCCATTCTCAAAAAATGAATGTAAAATTAAAATAAATATTTATTTTTCGATACAATACTGTGGTCATGATTATTTTTATTATTATCAAAAAGGACCAATAAAGGTACCCACCCTGATGGCTAAATGCCCCCCATTGTTAACGCCACCCCACTATCAACGCCAACCCGAAGCGTGGCGAGCGCAGCAAGCCCGCGAGGGGCGGCGGTACGCGTCCTCCGACCTTTTCATACCCCCACTATCCATGTCGGCGTGGAGTTGATTTTATATAGTGTGGCGAGCGCATGTAATTCGCGTGCGCTCGCCACGTTTTGGGCTCGGTGGCTCGCCACACTATATAAAATCAACTCCACGCCAACGTGGATAGTGGGGGTATGAAAAGGTCGGAGGACGCGTACCGCTGCGCTCGCCACGCTTCGGGTTGGCGTTGATAGTGGGGTGGCATTAACAATGGGGGGCGTTTAGCCATCAGGGTGGGTATACAATTAAAAATGGGGTCTGGGGGGCCATTTCACATATGAAACAGGCATCTGGGTGCCTGTACATATAAAAATCGCCCTTCCGGTACCCCCCCCCCCCTCTCCCGGCTCTATCCCAGCAGCAGTCCCGCTTCCTTTCCCAGAGATGGAGTGCTGGCAGCAGCCAGAGAGGGAAAGTCTGGTCTGCGGCTGTTACCAGGAGTGCTAACCTCAACCACCCACCGCATGGCCCTGCCACAGTGATTTTTCTTGGACCTGTTTCACTAAAATAAAAAAAAAATAAAAAAAGCCGCTGTATGTTTAGCCAGTTAAATTCTACTAGGAGAAAAATAAACACATATGGACCCACACAATGGAGCCTTGGGGAAGATTTGGAACTTTTCTCTTAACAGTCTTCATTCCATGATACTGTCCTGTTATCACCAGATTGATTCCTGGTCTGTGGAAGGGGCCTTCAAGTATAACCTCCAGGTCCAGGATGTTTAGTTTTTGTGCCAAAAAACATTAACTGTGGTTATAGCCACACCCACCAGGAACCTTGCGCACTAGGACATAGACAAACACAGTGATTGATAGGTGTAGATCAAATCTCCTGGCCATGAAGTACAGTTAGGGTTACCACCTTTTTGTTGAGAGATTCCCAGACAGTGGCCCGCCCCTTGACACACCCACAGCCCACCCACTGGACTGCCCCCAGCCCCGCCTTTTGGCCCGCCTTATGTTGATTTTTTTTAACCTTTGCTTCAATTTAATTCTTGATTTTGCATACCATAATGCCAGTTACATGTTACATCACACACAGTAATGCCCATTACAACTTATACCACACACTGTGATGCCCATTACATGTTAAGTCATACACCGCAAAAGCCCATTACATGTTATGCCAGGACTCAAAACGTTTTTTGTAAAGGAGGGCCAATATGGACAGAGCGCGCCGTAGGAGCGTACCAACAATTTTCAAAATAAGGCTAATTACACATTACACACCCATTACTTAGTATACCACATGCCATAATGCCCATTACATGTTATGCCACACACCGTAATGCCCATTACATGTTATACCAAACACCATAATGGCCATTAGACATTATGCCAAAAACCATAATGGCCATTAGACATTATGCCAAAAACCGTAATGCCCATTAGACATAATGCCAAAAACCGTAATGCCCATTACATATATGCCAGAACTTTTTTGTAAAATAGGGACAAGGCGGCAGGGGAGGGGGGGATAGGGTTAGGCAGTAGGTATAGGCTACAGAGAGGAAGTGTTAGGCAGTGGTTTACATTATAAGGGTTAGCGGTACTTGTTTCCTATCTGGGCGCCCAGGTTTTCTACGTACGGCACCGTACTGAAATCGGATCGCATCGCATCGTACACATACACGATATTGAACGATGCGATGCGATGCGATCCGATTTCCCATAGGAAACAATGTGAAATGGCTCAATTTAGCCAAATTATAATAGGAACAATAGTAAATGGGCCAAAAACACCCCTGAACATTGAAATGTCCCCCCAAAAGTAGTTGACGCCACCCCGCCATCAACGTGAACCCGAAGCGTGGCGAGCGCAGCGAGCCCGCGAGGGGCGGCGGTACGCGTCCTCCGACCTTTTCATGCCCTACTATCCACTAGGGCATGGAGTGAGAATAGAATAGTGTGGCGAGCGCAGCGAGCCACCGAGCCCGAAGCGTGGCGAGCGGACGCGGATACCTTCACAGTTATACGCGTCCCCTCGCGGTCTTCCCAGGTGTCCATGGCGACGCGGACACCTGGGAAGCCCGCGAAGGGACGCGTTTACCTGTGAAGGTATCCGCGTCCGCTCGCCACGCTTCGGGCACGGTGGCTCGCTGCGCTCGCCACACTATTCTATTCTCACTCCACGCCCTAGTGGATAGTAGGGCATGAAAAGGTCGGAGGACGCGTACCGCCGCCCCTCGCGGGCTCGCTGCGCTCGCCACGCTTCGGGTTCACGTTGATGGCGGGGTGGCGTCAACTACTTTGGGGGGGGACATTTCAATGTTCAGGGGTGTTTTTGGCCCATTTACTATTGTTCCTATTATAATTTGGCTAAATTGAGCCATTTCACATTGTTTCCTATGGGAAATCGAATCGGATCGCATCGCATCGCATCGTTCAATATCGTGTATGTGTACGATGCGATGCGATCAGATTTCACTACGGAGAATAGCATGGTGCGCAATTAACTTAGTGGGCGCCCAGATAGGAAACAAGTACCGGGTTAGCAATTAGCAGGGAAGGTTAGGGTAAGCTGCAGGGGTGCATTATGATGGGGAAGCTGGATAGTTAGTTATCTGCACAATTATAAGGAGAGTGCTCTAGAATAGAAGACCCCCCTCCCCCCAGTAACACAATCTCCATTTATCAATAAATAATTCCAACCCCATCAGGCAGAACATCTACTCCCCCTAGCCCAAAACAGTTCCCCCTAATGGGTCATCTCCCCTTATCATAGAATAGTCCCCTCCCATTCAGATATATTGATTCCATCTAGTAATACAATTGCCCCCTCCTCCCCTTAGCACTAAATAGTCCTCCTCCCCCACAGACCAACCCCCAGCACCTTTCCTCCCTCCCCATACACACACACACACACACAGTAAAACTTTTTTTTTTTTACATTCACAGCGGGTGCCTGTCGTGTGGCTGTGTGCTCAGCTGCTGGTAACTCTCTGCCCTGCCGCGGACTGCACTGGTGTCCTCCTGACAAGTTGACAACACAACTGCCCCAGGCCAGTGCCGAAGACAGTTGAACTAAACTGCGCCACACCACACCGCGCCGTGTCAAGCCAGGCAGCACTCACATGTCAGGTCACAGGTCACATGGTGGCTGCAGCCCGCAGGAGGAGCCGGAGGACGAGTGACACACTCACACTGTCTGTGTGTCCCGCCTCCTCCCAGCCATCCAGCACCGCAGCGGAGTGACTGTGTCACTCAGCAATCATCACAACAGACACTGAAGGAGGAGTTAGGAGTAAGAGGACAGTGAGGTCCGACATGTGTCACTCATCACCGCCCCGGACATTCAATAGGTCGACCCCTATTGGTGGACACATTAAAAAGGTCAATATGGCTTAGGTCGACAGTTAAAAAGGTCAAGATATGAAATAGGTTGACATGGGAAAAAGTTGACATAAGTGGTTCACATTTCTTGGTGTCTATGTCTACTTACGTCAACATGGACGCCGTCTCAATGTATCGATTCGCTGGCCATGATTCTGGCACGGTACTCACCACACTATTATATGCTTCCTCTATGTCCACGTTGATAGTTAAGTACGAAAAAAAACCTGTTTGAAAAAAATGTGAAAAACCCATGTCGGCCATTTTCATGTTGCCATTTTCTATGTTGACAATTTGAGTCTACCTTTTTAGGGTGTCGACCTATGGCCTGTTGACCAATAGCGCTTGACCTATTGAGTGTCAACCAAATTAGTATCGACCGCATACCACTGCTGGGTGGCATGTGGATCCGATGCACAGGGGACCGCGCATAAGATGTCACACACGTGCGATTTGGACACTTTTCACTCGATTTCTCGGCCCGATCCATCGGAATCGGGTGAAAAGTGGCCAAATCACACTAGTGTATGGCCCACTTAACAGTCGATTCAACAAATCTGCACCAAAATAATCTTTTCCCTTATCTCAAAATATCTCCTAACGCTACCCCTCAGGTCCGCCCAGGACTTTTTTATTTAATTTTGTTTCCAGAAAAACCATAATGTAGAACACTGTAGTAATTAATGATGTTAAGAATTAATCTACATGAATAAGTTGTACAAAACCACAACAAACAGAACATAGATGCAGACTTTTTGAAAGCCCACACCGTGAGTGGGCAGCAAGGTAGCTGATACATGGATGGGGTGACACGGTCAATTGAGGGCATGATGCTACACTTGTGTTTTCATGGCCCCATTCCCCCACTATATAATGTCACAATGATCAGAATTGTAAAGCATGGGGCAGAGCGCCAACGATAAGATTCAACTAGACCAGGCATGTCCAAACTGTGGCCCTCCAACTGTTGCGAAACTACACATCCCAGCATGCCTTGCTATAGTTTTAGCATTCCCTAATAGCAAAACTGTGGCAAGGCATGATGGACTTGTAGTTTCACAACAGCTGGAGGGCCATAGAGCTTGGCCATGCCTGACCTAGACCATCCCTACATGACCCCTTCAATCATGTACAGACTGCTCTGTTTCCGGATATCTCTCTTAAGGCCCCCGCCCCGATACACTAAGCTGATGAATCTTCCCATGCATTGCCTTTGCTACTGCCTGCCATAGCTACCAATCTGAGAGGAATCCCTCCATACTATGCCTGCCATGCTACCGATTGGTCAGTTTTGGCAGCATCATCTTTCGTCTGTACCCCTGGAGGCTGCACAGAGGGGTGCAGGCCCCGGAGAATTGTGAAATTGCAATGTTAACCTATTCTGATGGTGTCTATTTAACAATATTTCATTTTATTTGAAATAAGTATAACATATATGGTCCTGACCTAATTCAATTTAATAAAAATCCAGGCAATTTCTGAGCGGCTTTTATATACAATGGGGCAGATGTATTAAGCCTGGCGAAGAGATAAACTGGAGATAAAGTGGAGAAAAAGTGGAAGGAGTTAACGCACCAGCCAATCAGCAGTGTTTGAAATATGACAGTTGGAAGTTGATTGGCTGGTGCGTTATCTCCTACCACTTTTTCTCAACTTTATCTCCAGTTTATCTCTTCACCAGGTTTAATACATCTGCCCCAATATGAGATTGTTAAGTGAATAACACAGGTGACGACAATTATAAGTTAAAAGGCAAGCCCAGGAGCAGTGCATTTTGCACCTGAGGTAAGGGGTCATGTTGGGGAGTCTGCAGAATTTCCATTTCACCAAGAAAGCGGGGGTGAGATTTAATAGGGTGAGAGATTCAGAAAGTGAGAGATTTGGGAAGAAATCTCCAGGTTTTTTTTAAAGCAGCGATCATTTACACTTCAAAATCAAACTGGTCTTGCAGTGTAAATGATTGCCGCTTTAAAAAAACTGGAGATTTCTTCCCAAATCTCTCACTTTCTGAATCTCTCATTCTATTAAATCTCACCCTGGGTGTCAGAGGGGAATGTGGTCATTTGTTCTATCTACAGCATGATGGTCGACGGTCATTAGGTCGACATGGGAAAAGGTCGACACGGTTCTAGGTCGACATGGGACAAGGTCAACATGGTTCTAGGTTGAAAGGTCATTAGTTCTACAGGTCGTTAGTTCGACAGGTCATTAGTTCGACAGTGTCTAGGTCAACAGTCAAAAGGTCAACATGGGGTTTTTCACTGTTTTTTTTGAGCCGACAGGCGGTATTTCTTGCCCTACCATCCACTAGGGTGTGGTGGGAGAATAAAATAGTGTGCTGAGCATAGCGAGGCACCGCGCCCGAAGCATTGCGAGCGCTGCGAGGGGATGCGGTGCACTTTAAACTGTGTCAATGTCGACTGTGTTGACATTAAGGTAAAAAAAAAACATGTCGACCTTTTGACTGTCGACCTAGACATTGTCAAACTAATGACCTTTCGACCTACAACCATGTCAACCTTTTCCCATGTCGACCATCATGCTGTAGACCAAATGATCCCAACCCATCAGAGGGCAGCCTGCCCGAGACACTTCTCCTGGTTCGGGAGAACCACATGAGATTCTGGAGTCCCTTGGACGTTCTGGGGAGAGTAATCAAACACTATGTGTCCTCCATCAAACACTGATAATACATTATAACTAAACCCGCAGAACATTTCTGTGTCACTGACTGTCAGCGTGTACAAAGCTGCGGAGCCTGTCTTCCCGGAGGGAGCATAATAATACATCACCTACCCGGCCACAGGACCCAGGATGTTTTGAGGCCGGGCCGCTGAGGACAGCTGGTGCCTACCCTTTACCAAGGATTCATCCGATTGGCTGGCTGTGGAGGCGCCCGGCTGCCGATTGGCTGCTGTGGCGTCTCCGCTCCCATCATGCAGCACGCCACTGACGGGTGGAGCAAGATGGCGGCGCCCACCAGCGTCTCCTGCGTGAGCGTCCGAGATATGTCCGCCGGTTCTGAGACCAGTTTTCGGAGGAAGGTGCGGGGAAAGCTCCCGGCCATACGGGGGACCCGGCCTTCTGTGCACAATGGCCAGCTGCTGGTGTCATCCGGCGTGTCGGCCCTGGACCATATATTAGGTGTGTGAGGCTGGTAGTGATAGGAGCCATGGTCACTGCAGCAGCCTGTTCTGGGATGACTTGACTTATGCCAGGACAGGTGCTGCTAACCTGTCAGTATTTGGGGCTCTGGGGGGGAGGTGTATGGAACCTTCTGAAGAGGTGCAGTTGCCCCTAGCAACCACTTAGATTATAACAATCATTTTATGATATGTGCTAGAGATGAATGGAAGGTAACATCACCGTAACATCTGATTGCCTGCTACTTCTCCACTTGTCATCATTAGAAGGATTGATAAATCTTGCTGTTTAGGAACTACAACCCCTGTCTTTTTCTGCATTCCCTGTACTCCCTTTCAATGACTATGAAAGGGAATGTGTCACATATGTGGTTATTGCTCGTTCATATAGTGCTTAGTCATGTTGCTATGTTGGTCTAGGAAACAGTAAATCTGTTTTCTATATTCCTTATGTGGGGTTCATCCCATGTACCCAGGGATTGTTTTCACATCGTACATAGGGAGTTATTCAGAGTTGATCTCTATAGTGCGAATCTAAATTCCATTCAATTATGGAATAACTGCGCACGTGTACAGATTGTAGTTTGCATGCTTAAGCCCAAGTAGCGACAAAAATGATGAAAGGATCTAATTGCATTACCCACGTAATCTGACAGGAAGTTGGCGTTTGTGGGTGGTAACAAGGCATTTTCTGCCAGTGTAAGAAAAAAAACCACAGACCTGCCCAGGAATTTTAAGGGAGGGAGTGTGATGTCAGTGCCGGCCTTAATCAGCCTGTCTCTGTCGCAGAGTTGTGGAAGGGTCACACTTATGGTGCCCATACATGGTCCGTTTAACGGATCCGTTCGGCACTTAATTAGCACGCATCGGATCGCATCCCTAGTGCATGCCCTTGTGCATGCACTGTGATCCGATACTTTTTGTACTAGGTACACATCGCATGTGCAGCACATACTTTTTGTACCGTACGATGAGATGCGCGGAAGCACGCATCTCATAGTACAGAACGGACCGTCTATGGGCACCTTTAGTCACATTTTCATAGACTGGATAACAAAAAGTATTAAATGGTTTGTGAATTGCATTTGGATGTGCGACAGGATAGCGATATTTTCACAATTCACTCACTGATTTGCAATGGGACGGTTTCCTTTCTGTCTGGGTAGTAGCTAGCTACTCTTAGTCATGTGCAACTTTTCAGATGAGCAATAAGGTCTGAATCAGGCCCATAAGCTTATCTTCTGATGACAGGACTACATTGCCCCTATCTGCAAAGCTCATATTATATCAGGGTTGTCTACCCTCCCAGAATGGCAGGGAGGGTCCCGGAAATCAGCCCCCCCCCCCACCACCCCCCCGGAAAGAGGGGCAACCCTCCCGACGAGGGGGGGGGTCCGCTGTCAAATTACTTATATCGTGCCGTTTTTTCCCTGCCCATCGTCGTGCAATGCCTTAAAAACAGCATTGCACATCGGGGGGGGGGGGGGGGTGGCTAAAATGGTGCAATCTCTCATGACCCCATCCCTTTTCACTCCCAGCGGCCCCGCCCCCACTGAGCTGGCTGCTCTCTCCTGGAAAGGGTAGCCAGAAAGTAGGTGAGTTAGTATGTATTATATTTATATATGGTGACCTACTAAGTCACAAGACTTTAATCCAGTAGCGCTTTTATGGCTTTCTGGAGGATGCTTGAGACGTGTACACCACCATCATCCAGGCATCAGTTTAGTGACTTTATGGCAGACTTTCCTGCATGTATCAAGCCTTCGACAGAGTGAAGAAATTGTTGATAGAAACCAATTAGAATGTACTTTATAAATGCTAACTAGAAGCTGATGGATTTCTATGGTTGTCTTCTCCACCCATTAGGAAGCTTTATACATCTCCCCTGCTGTCTGCTAAGATTTGCTGATAATGGAATTGACCCCATTCTTTTTATCACCAGAATAATACTCCCCAGGCCACATAACACCAAAGCATAACATTTGTGTTGTACCTACGGCTGATATGTTGATTGAATTGATTTACATTAATATTCTTTTTAATTCAACTCCACAGGTGGTGGCCTAGCTGTTGGAACGCTACTTCTAATTGGTCAGTACTATTGTTTTAAACGTTTAATGTTATGATATTAATGTAACGGCATGATGAGGCTTTAAATCAGTCTATTAAAATAGATTTGCTGGGAGATGATGGGTTAAATCGACTAAGATTGGAGTTCTATTAAAGATGGGATGTTGCCCATGGCAACCATTTTATCCCGACATGCTTTATCTCCGAGATTTATAAACTCTGTCATTAGCGTCCAGGTTTCAATGATGTAAAAGATTGAGTCCAGATGGCTAATTCACATTGACTGAGGTACTGATAAAGTTTCCTGTTATTAAGCGGGATATGTTTGAAGCTGTTCCGTATCTGTTTTGGAGTATAGTGTATACGTGCAAAAACTGTGTTAAAATGAAGTGGTTCAATACTAGTAATAGCGATGGGATTACTACTCAGTTGAGCATGTTCCTAAGTTCATAGGGCCTTATTCAGATCTGAGCTCAGTACAAATTTGTTTGGAAAATGGGCAAAACCATGTGCACTGCAGATGTAAAGAGAGTTAGATTTGGGTGGGGTGTGCTGAAACTGAAATCTAATTTGCAGTATAAAAATAATGCAGCCAGTATTTACCCTGCACAGAAACAAGATAACGCAAACAAATCTAACTCTCTCTGCACATGTTACATCTGCCCCACCTGCAGTGCACATGGTTTTGCCCATTTTCCGAACAAATTTGTACTGAGCTCAGATCTGAATAAGGCCCATAGTTTGATACATGCATAGTAGATTTTTTAAGGACTCAGGGCCATCAGTCAGAAAATCACAAACGGGCGATTTAGGACTTCTGCGCATGTGCCGCGTTCACAGTGCATGTGCATAAAATTTCACAGACAGTGGCAGGCATTGGGGGATGGGGAGAGGTTGTGATGCAGCGTTTTGGGGGAGTTGTCCGGACATTGCAGGAATATCTAGACCATGTTCGGGTGGCTGTGTAGGGATGGTCATCGTTGCCATCGATGGCAATTCTGCAATTGGCCATCGATAGTGCTAAACGATGGTCATCCATTGTGTTTGATTGATTGGCCTGTGGGCCAATCAAAACATGGGGGGCAGGGCTTCATGGATGTTGGGGGCGGAGCTATGCTCTGTGCCTCAGCACTTTGAAAAAAAAAAAAGAAGCAAAACAAAGTTTTGCTGTTCCATCGATGGAGAAAAACCATCTTTTTCTCCCCCATTGATGGCAAAAATATTCGACATCGGCCATGAACCATCGATGATTACGAATCATCGATGATCAATGGGCATCCCTATGGCTGTGTGATATCACACACAGCTGCTGTGTAAGGTAAGGTACGCAGCCATTCTGCATATGCATGGTGTCTACTCTTATATACTGGTTCTACGATGTAATTGCTGGGCGGCACTTTGCATGCTGGGAAAACAACAAATATAGGGGGCAATTGCATATAGCGCTGGAAAAGAGTGTCTGGTGCTAATCAATTAGCTGTGTTGTAAACCCGAGACTAAACTACGCCATGATGCCGAATGCGATGCATATAATTGAACAGCTCTGTGTACTTATTCCTGGCACTATTCAAAATTTGCACCCAGAGATGTGTCAGCGATGTGGCCCTTGTTCTGATTGAGTCGGATGGCTCAGGATGCGGACGGACGGCCGATGGTTGGTGTTTGCGCATGTGCAGAGGTGTATCTGCGCATGTGCAAATGCCTCACACGTACGAACACGGCGTGAGTTCCGTGCAGAAAATGATCGTACGGAACCATCTGAGTAGGGTTTGGAGAGGGGCGTAAAGGGCTGTTTAGGCACATTACCCTATGTGTACACCCCGTGTTTCATGGGCGTTCCCGTGAAAACGCTGGGCGTACATATGGTAATGCGGCCGTGACGCACGTGTGGGGGGCGGACATATGACATAGCCGGATGCCAGCTGCCCAACCATATCTCTGCTTTCATACGGAGAAATGACCGAGTGGTCTGGAGCACTCGGAGCTGTCTAACCACTCGGTCCATCCACAGAGCGGGGAGGTTTTCACATGAAACATCCACTCGTGGTCCGTTCGGTCAGCGTCTTACCGCGTTCGGACGGTGTGAGCGATCCGTACGAAAGGCGGGGCTAAGAACACTCGGTTCCTGTCCGAAATACGCATCCGTCCGAATCAACTAGAATAAGGGCATGTGTGCTGAGCGATCTGTCAGGGCCAGTGTTCTCCGGTGAGAACACTGGCCCTGACCAGCAAACTAGATATTAATCGCTGGGCGATAGCTGCGCTTTGGGCCGCGCATCATTATCGCTCAGGCCCCTACACACCTATCTAGTGAGATCGCTTAGAAAATGCCCTCAAATCCCCCATGTGTTGGACTCATAATCGGCGTGTGGTCTGATTGTCATCTGATGGGATCTCTTCACATTTTTTATCGAACTATTAATCCACTAATGAACACTTTTTCAAAGATGCTTGGTGCGGTCAAATGTGTCCTGATTAAATTACATTTATCACGTGTAATGTGTTGTGCACAGTCCCATTGGTTTATATTATTTTTCAGATGTCTGTATTTAATATGCTTTGAGACAGCACATTTTATACTCTAGAGCAGGCATGGCCAAAGTGTGGCCCTCCAGCTGTTGTGAAACTACATGTCCCAGCATGCCTTGCCATAGTTTTAGCATTTCCTGATAAAAAAAAACTGTGGCAAGGCATGATGGGACTTGTAGTTTTACAACAGCTGGAGGGCCATAGTTTGGACATGCCTGCTCTAAAATAAACTGTTGCTGATGTCTTAAAAAAGAACACAACATTTGTAAAGGTGCCCATTCAGTTTGGCATGGTATAATTGAAGCAGATGTAATAGAAAGTTCTGTACATTAAAACAGCAGGAAATAAATACAGCTTGGTACACACTGACGACGAGTCAGTCCTACCTGACCATTGGTAAGTGCATACACACTAGCCATCGTAGCTGTTGTAAAACTACAATGCCTTGCCACAGTCTTGCTGTTAGGAAATGCTAAAACTATGGCAAGGCATGCTGGGATGTGTAGTTTCACAACAGCTGGAGGGCCACAGTTTGGACATGCCTGATTTACACAGACTTTCCCTAAAGAGAAATAAAGGAAGCGCAATGAATACATGTTTTGAAAATAATGAATCAATGTGAAATCCTATGGGGGGGGGGGAGTGTTTAATTAAGTTTAAAAAAAATAAAAAATAATTCAGCCCCTGAGGACTCATTTGCCGAAGTTTTTGACTGTTTTTTAGTAAATTTTCACCCATGCCTTTTCACTTTTTTTTTTTCACCATGGTCAAAAACTGACCCAAAATCAGTCGGAAACCCCCTCAAATTCAACCAAAAGTGTTTGAAAACATTTGAATGTTCGGCGAATTTGGTGACCACATGGGTTTTGATTTTTGGACTGAAATAATTGAATACCCCCTTTTTAAGAAAAATTATATTGATTAAGAAAAGCTTTTGTGAGAAAAAAAATGGCATTTTGCTGTGATTTAACACTGGATGGTGTATCAGGCAATTGAATACAATCCGATAAAAGTTCCCTGATCCCTCTGTTTTCGCATTTATGGATGAGAAAATGGGACAGTTGTCAGGGATTTCTTTTTCCCTGCATCCAGGCAGGTGATCAAGGTCCCCTGATACTGCCTGCTATTAGGGCTAATTGAATAAGCCACCAATTATTCATGTTCAATTGTTAATGGTCATGTACTGCAGCTTATTGAATTCCCCCTATATATATCTGATATTATAGATATTATAAGAGCACTGCTTGATCCCAGTAACGGCTCCAGGTAGAGTCTTGTGATTAAAGGTTTGCAGAGTTTAGATCAGGCGTTCCCATCCTCGGTCCTCGAGGGAAGCTAACAATGCCGTGTTAGTGATATTCACGCTTCAGAGCAGGGGGTTAAATTAATATAACGGAGGAACTAACTAATCACCTGTGCTCAAGCCTGGATATCCCAAATCCCAAATACCTAGACGTTTATTTTGGTTACATAATTGGCGATATATTGGCGTTCACAGACCTATTGCATTGATTGTAGCACAGCCAATGGCTGCTACATCTAAAGCTACATTTGCGCGTCATGCTGTGTGTATGGCCTCAGCATATATAAGGCCTAATTCAGGTTGAGTTGAAATCACTGCAAAGCCCTGTCGACACCCCCGTGTTGCATCGTAGCCCCTCCTTGGCCATTAGACTTTAGTCGCATTTTCCTGAATGCGACCGCAGTTTACAGATTACCGAAATTAGCTTGATACAGATTTTCAGTAATCGGCAGGCCAAGCTGAATTAGGCCCATAGAGCTATATACACTGAGTGTAATATTACAATGCTCTATCTCTTGACCCATTGAACGGGAAGCGGTCATCTATTAGAATTAACTTAGGTCTACAGTCATTAGGTCGACCCCACTAGGTCAACTGGCAGGAAGGTCGACCTGACTTAAGGTCGACATGGGCCAAGGTCGACATGACTTAAGGTCGAATTTGCATAAAGGTCGACATGAGGAAGGTCGACTGGTCATAAGGTCGACATGGGTTTTTCACTGTTTTTTAAGCTGACATGTGCCGACAGGCGGTATTTCATGCCCTACCATCCACTAGGGCGTGGTGGGAGAATAAAATAGTGTGCCTAGCGCAGCGAGGCACCGTGCCCGAAGCATTGCGAGCGAAGCGAGCGTCCGATTCTCATTGCCAACTGTGTCCATGTCGACTGTGTCGACATTCGGATAAAAAACAGTGAAAAACCCATGTCGACCTTATGATCAGTCGACCTTCCTCATGTCGACCTTTATGCAAATTCGACCTTAAGTCATGTCCACCTTGGCCCATGTCGACCTTAAGTCAGGTCGACCTTCCTGCCAGTCGACCTAGTGGGGTCGACCTAATGACTGTAGACCTAAGTTCATTCTGACAGATGTACCGCTTCCCATTGAACAATGTACATGTTGAGCTGGAATTTGCATAGTGCGTACGAGATACACAACGATCATGTAATCTCCTTTAGAAGCAGATCCTTTATCTGATCTTTCTAGTGAGTGGCACAATGTGTATCCAGCTTAAGGCGTTCAGATACCAGACCGAAGAATGGAGATAACAACAATAATCTTCAGAATAATATACAGCAGTTCAGTGTTCTAAGGTATAATCCAGAGAATAAAGACCCCATACCTGGAGAGAGTACCTGTTATGATTGTGCTGTACTCGCATCTCCAAGAACCGGGAATCTACAGTTATACTCTGGGTTTATAGAGATGAGATAAGTATGACAGATGGTCACTTTTTCTTAACCAGTTTTCTAGTGAATCCTGCTTTATGGAGAAAGTTAATCAATACCCCTTCTTCACCGTCCTAAAAATCCCGGGTTTTTGCACATGAGCACGCACCAACCCGGGATTTTAGTCAGTGGAAATGGAGACAAGGTAAAAATCCTGGGTACAGTTACCTTGGATTTTTACCCTGGTCAATGCCACGTTTTTTTAGCGGGTCTTTCCTGGGTAACGATCTGTGGAAACACCTCTTACCTGGAATTTTTGACATTGGCAAGGGAGGCTGGCCATTGCACAGGTGACTCCTGCTGACTGGCCATCTGCCGTTCTCTGCACATTGCCTGGCCACCCTTCTTCCGGTCCCCGCACACTCCCAATAGGCCCCCACTCTGCCGCTAGTTACCGTGCCACCGCTGAGCTGACAGCCAACTGCCCTCCTTTCCCGGGTTTCCCATTTCAGTGGAAATGGTGTCAAAAACCAGAGAAAACAGAGCAGTGGAAACGGGGACATGGGTAGGAGACCCGCCAAAATCCCGGGTCAGAAAACCTGTGTGTGATCCAGGATTTTGGTGGAAAAGCGGTATTAGCCTAGTTCTTTCCTTCTAAATTGTGCAATAATTAGTTACCTGTCAGTATTACTGTATTTTCTGTAAAGAATAACTTGTCCCTTTCTAAACTCACTTAGGGAGAAATGTATCAAACCTAACGAGGACAGGTGGAGAAGTTTCCCATAGCAACTAATTAGCTTCTAACTACCATTTTATAGAATGCACTTGATGAATAATTATTGCTGTAGGCAACAACTCCACTCGCGTTTTCAGCAGTATTGTACATCACCCCCTAACTCGCACCCTTAAGTACACAGTTGACATCGGTGCAGACTTGGCTGTTACCAGCCTTGTACACAAGCCGGGATGCGTTTGCTTTCTTCTGGAGAACTGAACTAAAAGCAACAACATGCAACTGGTGAACTGAACCCATGTAATTGTGATTCGACAACAAATTCCTATCATGCAGCCACACAGAAGCACAGTCACATCGCAAATAAACACTTCCCAGATGAACTCACAACTAACTGCATCATTAGAGGATTAAATAGGGTAGCAGAACGCAGAAGCATATGAAAAGATGGTTAACGCGCAGTTCTCAAGGGCAATTCCAATATCCAATAAGGCGTATGGAAAATACTTCACATATATTTGCATGAATAAGTTCTTTATTTCTCCATCATTTACTAATGTTGCAGTCAATTTGCTGCCGTCTTCCTTGTAACAGGCCCGTTTTTTGTGCGGTGTTTAAAAGATAGATACTCCGCGCCGACGCACAGCCGTCGCCATTCTGTTTCCAAAACATTTAGCTCGCGAGACATTTCCAGAAGGGGCATTAAATGTTGGAGGCGCGTCTTTATGTTCCGAGACCAAGAAATGATCTTTCTAAATAGCTCAAAACTGTAATGATGTTTGTCTTAATGTTTTCTCCTCCCATCTGATTGACATCAACGGACAATTACCGTATTTAACTTCTGTCACTATATTTACCGTACATTGGGGCAGATGTATTAAGCCTTAACAAGAGATAAATGCCAGGGTGATAAGGAGAGATAAACGTCCAGCCAATCAGCTCCTTACTGACTTTTTTCAAACACAGGCTGTAACATGGCAGTTGGCAGGTGATTGGCTGGATGTTTATCTCTCTTTATCACCCTCACGTTTATCTCTTGTTAAGGCTTAATACATCTGCCCCATTGTCTTCCTCAACACTATTGAGGAACAAAAGCTTTATGGCATTATGAAAGGTGGCCTTTACGAATGTCGATATGGTCCGAATGTCGACATGGTCAAAATATCTAAATTCGACTTGTGAATGTCAACAGGCCCAATGTTAACAGTACATTGTCTGTAGGCATGTAGTGTTAAGGCCCGACAGATCGGGCTGAATCGGATTTATTTGGCATATCATCAGGTCCCGTGCACATCATACCGGAGGTTGATTTGCATGTAGGTCGGACCTCCAACTCTAAAGGTGGTCATACACATGCAGATTTATCTGCAGATCTGTCTGGTTGGAACAGAAACCTGGTTATGGATGAGAGCAAATGACAGTTGACCATTTGCTTGGAAATGCTGAAAAACTGCCAAACTGTCACTCATCCATAACCATGTTTTTGTTCCAACCAGCCAGATCTGCAGATAAATCTTACTAGTGTATGGGCACCTTTACCCCTTCCAGCGGTGGGAAAGGGGCTCGCATGTGAAAGGACGACATGTGATCCTGTCGTCTGGTCAAGTCCTGGGCTGCTACTGCTGCGATACATTGAAGTAGTGCACAGGTTCTCAAAGTCGGTCCTCGGGACCCCACACAGTGCATGTTTTACAGGTCTCCTCACAGAATCAAGTGAAATAATTAGCTCCACCTGTGGATCTTTTAAAATGTGTCATTCAGTAATAAGCGCACCTGTTCGACGACCTGGAAAATGTGAACTGCGTGGGGTCTTGAGGACCGAGTTTGAGAACCACTGAAGTACAGTACTGTATGGCCAGCTTTCGGATTAGTGCTAAAATACTGTAAGAATTCTATGCGTCAGTTCGATATCAGACCAAGTTGACATGTCGACATAATGCCCATGTCTAGATTCTGAATGTCCATCAGACCTTGTTGACATTCTGTGGCTGACATATGATACCACGCACTTTGATTTACCATCTTTCCCCAGTGTATGCTTCTACGTAAAGGGATTCTGCACCCAATGTTGTCCTTTTCAAGAGTCTCTTATTTTGATTATTAGCCCACATCTTGGGTCTGATTCAAATCGGTTCACTGAGCTGGCGTATACTTGGGCGGGATTTCACTCTGTTGGGGCGGGGACTATCTGATCGCAGACCGCTGCAATTTTCCACCGCAGCAATCAGGACTAAATCAGACCCAGTGTGGTCATACTGCGTTTTAAAAAATATTGTAATCCTTTTAGGATATTGAATAAATCAAAGGATCAATGAGTTTCTCTTATCAATCAGTTTTGTTCTGTGTTCTCTGGGTAATGTCTGGCGGATTTCCTAACCAATTCAATTGCGCTCGCTCTAAAATCCGGGTTAAAACTTTTTTTGGGGGTAAGATCCTTCCCATGTTGTATAAATATGTACATATCCCCCTGTACAGAATGGGGTCTCTCCTTAGCACTACATGACATTATTGTAAGATTAGCTTCATTGTAAAATCCAAACCTTGTCATCGTTATTTGACACACACATTATCGTGCTTAATTTAACCACTTAATTGTAGATTTTGAGCATTAAACTGTTTATTTTAATTGTCACGGTTCTCTGGAAATGCTATAATACAGTAGGTTCGGGAATAACTATTGAAAACAGATATTTACACCCGGCTTTTTCTTCTAGGCCTCTACAGTGCTCTTTGAATGCCGGTACTTTGAATTAAGACTTCTAAATCAGGCTGTAATTGGCATTGTTATGGAAACTGCGGGCACTCAAAGACAAAATGTCATGTGTATAAAGCCTGTATGTTCTTATGGTTCGTTAAGTTATGCATTAATGAGCGCACCTAGCTGTTTTATATGTGTGCACAGAGAACTTTTATATACTTGGTGGCTTTCATCGTTATGCACTTGTAAACCTGGATGCCACAGGTCACTTATCATTAAGGGTTTGCGAGAGTACTGTGCAAATTAGCGTAGACAAGTACCATATATACTCGAGTATAAGCCTACTTTTTCAGAACATTTTTTATGTTGAAAAGGCCCCCCCCTCGGCTTATACTCGAGTGAGGGTCCCACTTGAGTCAATACGTTTTCCTAGTTTTTTGTTGTAAAATTAGGTGCCTCGGCTTATATTCGGGTCGACTTATACTCGAGTATATACGGTACTTAATCGTGTAGTTTTCAGCAGCTCGTCGAACAGGGGCCCTAAAATGTGTCTGTGGTTTCCAGACAGGACCAAACACGAACCAAACCGCGTGCAGGCCTCAGCTATTTTTAATTAGTTGACACTATTTCCTTTAGGTATGTAATTTAACCTGACTGTTCTAGGTTCCCTTAACATGTCAATATAATTGACTTTATCACCTTGTATAAGTTTAGAAGGGTAATCTCCGCTGAGATACAAAACAGTGATTTGCCAAATGTAATTATACTAAAGGCGAATTCACCTTTCTGCACACTGGCCTGGCGCCAAATTCAGTAACATATATGTTTGCCAAATTGTGTTGTCGTGTGCATATTAAATGCAGCTGACACAGGTTGACGTCTCCGAGCCTCGTGGCCATAGACGTGTGAAATAACTCATCGGGGAATTCAAGGTACTTGACATTGCATAACCGCCTGAGTGTAAGGAGAACAGTGATATCTCGTGCTCCCTGCGCTGTGTCAAGTGTCGCCAATCGGTGGTTAAAATCAAAACAATATTAATGTGATTATGAGGCTTTTGCGGTGTCACGGTACATTTGTAACGTACAGATTGCCTTGTTCTGGTGCAGGATTGTTTTGCTATTAATTTGCAAAGCTGATACGAGGTAAGGGCTCTCTGTGGGACTAATTTACCAGTCTCCTGGCTGCAGAAGCAGTGGGGAGGGGAATTAAAACGGGAATCCCACTGAAATGAACGCCGCGTATATATATATGGTGTGCATATTGTTAACCCTTTCCTTGGACTACAATATAGCATGGAAGTAATTTACTAAAGTGTCTTGGGGGGGGAGTATGTTTTTTTGGGGGGATGATCTAATTTGATAACCCTAAATTAAATATTTGTGAAACATTTTTCTCTTGCTTTTTCATCGCACCTAAATGGATACCCCCCCCCCCCCCCCCCCCACACACACACACACACACACACACACACACACACACACACACACACACACACACACACACACACACACACTTTGTGTTTGGACCCAAAAATATATTTGGCCTTTTTTTTCTGTGCAGAGTAAATACTGGCTGCTTTTGCATGTAGCCCGCAGATGTTAGATCACTTGTATACTGCAATTTAAATTTCAGTTTGACCACAGCCCACCCAAATTTTTCTGCACATGTTACATCTGCCCCACCTGCAGTGCACATGGTTTTGCCCAGTTGCTTGCTTTTTTGCCTTCCTAACAGGCATGCATCAGGCCCATAGAAAACTTTAATACTTTACTATAAACAAGGGCACAAAAGATAAAATCCGATCCACATGATAATAAACACATAGAATTTGATGGCAGATAAGAAGCACCTGACCCTTTTTTAACCATGTTGTAACCCTATTTTATCCTTATTTCTTTGTAAGAATATCCTTGAGATCTTTCAGTCTTTCCTGGTACGTTTTGTGATGTAGGCCATGCACCATTTTGGTTGTCCTTCTTTGTACCTTCTCTAATGTATTTATATCGTTCTGGAGGTACAGTATGGACTTCAGAACTGGACACCGTATTCTAGATTAGGGGCCTTTTATGCAATGCCTCCCAACTGTCACAATTACAGTGGGACAGTCCCATTAGGAATAGATGCTGTGCGAATGTGGGGAGGTGATCCGGGGGTTGCTCGGGGGAGCACTAGGCACAGCCCCAAAATTCCAATAACAGGGGTTATACATCAGGGTCACGTCTCCTCCATTTAAGCCACCACATGAAGTCCCTCCTCTTTTTTTCGGTAGTTGGCTAATCAGCCTCCATGTCCAGAAAGTTGGGAGGTATGCTGTGAGTCACCTGAAAGAGTGACATATACAGTTCCCTTTCCTTACCTCAGAGCGGTTGGACATATAGAACACAGCAACTTTACTGATCTCAATACATTTTCACCATTTTATTTTTAACACTGAAGGTAGTAAGGAAGGCGCATGAGGGGAGAGAGCCCTGCATGTGGGATGTAATGACGCAGGGACGCCGGCCGAACTCAGATGGCTTTTTTAAAGGGGCAATCACTTACAAGGCACGGTTTTGCCATTGTAAGCAATTGCCCCTTTAAAAAAAAAAAAAAAGTCTGAAATGCAAAAATACAAACTAAAGGTTTGTATAATAGATCTACATTTTTTTTATTTGCATTTCTATAAATAAATATGATTATAATTATAGTAGCGGCCGTTTAGTTTTTGCTTTGTACCGTCATGAACCCCCAATAAAACCTTTTTTCTGTAAATAAGTGGATTATGTTCGGTGAGCACAGTCGGCGTAGCTGGACGGCCATACTCTGTGTCTGTCCGCTGTACCAGCCAGAGGTAAGATGACATTGTGTTTGCAGCCGTTTGCAGAGAAGCGGAAGAAGGAGAGAGAGAGAAAAAACTCTTCTCCAGAATGGCATCTAAATATAGAGATTTTTGGTCATGCTTTGGATGCCAGGGGCACTGACTGAACAGAGCAAGCTTAAATGCCAATGCTGCCACTGCGGGCTATGCTGGGAAGAGGTGATTCTGAATGTAAAGCAGGAGTACAGGCTGCAAACTCAGGGACATAAATAATTTGGGACAGTTCATGTTTATATCATTGCTAATGCAAGCCAGAGCTGGGCGCACATATGCTGCCTGCCACTGTGCTCACGGTTCCCTGTCCAGTCCTAAACTGCGGCCAGGTGAAGCGTTCTAGTGCACTGCATGCACACTGTAAGGGATAGCTAGCACTCAGTGGAGATTTAAGCAAGTGTGTGTGCGTGTATATGTGTGTACACGTCTATATTCAATACGTGCTCATTGTTTTATTGTAGTATTTGGATAGTTATGTAAAAGTGTTCTGTGATGGAACGTATGACGCCACTGAGGGTGAATCTCCCAGATGTTTATAATAATGTTCACTTTATACTTTCCGTATCCTCCTGGAAGCTGCAGGAGGCTCCCGGTGTTTGCTGGCGGTTTTCCTGCAGCCCCGGCTGTGTAGGCAGCTCTCCCGCATCCTGCCAGCTTCCTAGTAATGCGGGCAGGATTGTCTGTTACTCAAGGCAATCAAAGGAGCTGCAGGAAGGAGGTGGGGCTGAAGGACTAGACCTGGAGGAGGGGCTAAATGAGTAGACCGGGCACCTATTTTCAGTGAGGGTGTGTGGCGTCGGCACCGGGCACCGATCAACCTGTTTCTATTGCACAGTTAGAGTAGGTTCTAGGTTACGCAAAGATGGGAAATCATGGGATGGTTGAGAATGGATCTGCAGCTACTCGCTGATCGCTGTAATTTATGCAGGCCATGTGGTGGGGCCGAGGCTATCTGATCGCAGAGCAGCAATCAGGTCTGAATAAGGCCCATAGTTGGGACATTGCAGATTTGAGGGGACTGTCCCACTTATTTATTAACCGTTTCTTATATAGTGCAGCATAGTCAAAGGTATGAGGGCCCTGCTCGCATGCTTACAATCTGTACTCGATTATCTGGACTGTCTGTGTTCGGTACATATCTTCCAACTGTCACTAATCGGTGATTTAGGGGAGTTATAAGTAGCTGTTGGTGGCCCAGAGCTTCTGTAACATGTGCTGAGTTTTAGTTGGTGTTTGGAGGGTCTATTATTATCATTTTATTTATAAGGTGTCACAAGGGTTCTTTTTGCATCAAACAAGGGGAATACATCTGACAATACAATACAGAACTACAGACTAATATAGACAAGTAAATACTTTCACATAAATATAGAGGTTGATTTGTAGAGTTTAGTGAAGAAGGCGAATAAGAGTGTAGGGCTGTACTTGTGCATGCATGCTTTCTGTAGGGGGTATGGGTAGACCCAATGGGAAGAAGAGGGCAGAGACTGCATAATTAGGAAGAGGCGGAACTCCAGAATAAGATTAGCTTTATGGGCGTGTTTGAAGGCTGGAATGCTTGATGAGAGTCAAATGGAGTCAGGGCGGTAACATCTAATGGAGTGATGGGGACTTGCTAATGGAGCAAGAGAAGAAGAAGGCTTTCTAAAGGATCGCATTAGCCTGGGATAACTCCTTAATGCAAGATTGAGAAGTGGTGGTGAGGAGCAGTCATTGGTACAATGAAGGAGATAGGAGGCTGCAGATGTAGGGAGAATTGAAGAAATTGAGCTACAGGAGTTTGAATGTAATTCTGAGTGTTATAGGAAGCCAGCGGGGCAGAGCGATTAGATGGGAGGAATTAGGCAGGCCGGGGAGGAGTAGATTACAAAAGCACAAGCCAGGAGGCTAGAAGTGATGGATATATAGATATATACAAGTAGTGCTGGGGGGCAAGGAGTGGATATCAAGCCCCCCCCCCCCCTCATTTTTGGGTAAAATGCCACTATAACAATGGATCTGAGAATCTGATCTGAGCTTAGATTTGGCCTTTTTTCGTCAGATCGGTCTGTCAGATCCATTTGAATCTGCCGAAAGCAGGCCAAATCTGACCAGTGAGTGGGTGGGGCACAAAGTGTCCCGTGAGGGCGCCTATAAATGGGTGGCTTTGCTAGAGCTGCGGTTCCGTGGGTAAGGGAGTCAAGCCCAAACAAAAATGTGGAAAGAAAGGGATGTGAAACCGCGCTTATACCTACTACCATGCAACAGGTCAAGATAAAAAATACATTTATTAAAGATACACTTTAAAATAAATCATGAAATGACTGGTATTGACATTGATAAAGATAAAAATGGAGCCAAGATAGTCACCCAATTTTCCAAGGGTTAGAGTCTCTGTGTCCGTTCCTATAAAACACTTCCTGGTATTAGTCCCAATAGATGTTTGCCGATATTGGTAGGACAGTTGGGAGTGATGTTAACCTCCAACCTAGGGAGCACCAGATGTTGTAGGGCTCGACCTGGTTTGTTGGTGCAGTGTCCTGGTTTTGTGTGGCTGTTGGGAATTGCTCTGGAAGATGGCCCGGTCACAGTGGGAAGGCTGAGTCTGGATTCCAATCATAGGTGTCTAGGCTCCACCACACCGACGCGTTTCGCTCTAAGGGCTTTTTCAAGGTGATGTCTAGTGTACCTTGTACCAGCATGTTTATACCCCAGGTAATAAGGGGGATGGTTTACACCTGTTGCATGTGTTCATCAATTACTTAAGACAATCATAAAAATAAGTATCGGCTTATATGTTGTGAAATAGGAGACAGAGCTGTACATGGTTCTGATATTTTAATCAAAAGACGAGCAGTGTAAATCAATAAAAAACACTTTTTATTATTAGGGATGTGGACAGTCCGTTTCCCTTTATCTTCATCAATTTCCGTACCAGCCATTCCATGATTTATTTTAAAGTGTATTTTTAATAAATGTATTTTTTTATCTTGACCTGTTGTATGGTAGTAGGTAAAAGCGCGGTTTCACATCCCTTTCTTTCCAAATCTGACAAGTGGATGTGGGCTTTAAGATCTAGCACCGTGCCATAGTCTCCCCTGCTCATGCACCTACACCAGTGCATAATACGCCCGTTTGAGGGTGTGCATGGTTGGACAAGTAGGCGGGAACCAGGTGGGGTGGAGGGTTCCATGGAGGAGTGGTCAGTGGTATGAAATGCTGCTATGAAGTCTATGAACAATGATTTGGCTTTGGGGTTTTTGTTTGGTACTTTTTGTAGTGTTTTTTTTGTTTTATAAAGTTCCCTTTAGCTATCAGAATATTGGTCTCACACTAGAATGACCGGTCGGGATTAATATATAATTGGTAGGATTAATCATTGTGCTGTGTGTAGTGAAATGTACCCATATATTAGTGTTTGTAGTATATACCAGGCATGTCCAAACTATGGCCCTCCAGCTGTTGTGAAACTACACATCCCAGCATGCCTTGCCATAGTTTTAGCTTTCCCTAATAGCAAAACTGGAGCAAGGCATGATGGGACTTGTAGTTTCACAACAGCTGGAGGGCCAAGGTGGGACATGCATGATATAGAGCAGTGGTAGCCAACCCTAGCCCTCGAGAGCTACCAACAGTGCACATTTTCCAGACAACCTAGCTGCTGCACTCATTAATCACTGACACATTTTAAAAGATACACAGATGGAGCTAATTAGCTCACTTGTGATTCTGTGAGGAGACCTGCAAAACATGCACTGTTGGTAGCTCTCGAGGACTAGGGTTGGCTACCCCAGATATAGAGCGTTCTCCTTTGCCTGTCAATAAATCATCTATTCAAGTTGTAATAGCTAATACAGTGTGCATTCTGCCTGTGCTCAAACTCTGCCCCTGTTTATCACAAACCTCAACCAGCTTGAAACCAATGACTAAAAGTCCAACAATATGGGCCAAAAAGCTGAAATCCGCAAGCTGGCTGGGACAGAAATAGTGGATAAGAGGACGTGTCTAATTCCCATGCAGTCAGAAAACCTGCTAAAAGCCAGTACATGATTAGGTTAAAAAGAGTTAAAAGGTATTGAAAAATATTAAAAGCACTAACTATCAAAACATCCAAAGTACAGTATGTTCATTTCTGCCAGAACATTATAAAATATCGTTTCTTATTCAGTCTTTTGACAGATATGGCGTGTTCCTGACAGACACTGAGCCTTTTCACAAGTTTTCTTTGTAGGTTTATTTAACAGTTTAATCTTCTATATTATATTATCTGTTAATATTTTAGAATGTTTTGTCAGGACTTTTTTATGATTTATGGATTGTTTTGATAGTACCTTTTAATATTTTTACTATATACATTTGAGATTCATTCATATATGTTTCCTTGGCTGCCTGGTAATTATGCACACCCACATATAATACTATTTGAAACCCGATAACTTATATATAACATATTTAGTGTGAAGGATGGGAATCATCCCCTTACCTTTTTAGGAGGTGGTACCTTGGGGGGGCCCCACATTTAAATCTTCTATGCACACAAAGCAGTGCAGATAAATACACAGGGGCAAAAAGCTGAAACTGCAAAGCATTCCCATTCTAACAACACTTGACACACTCTACCTGGTCATATGTGTTTGTGAACTCCACAATCTTTACAGATCATATATATTACTGTTCAGACTGCACAATGAATTGTGTGCTTATGTGTTTGGATTTTCTTGTTCAATGATGTATGTAAATTATTTAATAAAAAAATTCAGTCCACATAAAACGTACACGACTGATTGGTGATAATACCATTCCCCAATTTATCTGATGTAGTTGGCAATAGTGCACTTTCAGTCCAGTTGTTGCAGAACATAGGTTGTGTTAGTACAAACCACCTAAACATTACACACTTGCCTGTCAGTGTTGTGGTTACAGTGACGGCTGTTGCAGCTCATAGTTTTAATAAAGAACATTTATCGTTCTTGTCTGCTTCTCCCCCCCCCCCCCTCCCCTCTTTAGCTTCCCATAAATATCCTAGTTTTCTAGTCTGCAGCTTTGAATGGCAGCCCACTATTGAACCACTTACAATAGGCAGTATCGGAGAGGACCCGCATGTCTGCACTTTAGATCTTTTGGAAAACAACAAGTTTAGTGACCTAGAAGTGAATCAATAAAAAGCCATTTTCTGTGTGGCAAATTGAAGAACTGAAGGATTCTTGGAGATGCATCGACTTTAAAGCTTTCTTTTTCAGACACGCATAATCCTCAGAGCGGAGGAGAGGATTCTGGGAGGTGTTTAGATTGCACCCTGACAGATACACTGTACAGCGATCACTTCCATGCCCGCTCTGCAGCTTAACTGGCATTAAAGCTATAGCAAAGGCTGTTTATTAACGTTTTTTTAAGTACCTCTGTGGTTTGTGCAGAGACAACATGATAACGCGTCGTCTGAGAAGGGGAATCGCCTCCTTTGTATCTAATAATTATTACTAATTTTGTTACATGTCAGTAATTGGACTTTACACAGTGACTTGTGTAATACACGTTCATGTCGCCCTATGTCCCTTTTAATAACTTTTTGGTGGAAAAATTACAAATAGCTGTGCGAGTCCCGAGTCAGGCTGCATACTTCTCTCAGGGGGTTGCAGTCTATTTACCGACAACCATTGGCACACAGTCAAAATAGCAACATGTTCAAATGCCAACACTCATTATGCCAACATGATCAAAATGCCCTAAATGTTTTTTTCTTTGACACTGACTTGTTCTTACTTCACGATCCAAGTGGCCATGGAGTTAGATAGTACACGGAGCGCAGCGAGCCATGCGGTACACTTATACGGGATCCATTACGACCTATGTCAACACAGACACCCATTAAAAAAAAAAGTTGATGATTTTTTTGACATGTTGAAATTTAAAATGTCAACATTTTGACTGAATCTGCATTTTAACCATATCGGCGTAATGAATTAGTGAATTGGGAAATGTTGCGATGTTGTCTGTCTGCCAATGCTTATCGGTATTTTGATATTTTGTCGGGAGATCATACTGAAACTCTCTCAGACACCTTTATCTCCATCCACACTAGGTGACCCGCCGATGGCCATATCTGCAGCGGAGGGAACCCAGCGAGGGATGCCGGCATCCGCAAGTGCATACACACTTGGCGATGATGGCTCCGACGTGAGCGACGGTCGTGCTGCCGCTGCAGCATGAATGTCACTCGGGCAAAAACGGTCTTGTCCATCCATACTCGGTCGGTCGAAGGTTCAGTGCTGTTTAATTTTCATCTGACAGGACGGGCCCATATTGGAACAAAAGTGCAGTGTGTACGCACGTTCGATCGATATGCTGGCCGTTCTTTCGACTATACTGCCAAAGCTGGAACTAGTCACCCTGCCGGCTGCTATAAAGTTGGGTTACGAGTCTACAGTCAGCCGGCACGGTGACTATGGACAGATACGGCAAACTGCTATAAAGACGGGGAAAAGAGTCTACAGTCAGCCGGCAGGGTGACTATGGACAGATACCGCAACCTGACTGTAGACACTTTCCCCCGTCTTTATAGCAGTTTGCATATCTGTCCATAGTCCCCCTGCCGGCTGACTGTAGACGCGTACCCCGACTTTCGTTTAGGTTCTGTACTCACGCCTCTTTGTTTTGGTATGCCCTCAACCCAGCCCATTATGATAATGTTGTTCATATATATCGTGTCAATAGCCCAAATCGAGAGAGTGTGTATGGTGGTACCATCTCTTTCTTGCGACTGTTTGGACGGGAGTACATCGGACGTCGCAAGTAAAATTGTACAGGTGTGTACACGTGTATAGGCGGCTGTTTGTGGACGGTCCGTCGCGTCTACGGTCGGTCGAACGGTCGCAAGAAAACAGGGATTGTATAGATGTGTACACATTGGGTGAAATGTATTAGGATGAGAGATTCAGAAAGTGAGAAATTTTTTTTTTTAAAGCGGCAAAATCAAACTGGTTTAGCAGTTCGATTTTGACCCTAATCTAATCCCAAACTTCTACCTAATCATAACCCCTAGCCAAACTGATAAACCAACCTCAATATCCTATCCCCAATACCATAACCCCATCTCCCAAATTAACCCTTACACCTCCACCACTAACCCAAACTGCTAAAACAGCCCTAATATCGTACCCTTATTACCATGGCTGCTAACCCTAAAACCCTAATGGGCAGACTGGATGGGCCTTATAGTTCTTATCTGCTGTCACGTTCTCTGGAAGTGGAAGTTAATTTATGCAAATGTTTTCTCGCGTGAAAGCCTCTTCGCTGTTTGAGTTCAGCTTCAGTATGTAAATTGCAATCTTTAAGTAACACCTTTTACTGGTAAATGTATATTGCATTTTGCACATATAATTGCATTTGGAGAATTGGGCAGCACGTTTTGCTTGTATTAATGTTGTTGATAGTATCTTTGCAAACAAATTGTCATTGTGATTCTATGTGAAGCGTAGTAAGGCGGTCTGCCTGTAAGCCAGCGCATAGTATTATCCCGAAAGGGGTTACACGGTATGACAGTTGGACGGTAGATACATGGGACAGTTGACGAGTTTTTCACGGTTTTTTTTTCTTTTTTTGACCGGCACATGCAGACCGGTGGTATTTCATGCCCTACTAAGGCCTTGATGCTAACCTTGACACTCCAGCTGTTGAACTACACATCCCAGCATGCTCTGCATCAGATTTAGCATGGCCAAATAGTAAAACTGAAGCAGAGCATGCTGGGATGTGTAGTTCAACAGCAGCTGGAGTGTTGAGGTTAGCCATCAGGGCACTAAGGCATGGTGGGAGAATAAAATACTGTGCAAAGTGCTGGGAGGCACCGTGCCCGAAGCATGGCGGGCACAGCAAGCCATGCGGGGGGGGGGGGGGGGGGTGGTCGCAGTACACTAAAACGGTGTTCATGTCGACATTCGGGACAAAAAAATTTGAAGTCATGTTGACTTTTTGATTGTTGACATAATGCTTGTGTCGACATTCGCGATGTCGATCTATTTCATGTGTCGACCGAAGCTCTGTTGACCTTCAGTGGTCGACGCGATGGCACATACCCAAATTTATTAGCTTCTAAAAATGTAAAGCAGTGATGTTACCCATAGCAACCAACTGGATTCTGTGTATAATTTTCTGGGACACATTTGAAAAATGATGGACAGAATCTGGTTGGTTGCTATGGGCCCGTACACACCGGGCGGTTTTGAGCTGCGTTTTGCCATTAGAGCTGCTTTCAGCTAAAAAGCTGCCCCATGATAACGGCCCGGTGGTGAGCGCTGCCGCACGCTCCCGCACCATCGCCGCCGGCCGCCGCCCATCTGTTTATGCAGCGGGTTTGGTCATTTGCATGCATTCCTGGCAATAACGCTTTCCATTGCTCTCGCCCACAGAGGAGGATACGTACAGCACCTACTCCAATGTTCTTCTCCGAAATTTCCTGGCGGAAGGAGTGGTCAGCGGGCACCAAGTCTTTGTGGCCTCTGCCAGCGATGATCCGCATACAATTTTGAAGGTAACATGATTTACTTACTGTATTAGGCATTTGTAGCTACCCTCAGTATGTTATTATGCCTGCAGGAGATTAAAGCTCTAAGTGACATTATAACCATCACTGCTCATTGTGTCCCTTCTATCATATATATATAATATGGTTCAGTGTCCTTACCGATGTGCGCAGCCTGGCCGGTCCTACCTTGTCTCTCAGAGCACATGACTGTATTCTGCTTCCTACCTTAAGCCAGACGCCATGTTCAGACTGACAAACTAAACCGTTGGTGCATCTAAATGCGCACAGACACAGACCAGAGCAACAACTAGCGGGTAACTGTGGGTAACTCAGTGGGAAGATTATCGGCTACGGTATTAGCACTGCGTCACACTCCTAATCCCCTCTATTTAATACTGGTTCCGGTTGATGGGTGTCTAGATAGACCGTCAACCACAACTCTGAAAACCAAAGGACGATTTTGCGTGAGATCGCTGTCAAGGTTAGACAAATATCGCTATAATATCGCTTAGTAAAAAAAGAGTTGCAAGGCAAGAATATTTTTAGTAGAATCGCTGGTATTCACTGCTGAGGGAGATATTCACTAGGCGATCTGCAATGAATACCAACCAAGTATGTTAATTCTAGTATAGTCAAAATCGCCCGTATAAAAAATTGCTCCATGTGTACACCCCTTATGAGGTATTCGAGTTTTTGCCCCGTTTGTGCAAGACATTGAATGGGGTTAATTATACCTGTGTTGTGGAAAGTTGTACCGTTTGGTTTAGGGGTGTGCGGAAGGAGGAAAACAAATATATAATTACTAATGATGGTATGTGGTATGGAAGTGTTACTGTGTACTTGGGATAGACGATACCGTATTGAAGTAAGCGTGCTTGTTACCATGGTGCCGGGGAAATGTGTACATGTTATTTATGGGATGGGGGAAGAGAATCTGGGTCGAACGATATTGAGGTGTGTAGACAGTACGTGGAAATAATTAGAATTATAGTAATTTGGGAGAAGTAGTGATTGCTGTTTGGGGTGTTACGGTGATGAACTTTGGATATTTATATAAAGGCTTATTTATTCATTTTATAATTGTGGAATATTTCTGGCAATGAGACATTTTCATGGGTTAACTGCAAATATTTAGTATCACCGCCATGTATGAAGGAGGGATTGCAGCAGTTATTAGAGGGATTCCCAGGCGTTCCGGAGGAGTAGGCCAGTACAGGGCTGCCGACTTTCTGGTTGCCCTCTCAGTGAGAGATAGGGGGCAGGTTCACATGAGGAGATAGTTCAGGGGGCGTGTCACACCCAACTGTGTCATTGTGACCACGCCCCCACTGCACAATGATGCTAATACGCACAATGACGCAATTCACCATGAATAGTGTCATCTGATCCCTGTTGCCTTTTCAGGAGGCCGGGAGGGGCCTCTCAGACCATTGGGTGTGGTACAGGGGTCCGACAGTCGGGATCCTGACAGTCATTAGCCCAACGTCGGGATCCCGACTGTCCGGACTCAGACAGAATGGTGAGTGCAACAAATCCCCTTGCGGGCTCGCTGCGCTCACCACGCTGCGGGCACGGTGGCTCGCTACGCTTGTCACCTATTCTGTTCTCCCTCTATGGGGGTCGTGGACCCCCACAAGGAAAAATAGCAGGTGGCCGTCGGGAACCCGGCTGTCGGTGTTTTGACAGTCGGGATCCTGACATTGGTTAAATGCCTGTCGGGATTCCGTCCGGCAACCGGGCCATTTTGGAAGGGTAGGCAAGTATGACGTGAGGTTGCGTATAAAAATTCCGCGGACGATAAAGCAAGATGGCAATAAGTATGCACCGCATATCATTCATGGGGGAAAGTGTGGATATTATTTGTATGCATCTACCGGTTGATCACAGACCTTCTGCTGGTAGATAGAAGTAATAAGCATCTGTTACTTCAACGTTCCTTCTGAAGATGAATGGGATGTTGTTTTTTGGCCCCCTGTGTCAGAATGTGAATTTCAGCTCCTTCCATGTGGCATAATGTGTAAGAGACGTATTGCATTTGGAAGAGTATATATTGCACAGGGGGAGATGCTCTAAAGCAAAAATGCGGTCCAAAACCCGCTATAGGGTATTTACCGCATTTTCGAATCTCGATCTTAAGGGCGCACGCTGGGTCAGCGATGCGGAGGGAATTGTCAGTGTTTGCTGGTGATACCCTGCAGAAGTCGATGGTCTACTCTCCTAGCGCATGAACTGCTTAAAACCCAGTTCAAATACTTAATATGGTTTTTGTCCCTATGATCCATCCAGCGTCTGGAGTTTTTAACCAAGTTTTTATTACCTGCTTGTATGTTTTATAAGATTGATGTATTAAACTGGCTTCACTATTTTGGGCCTTCCTTCTCTTTCATATTTGTTGGAGAGATACATCTATTGAAAAATTACTGAGAGGTGTTGTAAATATTAAGGAGGACGCATACATATAATCTATTATTGTTTTTCTCCTATTACCACTTTTTAATAAGGTTGCTAAATACAACCTTTATACCACCTGTGGCGCCACTTGGGGTTACTATCTTTTCTATCATTATGCAGGGTACACCCCAGGACAACGAGGTTCCCATCCCATCAATCTAGATCCAATTCCGACCGATTGGATTTAGATTGTATGTTGACTTGGCCCTTTTCTGTCCTGTTCCGATCCCGATCGGATGCGCGGCCCCGCGGGTCGGTCAGTTGTTATTCAAATCCTACCTGCAGCGGGTAGGATCTGAAAACGACCATACACCCATGGTGCATCGTGAGCGGGTTCCGATCGCGACCGGCACCCGCTCACAATGCACATTGTGAGCGGGTCGGACGAGACACTGACGAGCGGGTCGTCCTGGTGTGTACCGGGCATTAGGCACTAAGGGTGTATGGTTAGGAAATAAGAAGGGAGGGGTAGGGTTAGGCACTAAGGGTGTATGGGTAGGGTTAGGCACTAAGAGGGAATGGTTAGGCACTAAGGGTGTATGTTTAGGAAATAAGAAGAGAGGGGTAGGGTTAGGCACTAAGGGTGTATGGGTAGGGTTAGGCACTAAGAGGGAATGGTTAGGCACTAAGGGTGTATGGTTAGGAAATAAGAAGGGAGGGATAGGGTTAGGCACTAAGGCTGTATGGTTAGGGTAAGGCACTAAGGGGGTATGGTTAGGGTAAGGCACTAAAAAGGGAGGGGTAGGGTAAGGTACTAAGGGTGTATGGTTATGGTTAGCAGCTCTTCCAACACACCCATGGGGTGGCTGCCTAATGTCGTTTTTTTTATTGGGGTGTCGCCAGTAGCCCTAATCCCCAGCTTTCTGTTCAGGTTTATGATGATTTGGGCCTGAGAGCTCCAACAATAATGGTCCATCAGGAACAGTTGGTATATATTTGAGCTCACCCTTAAACCTTCATCCAATGGGAGCGACCCTGTTGCGTCTGTGGATTACATTCAGCACTGATGTTCCAATCCGTCTCATCAGTCGTTGGCACCAGAAGCGTGCGGTCTGATCACGGCGTCTGCCACGGATCTCTTTCTGCTGATGCTGTAGGTCTTTCAGTTCAGCATTCTTCTGCTTTATTTCAGCATGGTGTTCTATGGCCTGTACGGTGTCATTGGGAAGAGATTCCACCACTTCCTCCAGTTTGGCATTGGTCTCTGTAACCAGGCTGCCATTATCTCCATTCCCGGTGTCAGGCTCATCAGTGGCATTGGTGTCCCTTTCTGCTCTCACATCGAGGGTCCACGTTGAATAGTAATCCATCTGCATTTCCATCCAGCCATTATGAGGAGCATAGCGGTCAAATCGATGCATGATAGTATCACCGAACATCGCAATCTCCACTTTTCCATTCTCTCTGGTCACCATGAGAGTTTCCTCCTCCGTTTCTGCAGCCGTCGCCGGTCTTAGCTCATAGAAATGCTCGCCGCATTGTTGTTCTCCCAAATCTTCAGTCATTGTTCCCGAAAAAACAGAATTATTAGTGGGTGGTTCTTTCTCAGCACCTACACCCTGTTCTTCATTATATTCTCCTTCATCCATCCACGGGATGCTAGATTCCCCTGAGCTGCTGATAGAGGAATCCATTTCAATATTCACTTGATGCTAATAAATAGCAAATACCAAGTAATAGCTGCTAACTCTGTACAGTGAGTAATAGATGCTTACTGTCCAGTGAGCCTGCAGTAAAGACACCTGTCTGTGCAGTGAGCTGGGTTATGTAGCACCAAGCCATTGTGACATCATAAAAGCAGCCTGTCCCTCTGCACATATTGGTTTTGTCAATAAAGTTTTAAAATTTTGTATACAAAAAAAAAAACACAGGCTGTAAGAGATGAGTACAGTAATTTAGCCAATCCCATGAAAGCGGCGCCCATACAAAATGTTTGCATTACCTCATAAATAGATCCATCCTACATATTGGGCCTGATTTGAGACCTATTTGCGGGGCTGCGATTTCACAGACCTGACTATTATCGATATATATACACACACAGTACAAAACTCATTGGTGTAACTGTAGCAACCTTTTGAAAGCCCCACCACGAGAGAGAGAGGGTGTAACAGAGAGAGAGAGGGTGTACATGTTATTTATGGGACGGGGGAAGAGAATCTGGGTCGAACGATATTGAGGTGTGTAGACAGTACGTGGAAATAATTAGAATTATAGTAATTTGGGAGAAGTTGTGATTGCTGTTTGGGGTGTTAAAGTGATGAACTTTGGATATTTATATAAAGGCTTATTTATTAATTTTATAATTGTGGAATATTTCTGGCAATGAGACATTTTCATGGGTTAACTGCAAATATTTAGTATCACCGCCATGTATGAAGGAGGGATTGCAGCAGTTATTAGAGGGATTCCCAGGCGTTCCGGAGGAGTAGGCAAGTACAGGGCTGCCGACTTTCTGGTTGCCCTCTCAGTGAGAGATAGGGGGCAGGTTCACATGAGGAGATAGTTCAGGGGGTGTGTCACACCAAACTGTGTCATTGTGACCACGCCCCCACTGCACAATGATGCTAATACGCACAATGACGCAATTCACCATGAATAGTGTCATCTGATCCCTGTTGCCTTTTCAAGAGGCCGGGAGGGGCCTCTCAGACCATTGGGTGTGGTACAGGGGTCCGACAGTCGGGATCCTGACAGTCATTAGCCCAACGTCGGGATCCCGACTGTCCGGACTCAGACAGAATGGTGAGTGCAACAAATCCCCTTGCGGGCTCGCTGCGCTCACCACGCTGCGGGCACGGTGGCTCGCTACGCTCGTCACCTATTCTGTTCTCCCTCTATGGGGGTCGTGGACCCCCACAAGGAAAAATAGCAGGTGGCCGTCGGGAACCCGGCTGTCGGTGTTTTGACAGTCGGGATCCTGACATTGGTTAAATGCCTGTCGGGATTCCGTCCGGCAACCGGGCCATTTTGGAAGGGTAGGCAAGTATGACGTGAGGTTGCGTATAAAAATTCCGCGGACGATAAAGCAAGATGGCAATAAGTATGCACCGCATATCATTCATGGGGGAAAGTGTGGATATTATTTGTATGCATCTACCGGTTGATCACAGACCTTCTGCTGGTAGATAGAAGTAATAAGCATCTGTTACTTCAACGTTCCTTCTGAAGATGAATGGGATGTTGTTTTTTGGCCCCCTGTGTCAGAATGTGAATTTCAGCTCCTTCCATGTGGCATAATGTGTAAGAGACGTATTGCATTTGGAAGAGTATATATTGCACAGGGGGAGATGCTCTAAAGCAAAAATGCGGTCCAAAACCCGCTATAGGGTATTTACCGCATTTTCGAATCTCGATCTTAAGGGCGCACGCTGGGTCAGCGATGCGGAGGGAATTGTCAGTGTTTGCTGGTGATACCCTGCAGAAGTCGATGGTCTTCTCTCCTAGCGCATGAACTGCTTAAAACCCAGTTCAAATACTTAATATGGTTATTGTCCCTATGATCCATCCAGCGTCTGGAGTTTTTAACCAAGTTTTCATTACCTGCTTGTATGTTTTATAAGATTGATGTATTAAACTGGCTTCACTATTTTGGGCCTTCCTTCTCTTTCATATTTGTTGGAGAGATACATCTATTAAAAAATTACTGAGAGGTGTTGTAAATATTAAGGAGGACGCATACATATAATCTATTATTGTTTTTCTCCTATTACCACTTTTTAATAAGGTTGCTAAATACAACCTTTATACCACCTGTGGCGCCACTTGGGGTTACTATCTTTTCTATCATTATGCAGGGTACACACCAGGACGACGAGGTTCCCATCCCATCAATCTAGATCCAATTCCGACCGATTGGATTTAGATTGTATGTTGACTTGGCCCTTTTCTGTCCTGTTCCGATCCCGATCGGATGCGCGGCCCCGCGGGTCGGTCAGTTGTTATTCAAATCCTACCTGCAGCGGGTAGGATCTGAAAACGACCATACACCCATGGTGCATCGTGAGCGGGTTCCGATCGCGACCGGCACCCGCTCACAATGCACATTGTGAGCGGGTCGGACGAGACACTGACGAGCGGGTCGTCCTGGTGTGTACCGGGCATTAGGCACTAAGGGTGTATGGTTAGGAAATAAGAAGGGAGGGGTAGGGTTAGGCACTAAGGGTGTATGGGTATGGTTAGGCACTAAGAGGGAATGGTTAGGCACTAAGGGTGTATGTTTAGGAAATAAGAAGAGAGGGGTAGGGTTAGGCACTAAGGCTGTATGGTTAGGGTAAGGCACTAAGGGGGTATGGTTAGGGTAAGGCACTAAAAAGGGAGGGGTAGGGTTAGGTACTAAGGGTGTATGGTTATGGTTAGCAGCTCTTCCAACACACCCATGGGGTGGCTGCCTAATGTCGTTTTTTTTATTGGGGTGTCGCCAGTAGCCCTAATCCCCAGCTTTCTGTTCAGGTTTATGATGATTTGGCCCTAAGAGCTCCAACAATAATGGTCCATCAGGAACAGTTGGTATATATTGGAGCTCACCCTTAAACCTTCATCCAATGGGAGCGACCCTGTTGCGTCTGTGGATTACATTCAGCACTGATGTTCCAATCCGTCTCATCAGTCGTTGGCACCAGAAGCGTGCGGTCTGATCACGGCGTCTGCCACGGATCTCTTTCTGCTGATGCTGTAGGTCTTTCAGTTCAGCATTCTTCTGCTTTATTTCAGCATGGTGTTCTATGGCCTGTACGGTGTCATTGGGAAGAGATTCCACCACTTCCTCCAGTTTGGCATTGGTCTCTGTAACCAGGCTGCCATTATCTCCATTCCCGGTGTCAGGCTCATCAGTGGCATTGGTGTCCCTTTCTGCTCTCACATCGAGGGTCCACGTTGAAAAGTAATCCATCTGCATTTCCATCCAGCCATTATGAGGAGCATAGCGGTCAAATCGATGCATGATAGTATCACCGAACATCGCAATCTCCACTTTTCCATTCTCTCTGGTCACCATGAGAATTTCCTCCTCCGTTTCTGCAGCCGTCGCCGGTCTTAGCTCATAGAAATGCTCGCCGCATTGTTGTTCTCCCAAATCTTCAGTCATTGTTCCCGAAAAAACAGAATTATTAGTGGGTGGTTCTTTCTCAGCACCTACACCCTGTTCTTCATTATATTCTCCTTCATCCATCCACGGGATGCTAGATTCCCCTGAGCTGCTGTTAGAGGAATCCATTTCAATATTCACTTGATGCTAATAAATAGCAAATACCAAGTAATAGCTGCTAACTCTGTACAGTGAGTAATAGATGCTTACTGTCCAGTGAGCCTGCAGTAAAGACACCTGTCTGTGCAGTGAGCTGGGTTATGTAGCACCAAGCCATTGTGACATCATAAAGACATTGTGACATCATAAAAGCAGCCTGTCCCTCTGCACATATTGGTTTTGTCAATAAAGTTTTAAAATTTTGTATACAAAAAAAAAAACACAGGCTGTAAGAGATGAGTACAGTAATTTAGCCAATCCCATGAAAGCGGCGCCCATACAAAATGTTTGCATTACCTCATAAATAGATCCATCCTACATATTGGGCCTGATTTGAGACCTATTTGCGGGGCTGCGATTTCACAGACCTGACTATTATCGATATATATACACACACAGTACAAAACTCATTGGTGTAACTGTAGCAACATTTTGAAAGCCCCACCACGAGAGAGAGAGAGAGGGTGTAACAGAGAGAGAGAGGTTGTACATGTCATTTATGGGACGGGGGAAGAGAATCTGGGTCGAACGATATTGAGGTGTGTAGACAGTACGTGGAAATAATTAGAATTATAGTAATTTGGGAGAAGTAGTGATTGCTGTTTGGGGTGTTACGGTGATGAACTTTGGATATTTATATAAAGGCTTATTTATTAATTTTATAATTGTGGAATATTTCTGGCAATGAGACATTTTCATGGGTTAACTGCAAATATTTAGTATCACCGCCATGTATGAAGGAGGGATTGCAGCAGTTATTAGAGGGATTCCCAGGCGTTCCGGAGGAGTAGGCAAGTACAGGGCTGCCGACTTTCTGGTTGCCCTCTCAGTGAGAGATAGGGGGCAGGTTCACATGAGGAGATAGTTCAGGGGGTGTGTCACACCCAACTGTGTCATTGTGACCACGCCCCCACTGCACAATGATGCTAATACGCACAATGACGCAATTCACCATGAATAGTGTCATCTGATCCCTGTTGCCTTTTCAGGAGGCCGGGAGGGGCCTCTCAGACCATTGGGTGTGGTACAGGGGTCCGACAGTCGGGATCCTGACAGTCATTAGCCCAACGTCGGGATCCCGACTGTCCGGACTCAGACAGAATGGTGAGTGCAACAAATCCCCTTGCGGGCTCGCTGTGCTCACCACGCTGCGGGCACGGTGGCTCGCTACGCTCGTCACCTATTCTGTTCTCCCTCTATGGGGGTCGTGGACCCCCACAAGGAAAAATAGCAGGTGGCCGTCGGGAACCCGGCTGTCGGTGTTTTGACAGTCGAGATCCTGACATTGGTTAAATGCCTGTCGGGATTCCGTCCGGCAACCGGGCCATTTTGGAAGGGTAGGCAAGTATGACGTGAGGTTGCGTATAAAAATTCCGCGGACGATAAAGCAAGATGGCAATAAGTATGCACCGCATATCATTCATGGGGGAAAGTGTGGATATTATTTGTATGCATCTACCGGTTGATCACAGACCTTCTGCTGGTAGATAGAAGTAATAAGCATCTGTTACTTCAACGTTCCTTCTGAAGATGGATGGGATGTTGTTTTTTGGCCCCCTGTGTCAGAATGTGAATTTCAGCTCCTTCCATGTGGCATAATGTGTAAGAGACGTATTGCATTTGGAAGAGTATATATTGCACAGGGGGAGATGCTCTAAAGCAAAAATGCGGTCCAAAACCCGCTATAGGGTATTTACCGCATTTTCGGATCTGGATTTTAAGGGCGCACGCTGGGTCAGCGATGCGGAGGTAATTGTCAGTGTTTGCTGGTGATACCCTGCAGAAGTCGATGGTCTTCTCTCCTATCATGCCCTGCGGCCAGCGCCATCACTCAGCAAATGGGCAGAGGGACTCCCAGGTCTCAGACCCAGTAGTCCAGGGATGGCCCCGCATCGCAAAGAACAGTTCTTGTCGCAAGAGGTGTCCTTTACGTTACTAATGGCAAATGTTAGAGCATAAGCGATTAGTATCGATGCGGTAGCTGGGGGGGGGGGGGGGTGGACTACGAATGTTAGAACCTCCCGCCCACGAACAGATCGCCATATTGCCATCTTTAGTCTAGTGGATGGGGGAGACCAGGGTTAGGCTGCGGGGTAGGGTTAGGAACTAAGATGGGAGGTTTAGGGTAAGGCACTAAGGGTGTATGAATAGGATAAGGTACTAAGAAGGGAGGGGTAGGGTTAGGCACTAACTCCTGATTCGAAAAAGCCACCTGGTGAGCGGCAAAACGCGTTTTCATAAGGAGCCCCGCATATTCCTGGCCAGGCTAACCATGCCTACATTTCATACTGAGGACCCCGAACCCACAACGGCTCAACCCCAGCACGTCTCCGCACCTGCCAGAGCACAGTGACAGACTGCGGCACATGCACCATCTCCGCCCGGCTCACATTGATACTGCACCCAGCACCGCTCCGTCCGGCTAAGTGACAGATGGCCGTGGACCGGACATCACCGCCGGGCTTTTGCCGATATCCAGGCGGCTGCAGCACATTCATTCCCCGTATAGCCGCCAGAGAGGAGACAGAGCTGCTGGAGAGAGGGGAACGCCGTAGGCATTTAAACACAAAGCACGGGACGACAGGTAGGGCATTATCACCCCCAGGAAGCATTGTTCACAACATTTGCCTTGCATCAATGCGTGAACCCTTATTTCAATAAAGATATCACCTATTAAGGACTGGTACAATCCTCTACTACCATCGGAGGTAATATGATAAAGCAATTACTAGTCTACTACTAAGTACAGTTTCGCATCAAGAGACATTTGTTCTTTCAATAAATCAAACAATATCCAAAGCATGCAAAAATAATAGAGCATAGTACAATTATTGAGAAGGATCCTTTAAAATAGCTTATTCATTAGTAGCTCATTAAGATTTGGCATTTACATGGACCGGTATTGATATTGGTTATTTTAATATATCTATCTCTGTATGTTGTTTGTTAATAAATGTTATTCTTGTGTGCACCTTTGGGAGCCCCACGCTTCTCTTTTCTTGTTTTCATTTGGAGGTTGGCATTCCTCCAGCGTGGTGGCAGCAGGGTAGCACAATATACCTCTAAATTCCTAAAGCGCCTAGACATTTATTTTTTTGTGTCTTAGGCACTAAGGGGGTATGGTTAGTATTAGGAAGTAAGAAGGAAGGGGTAGGCTTATGCAGGGTACACACAAAGAAATGGATAGTAATCCTGGTTCTGCGCTTCCGTAGGCTGCCAAAGATGCTTAAAAGTGACGGGTATTCCAAAACACTTCAATAAAAAAAAGACAAATAATAGAAAAGATAGTAACCCCAAGCGGCGCCACAGGTGGTATAAAGGTTGTATTTAGCAACCTTATTAAAAAGTGGTAATAGGAGAATAACAATAATAGATTATATGTATGCATCCTCCTTAATATTTACAACACCTCTCAGTAATTTTTCAATAGATGTATCTCTCCAACAAATATGAAAGAGAAGGAAGGCCCAAAATAGTGAAGCCAGTTTAATACATCAATCTTATAAAACATACAAGCAGGTAATAAAAACTTGGTTAAAAACTCCAGACGCTGGATGGATCATAGGGACAATTACCATATAAAGTATTTGAACTGGGTTTTAAGGAGTTCATGCGCTCAATATCACCGTATAATCACCAGTCCGGTGCCCTGGTGACTGGTCTGGCGACAGCTGGGACGGGATGCAGTGTAAATCCCGGCGTTCAGAATCCCGACGCTGGAATCCCGATCGCCGAAATCCCGACACTTTCTCCCTCCGGGGGTGTCCACGACACCCCCGGAGGGAGAATAAATTAGTGTGCCGAGCGTAGTTAGTGTGCCGATTTTAATACTGAATCCGCTGGGACTGGTCCAAAATTTCCTATGTCCTCCGTCTCTAGTCCACGTGCCACGCAATCTACCAACGCGTTTCGACCCTCTCACATGATTATACTGTGATATTGAGCGCATGAACTGCTTAAAACCCAGTTCAAATACTTAATATGGTTATTGTCCCTATGATCCATCCAGCGTCTGGAGTTTTTAACCAAGTTTTTATTACCTGCTTGTATGTTTTATAAGATTGATGTATTAAACTGGCTTCACTATTTTGGGCCTTCCTTCTCTTTCATATTTGTTGGAGAGATACATCTATTGAAAAATGACTGAGAGGTGTTGTAAATATTAAGGAGGACGCATACATATAATCTATTATTGTTTTTCTCCTATTACCACTTTTTAATAAGGTTGCTAAATACAACCTTTATACCACCTGTGGCGCCACTTGGGGTTACTATCTTTTCTATCATTATGCAGGGTACACACCAGGACGACGAGGTTCCTATCCCATCAATCTAGATCCAATTCCGACCGATTGGATTTAGATTGTATGTTGACTTGGCCCTTTTCTGTCCTGTTCCGATCCCGATCGGATGCGCGGCCCCGCGGGTCGGTCAGTTGTTATTCAAATCCTACCTGCAGCGGGTAGGATCTGAAAACGACCATACACCCATGGTGCATCGTGAGCGGGTTCCGATCGCGACCGGCACCCGCTCACAATGCACATTGTGAGCGGGTCGGACGAGACACTGACGAGCGGGTCGTCCTGGTGTGTACCGGGCATTAGGCACTAAGGGTGTATGGTTAGTAAATAAGAATGGAGGGGTAGGGTTAGGCACTAAGGGTGTATGGGTAGGGTTAGGCACTAAGAGGGAATGGTTAGGCACTAAGGGTGTATGTTTAGGAAATAAGAAGAGAGGGGTAGGGTTAGGCACTAAGGGTGTATGGGTAGGGTTAGGCACTAAGAGGGAATGGTTAGGCACTAAGGGTGTATGGTTAGGAAATAAGAAGGGAGGGATAGGGTTAGGCACTAAGGGTGTATGGTTAGGGTAAGGCACTAAGGGGGTATGGTTAGGGTAAGGCACTAAAAAGGGAGGGGTAGGGTTAGGTACTAAGGGTGTATGGTTATGGTTAGCAGCTCTTCCAACACACCCATGGGGTGGCTGCCTAATGTCGTTTTTTTTATTGGGGTGTCGCCAGTAGCCCTAATCCCCAGCTTTCTGTTCAGGTTTATGATGATTTGGGCCTGAGAGCTCCAACGATAATGGTCCATCAGGAACAGTTGGTATATATTGGAGCTCACCCTTAAACCTTCATCCAATGGGAGCGACCCTGTTGCGTCTGTGGATTACATTCAGCACTGATGTTCCAATCCGTCTCATCAGTCGTTGGCACCAGAAGCGTGCGGTCTGATCACGGCGTCTGCCACGGATCTCTTTCTGCTGATGCTGTAGGTCTTTCAGTTCAGCATTCTTCTGCTTTATTTCAGCATGGTGTTCTATGGCCTGTACGGTGTCATTGGGAAGAGATTCCACCACTTCCTCCAGTTTGGCATTGGTCTCTGTAACCAGGCTGCCATTATCTCCATTCCCGGTGTCAGGCTCATCAGTGGCATTGGTGTCCCTTTCTGCTCTCACATCGAGGGTCCACGTTGAATAGTAATCCATCTGCATTTCCATCCAGCCATTATGAGGAGCATAGCGGTCAAATCGATGCATGATAGTATCACCGAACATCGCAATCTCCACTTTTCCATTCTCTCTGGTCACCATGAGAGTTTCCTCCTCCGTTTCTGCAGCCGTCGCCGATCTTAGCTCATAGAAATGCTCGCCGCATTGTTGTTCTCCCAAATCTTCAGTCATTGTTCCCGAAAAAACAGAATTATTAGTGGGTGGTTCTTTCTCAGCACCTACACCCTGTTCTTCATTATATTCTCCTTCATCCATCCACGGGATGCTAGATTCCCCTGAGCTGCTGTTAGAGGAATCCATTTCAATATTCACTTGATGCTAATAAATAGCAAATACCAAGTAATAGCTGCTAACTCTGTACAGTGAGTAATAGATGCTTACTGTCCAGTGAGCCTGCAGTAAAGACACCTGTCTGTGCAGTGAGCTGGGTTATGTAGCACCAAGCCATTGTGACATCATAAAGACATTGTGACATCATAAAAGCAGCCTGTCCCTCTGCATATATTGGTTTTGTCAATAAAGTTTTAAAATTTTGTATACAAAAAAAAACCACAGGCTGTAAGAGATGAGTACAGTAATTTAGCCAATCCCATGAAAGCGGCGCCCATACAAAATGTTTGCATTACCTCATAAATAGATCCATCCTACATATTGGGCCTGATTTGAGACCTATTTGCGGGGCTGCGATTTCACAGACCTGACTATTATCGATATATATACACACACAGTACAAAACTCATTGGTGTAACTGTAGCAACATTTTGAAAGCCCCACCACGAGAGAGAGAGAGAGAGAGAGGGTGTAACAGAGAGAGAGAGGTTGTACATGTCATTTATGGGACGGGGGAAGAGAATCTGGGTCGAACGATATTGAGGTGTGTAGACAGTACGTGGAAATAATTAGAATTATAGTAATTTGGGAGAAGTAGTGATTGCTGTTTGGGGTGTTACGGTGATGAACTTTGGATATTTATATAAAGGCTTATTTATTAATTTTATAATTGTGGAATATTTCTGGCAATGAGACATTTTCATGGGTTAACTGCAAATATTTAGTATCACCGCCATGTATGAAGGAGGGATTGCAGCAGTTATTAGAGGGATTCCCAGGCGTTCCGGAGGAGTAGGCAAGTACAGGGCTGCCGACTTTCTGGTTGCCCTCTCAGTGAGAGATAGGGGGCAGGTTCACATGAGGAGATAGTTCAGGGGGTGTGTCACACCCAACTGTGTCATTGTGACCACGCCCCCACTGCACAATGATGCTAATACGCACAATGACGCAATTCACCATGAATAGTGTCATCTGATCCCTGTTGCCTTTTCAGGAGGCCGGGAGGGGCCTCTCAGACCATTGGGTGTGGTACAGGGGTCCGACAGTCGGGATCCTGACAGTCATTAGCCCAACGTCGGGATCCCGACTGTCCGGACTCAGACAGAATGGTGAGTGCAACAAATCCCCTTGCGGGCTCGCTGCGCTCACCACGCTGCGGGCACGGTGGCTCGCTACGCTCGTCACCTATTCTGTTCTCCCTCTATGGGGGTCGTGGACCCCCACAAGGAAAAATAGCAGGTGGCCGTCGGGAACCCGGCTGTCGGTGTTTTGACAGTCGGGATCCTGACATTGGTTAAATGCCTGTCGGGATTCCGTCCGGCAACCGGGCCATTTTGGAAGGGTAGGCAAGTATGACGTGAGGTTGCGTATAAAAATTCCGCGGACGATAAAGCAAGATGGCAATAAGTATGCACCGCATATCATTCATGGGGGAAAGTGTGGATATTATTTGTATGCATCTACCGGTTGATCACAGACCTCCTGCTGGTAGATAGAAGTAATAAGCATCTGTTACTTCAACGTTCCTTCTGAAGATGAATGGGATGTTGTTTTTTGGCCCCCTGTGTCAGAATGTGAATTTCAGCTCCTTCCATGTGGCATAATGTGTAAGAGACGTATTGCATTTGGAAGAGTATATATTGCACAGGGGGAGATGCTCTAAAGCAAAAATGCGGTCCAAAACCCGCTATAGGGTATTTACCGCATTTTCGAATCTCGATCTTAAGGGCGCACGCTGGGTCAGCGCTGCGGAGGGAATTGTCAGTGTTTGCTGGTGATACCCTGCAGAAGTCGATGGTCTTCTCTCCTAGCGCATGAACTGCTTAAAACCCAGTTCAAATACTTAATATGGTTATTGTCCCTATGATCCATCCAGCGTCTGGAGTTTTTAACCAAGTTTTCATTACCTGCTTGTATGTTTTATAAGATTGATGTATTAAACTGGCTTCACTATTTTGGGCCTTCCTTCTCTTTCATATTTGTTGGAGAGATACATCTATTGAAAAATGACTGAGAGGTGTTGTAAATATTAAGGAGGACGCATACATATAATCTATTATTGTTTTTCTCCTATTACCACTTTTTAATAAGGTTGCTAAATACAACCTTTATACCACCTGTGGCGCCACTTGGGGTTACTATCTTTTCTATCATTATGCAGGGTAGACACCAGGACGACGAGGTTCCCATCCCATCAATCTAGATCCAATTCCGACCGATTGGATTTAGATTGTATGTTGACTTGGCCCTTTTCTGTCCTGTTCCGATCCCGATTGGATGCGCGGCCCCGCGGGTCGGTCAGTTGTTATTCAAATCCTACCTGCAGCGGGTAGGATCTGAAAACGACCATACACCCATGGTTCATCGTGAGCGGGTTCCGATCGCGACCGGCACCCGCTCACAATGCACATTGTGAGCGGGTCGGACGAGACACTGACGAGCGGGTCGTCCTGGTGTGTACCGGGCATTAGGCACTAAGGGTGTATGGTTAGGAAATAAGAAGGGAGGGGTAGGGTTAGGCACTAAGGGTGTATGGGTAGGGTTAGGCACTAAGAGGGAATGGTTAGGCACTAAGGGTGTATGGTTAGGGTAAGGCACTAAGGGGGTATGGTTAGGGTAAGGCACTAAAAAGGGAGGGGTAGGGTTAGGTACTAAGGGTGTATGGTTATGGTTAGCAGCTCTTCCAACACACCCATGGGGTGGCTGCCTAATGTCATTTTTTTTATTGGGGTGTCGCCAGTAGCCCTAATCCCCAGCTTTCTGTTCAGGTTTATGATGATTTGGGCCTGAGAGCTCCAACAATAATGGTCCATCAGGAACAGTTGGTATATATTTGAGCTCACCCTTAAACCTTCATCCAATGGGAGCGACCCTGTTGCGTCTGTGGATTACATTCAGCACTGATGTTCCAATCCGTCTCATCAGTCGTTGGCACCAGAAGCGTGCGGTCTGATCACGGCGTCTGCCACGGATCTCTTTCTGCTGATGCTGTAGGTCTTTCAGTTCAGCATTCTTCTGCTTTATTTCAGCATGGTGTTCTATGGCCTGTACGGTGTCATTGGGAAGAGATTCCACCACTTCCTCCAGTTTGGCATTGGTCTCTGTAACCAGGCTGCCATTATCTCCATTCCCGGTGTCAGGCTCATCAGTGGCATTGGTGTCCCTTTCTGCTCTCACATCGAGGGTCCACGTTGAATAGTAATCCATCTGCATTTCCATCCAGCCATTATGAGGAGCATAGCGGTCAAATCGATGCATGATAGTATCACCGAACATCGCAATCTCCACTTTTCCATTCTCTCTGGTCACCATGAGAGTTTCCTCCTCCGTTTCTGCAGCCGTCGCCGGTCTTAGCTCATAGAAATGCTCGCCGCATTGTTGTTCTCCCAAATCTTCAGTCATTGTTCCCGAAAAAACAGAATTATTAGTGGGTGGTTCTTTCTCAGCACCTACACCCTGTTCTTCATTATATTCTCCTTCATCCATCCACGGGATGCTAGATTCCCCTGAGCTGCTGTTAGAGGAATTCATTTCAATATTCACTTGATGCTAATAAATAGCAAATACAAGTAATAGCTGCTAACTCTGTACAGTGAGTAATAGATGCTTACTGTCCAGTGAGCCTGCAGTAAAGACACCTGTCTGTGCAGTGAGCTGGGTTATGTAGCACCAAGCCATTGTGACATCATAAAGACATTGTGACATCATAAAAGCAGCCTGTCCCTCTGCATATATTAGTTTTGTCAATAAAGTTTTAAAATTTTGTATGCAAAAAAAAAAACACAGGCTGTAAGAGATGAGTACAGTAATTTAGCCAATCCTATGAAAGCGGCGCCCATACAAAATGTTTGCATTACCTCATAAATAGATCCATCCTACATATTGGGCCTGATTTGAGACCTATTTGCGGGGCTGCGATTTCACAGACCTGACTATTATCGATATATATACACACACAGTACAAAACTCATTGGTGTAACTGTAGCAACATTTTGAAAGCCCCACCACGAGAGAGAGAGAGAGGGTGTAACAGAGAGAGAGAGGGTGTACATGTTATTTATGGGACGGGGGAAGAGAATCTGGGTCGAACGATATTGAGGTGTGTAGACAGTACGTGGAAATAATTAGAATTATAGTAATTTGGGAGAAGTAGTGATCGCTGTTTGGGGTGTTACGGTGATGAACTTTGGATATTTATATAAAGGCTTATTTATTCATTTTATAATTGTGGAATATTTCTGGCAATGAGACATTTTCATGGGTTAACTGCAAATATTTAGTATCACCGCCATGTATGAAGGAGGGATTGCAGCAGTTATTAGAGGGATTCCCAGGCGTTCCGGAGGAGTAGGCAAGTACAGGGCTGCCGACTTTCTGGTTGCCCTCTCAGTGAGAGATAGGGGGCAGGTTCACATGAGGAGATAGTTCAGGGGGCGTGTCACACCAAACTGTGTCATTGTGACCACGCCCCCACTGCACAATGATGCTAATACGCACAATGACGCAATTCACCATGAATAGTGTCATCTGATCCCTGTTGCCTTTTCAAGAGGCCGGGAGGGGCCTCTCAGACCATTGGGTGTGGTACAGGGGTCCGACAGTCGGGATCCTGACAGTCATTAGCCCAACGTCGGGATCCCGACTGTCCGGACTCAGACAGAATGGTGAGTGCAACAAATCCCCTTGCGGGCTCGCTGCGCTCACCACGCTGCGGGCACGGTGGCTCGCTACGCTCGTCACCTATTCTGTTCTCCCTCTATGGGGGTCGTGGACCCCCACAAGGAAAAATAGCAGGTGGCCGTCGGGAACCCGGCTGTCGGGATCCTGACATTGGTTAAATGCCTGTCGGGATTCCGTCCGGCAACCGGGCCATTTTGGAAGGGTAGGCAAGTATGACGTGAGGTTGCGTATAAAAATTCCGCGGACGATAAAGCAAGATGGCAATAAGTATGCACCGCATATCATTCATGGGGGAAAGTGTGGATATTATTTGTATGCATCTACCGGTTGATCACAGACCTTCTGCTGGTAGATAGAAGTAATAAGCATCTGTTACTTCAACGTTCCTTCTGAAGATGAATGGGATGTTGTTTTTTGGTCCCCTGTGTCAGAATGTGAATTTCAGCTCCTTCCATGTGGCATAATGTGTAAGAGACGTATTGCATTTGGAAGAGTATATATTGCACAGGGGGAGATGCTCTAAAGCAAAAATGTGGTCCAAAACCCGCTATAGGGTATTTACCGCATTTTCGAATCTCGATCTTAAGGGCGCACGCTGGGTCAGCGCTGCGGAGGGAATTGTCAGTGTTTGCTGGTGATACCCTGCAGAAGTCGATGGTCTTCTCTCCTAGCGCATGAACTGCTTAAAACCCAGTTCAAATACTTAATATGGTTATTGTCCCTATGATCCATCCAGCGTCTGGAGTTTTTAACCAAGTTTTCATTACCTGCTTGTATGTTTTATAAGATTGATGTATTAAACTGGCTTCACTATTTTGGGCCTTCCTTCTCTTTCATATTTGTTGGAGAGATACATCTATTGAAAAATTACTGAGAGGTGTTGTAAATATTAAGGAGGACACATACATATAATCTATTATTGTTTTTCTCCTATTACCACTTTTTAATAAGGTTGCTAAATACAACCTTTATACCACCTGTGGCGCCACTTGGGGTTACTATCTTTTCTATCATTATGCAGGGTACACACCAGGACGACGAGGTTCCCATCCCATCAATCTAGATCCAATTCCGACCGATTGGATTTAGATTGTATGTTGACTTGGCCCTTTTCTGTCCTGTTCCGATCCCGATCGGATGCGCGGCCCCGCGGGTCGGTCAGTTGTTATTCAAATCCTACCTGCAGCGGGTAGGATCTGAAAACGACCATACACCCATGGTGCATCGTGAGCGGGTTCCCATCGCGACCGGCACCCGCTCACAATGCACATTGTGAGCGGGTCGGACGAGACACTGACGAGCGGGTCGTCCTGGTGTGTACCGGGCATTAGGCACTAAGGGTGTATGGTTAGGAAATAAGAAGGGAGGGGTAGGGTTAGGCACTAAGGGTGTATGGGTAGGGTTAGGCACTAAGAGGGAATGGTTAGGCACTAAGGGTGTATGTTTAGGAAATAAGAAGAGAGGGGTAGGGTTAGGCACTAAGGCTGTATGGTTAGGGTAAGGCACTAAGGGGGTATGGTTAGGGTAAGGCACTAAAAAGGGAGGGGTAGGGTTAGGTACTAAGGGTGTATGGTTATGGTTAGCAGCTCTTCCAACACACCCATGGGGTGGCTGCCTAATGTCGTTTTTTTTATTGGGGTGTCGCCAGTAGCCCTAATCCCCAGCTTTCTGTTCAGGTTTATGATGATTTGGGCCTGAGAGCTCCAACAATAATGGTCCATCAGGAACAGTTGGTATATATTGGAGCTCACCCTTAAACCTTCATCCAATGGGAGCGACCCTGTTGCGTCTGTGGATTACATTCAGCACTGATGTTCCAATCCGTCTCATCAGTCGTTGGCACCAGAAGCGTGCGGTCTGATCACGGCGTCTGCCACGGATCTCTTTCTGCTGATGCTGTAGGTCTTTCAGTTCAGCATTCTTCTGCTTTATTTCAGCATGGTGTTCTATGGCCTGTACGGTGTCATTGGGAAGAGATTCCACCACTTCCTCCAGTTTGGCATTGGTCTCTGTAACCAGGCTGCCATTATCTCCATTCCCGGTGTCAGGCTCATCAGTGGCATTGGTGTCCCTTTCTGCTCTCACATCGAGGGTCCACGTTGAATAGTAATCCATCTGCATTTCCATCCAGCCATTATGAGGAGCATAGCGGTCAAATCGATGCATGATAGTATCACCGAACATCGCAATCTCCACTTTTCCATTCTCTCTGGTCACCATGAGAGTTTCCTCCTCCGTTTCTGCAGCCGTCGCCGGTCTTAGCTCATAGAAATGCTCGCCGCATTGTTGTTCTCCCAAATCTTCAGTCATTGTTCCCGAAAAAACAGAATTATTAGTGGGTGGTTCTTTCTCAGCACCTACACCCTGTTCTTCATTATATTCTCCTTCATCCATCCACGGGATGCTAGATTCCCCTGAGCTGCTGTTAGAGAAATCCATTTCAATATTCACTTGATGCTAATAAATAGCAAATACCAAGTAATATCTGCTAACTCTGTACAGTGAGTAATAGATGCTTACTGTCCAGTGAGCCTGCAGTAAAGACACCTGTCTGTGCAGTGAGCTGGGTTATGTAGCACCAAGCCATTGTGACATCATAAAGACATTGTGACATCATAAAAGCAGCCTGTCCCTCTGCATATATTGGTTTTGTCAATAAAGTTTTAAAATTTTGTATACAAAAAAAAACCACACAGGCTGTAAGAGATGAGTACAGTAATTTAGCCAATCCTATTAAAGCGGCGCTCATACAAAATGTTTGCATTACCTCATGAATAGATCCATCCTACATATTGGGCCTGATTTGAGACCTATTTGCGGGGCTGCGATTTCACAGACCTGACTATTATCGATATATATACACACACAGTACAAAACTCATTGGTGTAACTGTAGCAACATTTTGAAAGCCCCACCACGAGAGAGAGAGAGAGAGAGAGGGTGTAACAGAGAGAGAGAGGGTGTACAAGTTATTTATGGGACGGGGGAAGAGAATCTGGGTCGAACGATATTGAGGTGTGTAGACAGTATGTGGAAATAATTAGAATTATAGTAATTTGGGAGAAGTAGTGATTGCTGTTTGGGGTGTTACGGTGATGAACTTTGGATATTTATATAAAGGCTTATTTATTAATTTTATAATTGTGGAATATTTCTGGCAATGAGACATTTTCATGGGTTAACTGCAAATATTTAGTATCACCGCCATGTATGAAGGAGGGATTGCAGCAGTTATTAGAGGGATTCCCAGGCGTTCCGGAGGAGTAGGCAAGTACAGGGCTGCCGACTTTCTGGTTGCCCTCTCAGTGAGAGATAGGGGGCAGGTTCACATGAGGAGATAGTTCAGGGGGTGTGTCACACCCAACTGTGTCATTGTGACCACGCCCCCACTGCACAATGATGCTAATACGCACAATGACGCAATTCACCATGAATAGTGTCATCTGATCCCTGTTGCCTTTTCAAGAGGCCGGGAGGGGCCTCTCAGACCATTGGGTGTGGTACAGGGGTCCGACAGTCGGGATCCTGACAGTCATTAGCCCAACGTCGGGATCCCGACTGTCCGGACTCAGACAGAATGGTGAGTGCAACAAATCCCCTTGCGGGCTCGCTGCGCTCACCACGCTGCGGGCACGGTGGCTCGCTACGCAAGTCACCTATTCTGTTCTCCCTCTATGGGGGTCGTGGACCCCCACAAGGAAAAATAGCCGGTGGCTGTCGGAAACCCGGCTGTCGGTGTTTTGACAGTCGGGATCCTAACATTGGTTAAATGCCTGTCGGGATTCCGTCCGGCAACCGGGCCATTTTGGAAGGGTAGGCAAGTATGACGTGAGGTTGCGTATAAAAATTCCGCGGACGATAAAGCAAGATGGCAATAAGTATGCAAAGCATATCATTCATGGGGGAAAGTGTGGATATTATTTGTATGCATCTACCGGTTGATCACAGACCTTCTGCTGGTAGATAGAAGTAATAAGCATCTGTTACTTCAACGTTCCTTCTGAAGATGGATGGGATGTTGTTTTTTGGCCCCCTGTGTCAGAATGTGAATTTCAGCTCCTTCCATGTGGCATAATGTGTAAGAGACGTATTGCATTTGGAAGAGTATATATTGCACAGGGGGAGATGCTCTAAAGCAAAAATGCGGTCCAAAACCCGCTATAGGGTATTTACCGCATTTTCGAATCTCGATCTTAAGGGCGCACGCTGGGTCAGCGATGCGGAGGGAATTGTCAGTGTTTGCTGGTGATACCCTGCAGAAGTCGATGGTCTTCTCTCCTAGCGCATGAACTGCTTAAAACCCAGTTCAAATACTTAATATGGTTATTGTCCCTATGATCCATCCAGCGTCTGGAGTTTTTAACCAAGTTTTCATTACCTGCTTGTATGTTTTATAAGATTGATGTATTAAACTGGCTTCACTATTTTGGGCCTTCCTTCTCTTTCATATTTGTTGGAGAGATACATCTATTGAAAAATTACTGAGAGGTGTTGTAAATATTAAGGAGGACGCATACATATAATCTATTATTGTTTTTCTCCTATTACCACTTTTTAATAAGGTTGCTAAATACAACCTTTATACCACCTGTGGCGCCACTTGGGGTTACTATCTTTTCTATCATTATGCACGGTACACACCAGGACGACGAGGTTCCCATCCCATCAATCTAGATCCAATTCCGACCGATTGGATTTAGATTGTATGTTGACTTGGCCCTTTTCTGTCCTGTTCCGATCCCGATCGGATGCGCGGCCCCGCTGTTGGTCAGTTGTTATTCAAATCCTACCTGCAGCGGGTAGGATCTGAAAACGACCATACACCCATGGTGCATCGTGAGCGGGTTCCGATCGCGACCGGCACCCGCTCACAATGCACATTGTGAGCGGGTCGGACAAGACACTGACGAGCGGGTCGTCCTGGTGTGTACCGGGCATTAGGCACTAAGGGTGTATGGTTAGGAAATAAGAAGGGAGGGGTAGGGTTAGGCACTAAGAGGGAATGGTTAGGCACTAAGGGTGTATGTTTAGGAAATAAGAAGAGAGGGGTAGGGTTAGGCACTAAGGCTGTATGGTTAGGGTAAGGCACTAATGGGGTATGGTTAGGGTAAGGCACTAAAAAGGGAGGGGTAGGGTTAGGTACTAAGGGTGTATGGTTATGGTTAGCAGCTCTTCCAACACACCCATGGGGTGGCTGCCTAATGTCGTTTTTTTATTGGGGTGTCGCCAGTAGCCCTAATCCCCAGCTTTCTGTTCAGGTTTATGATGATTTGGGCCTGAGAGCTCCAACAATAATGGTCCATCAGGAACAGTTGGTATATATTGGAGCTCACCCTTAAACCTTCATCCAATGGGAGCGACCCTGTTGCGTCTGTGGATTACATTCAGCACTGATGTTCCAATCCGTCTCATCAGTCGTTGGCACCAGAAGCGTGCGGTCTGATCACGGCGTCTGCCACGGATCTCTTTCTGCTGATGCTGTAGGTCTTTCAGTTCAGCATTCTTCTGCTTTATTTCAGCATGGTGTTCTATGGCCTGTACGGTGTCATTGGGAAGAGATTCCACCACTTCCTCCAGTTTGGCATTGGTCTCTGTAACCAGGCTGCCATTATCTCCATTCCCGGTGTCAGGCTCATCAGTGGCATTGGTGTCCCTTTCTGCTCTCACATCGAGGGTCCCCGTTGAATAGTAATCCATCTGCATTTCCATCCAGCCATTATGAGGAGCATAGCGGTCAAATCGATGCATGATAGTATCACCGAACATCGCAATCTCCACTTTTCCATTCTCTCTGGTCACCATGAGAGTTTCCTCCTCCGTTTCTGCAGCCGTCGCCGGTCTTAGCTCATAGAAATGCTCGCCGCATTGTTGTTCTCCCAAATCTTCAGTCATTGTTCCCGAAAAAACAGAATTATTAGTGGGTGGTTCTTTCTCAGCACCTACACCCTGTTCTTCATTATATTCTCCTTCATCCATCCACGGGATGCTAGATTCCCCTGAGCTGCTGTTAGAGGAATCCATTTCGATATTCACTTGATGCTAATAAATAGCAAATACCAAGTAATAGCTGCTAACTCTGTACAGTGAGTAATAGATGCTTACTGTCCAGTGAGCCTGCAGTAAAGACACCTGTCTGTGCAGTGAGCTGGGTTATGTAGCACCAAGCCATTGTGACATCATAAAGACATTGTGACATCATAAAAGCAGCCTGTCCCTCTGCATATATTGGTTTTGTCAATAAAGTTTTAAAATTTTGTATACAAAAAAAAAACACAGGCTGTAAGAGATGAGTACAGTAATTTAGCCAATCCTATGAAAGCGGCTCCCATACAAAATGTTTGCATTACCTCATAAATAGATCCATCCTACATATTGGGCCTGATTTGAGACCTATTTGCGGGGCTGCGATTTCACAGACCTGACTATTATCGATATATATACACACACAGTACAAAACTCATTGGTGTAACTGTAGCAACATTTTGAAAGCCCCACCACGAGAGAGAGAGAGAGAGGGTGTAACAGAGAGAGAGAGGGTGTACATGTTATTTATGGGACGGTGGAAGAGAATCTGGGTCGAACGATATTGAGGTGTGTAGACAGTACGTGGAAATAATTAGAATTATAGTAATTTGGGAGAAGTAGTGATTGCTGTTTGGGGTGTTACGGTGATGAACTTTGGATATTTATATAAAGGCTTATTTATTAATTTTATAATTGTGGAATATTTCTGGCAATGAGACATTTTCATGGGTTAACTGCAAATATTTAGTATCACCGCCATGTATGAAGGAGGGATTGCAGCAGTTATTAGAGGGATTCCCAGGCGTTCCGGAGGAGTAGGCAAGTACAGGGCTGCCGACTTTCTGGTTGCCCTCTCAGTGAGAGATAGGGGGCAGGTTCACATGAGGAGATAGTTCAGGGGGTGTGTCACACCAAACTGTGTCATTGTGACCACGCCCCCACTGCACAATGATGCTAATACGCACAATGACGCAATTCACCATGAATAGTGTCATCTGATCCCTGTTGCCTTTTCAAGAGGCCGGGAGGGGCCTCTCAGACCATTGGGTGTGGTACAGGGGTCCGACAGTCGGGATCCTGACAGTCATTAGCCCAACGTCGGGATCCCGACTGTCCGGACTCAGACAGAATGGTGAGTGCAACAAATCCCCTTGCGGGCTCGCTGCGCTCACCATGCTGCGGGCACGGTGGCTCGCTACGCTCGTCACCTATTCTGTTCTCCCTCTATGGGGGTCGTGGACCCCCACAAGGAAAAATAGCAGGTGGCCGTCGGGAACCCGGCTGTCGGTGTTTTGACAGTCGGGATCCTGACATTGGTTAAATGCCTGTCAGGATTCCATCCGGCAACCGGGCCATTTTGGAAGGGTAGGCAAGTATGACGTGAGGTTGCGTATAAAAATTCCGCGGACGATAAAGCAAGATGGCAATAAGTATGCACCGCATATCATTCATGGGGGAAAGTGTGGATATTATTTGTATGCATCTACTGGTTGATCACAGACCTTCTGCTGGTAGATAGAAGTAATAAGCATCTGTTACTTCAACGTTCCTTCTGAAGATGAATGGGATGTTGTTTTTTGGCCCCCTGTGTCAGAATGTGAATTTCAGCTCCTTCCATGTGGCATAATGTGTAAGAGACGTATTGCATTTGGAAGAGTATATATTGCACAGGGGGAGATGCTCTAAAGCAAAAATGCAGTCCAAAACCCGCTATAGGGTATTTACCGCATTTTCGAATCTCGATCTTAAGGGCGCACGCTGGGTCAGCGATGCGGAGGGAATTGTCAGTGTTTGCTGGTGATACCCTGCAGAAGTCGATGGTCTTCTCTCCTAGCGCATGAACTGCTTTAAACCCAGTTCAAATACTTAATATGGTTATTGTCCCTATGATCCATCCAGCGTCTGGAGTTTTTAACCAAGTTTTCATTACCTGCTTGTATGTTTTATAAGATTGATGTATTAAACTGGCTTCACTATTTTGGGCCTTCCTTCTCTTTCATATTTGTTGGAGAGATACATCTATTGAAAAATGACTGAGAGGTGTTGTAAATATTAAGGAGGACGCATACATATAATCTATTATTGTTTTTCTCCTATTACCACTTTTTAATAAGGTTGCTAAATACAACCTTTATACCACCTGTGGCGCCACTTGGGGTTACTATCTTTTCTATCATTATGCAGGGTACACACCAGGACGACGAGGTTCCCATCCCATCAATCTAGATCCAATTCCGACCGATTGGATTTAGATTGTATGTTGACTTGGCCCTTTTCTGTCCTGTTCCGATCCCGATCGGATGCGCGGCCCCGCGGGTCGGTCAGTTGTTATTCAAATCCTACCTGCAGCGGGTAGGATCTGAAAACGACCATACACCCATGGTGCATCGTGAGCGGGTTCCGATCGCGACCGGCACCCGCTCACAATGCACATTGTGAGCGGGTCGGACGAGACACTGACGAGCAGGTCGTCCTGGTGTGTACCGGGCATTAGGCACTAAGGGTGTATGGTTAGGAAATAAGAAGGGAGAGGGGTAGGGTTAGGCAGTAATGGTGTATGGGTAGGGTTAGGCACTAAGAGGGAATTGTTAGGCACTAAGGGTGTATGTTTAGGAAATAAGAAGAGAGGGGTAGGGTTAGGCACTAAGGCTGTATGGTTAGGGTAAGGCACTAAAAAGGGAGGGGTAGGGTTAGGTACTAAGGGTGTATGGTTATGGTTAGCAGCTCTTCCAACACACCCATGGGGTGGCTGCCTAATGTCGTTTTTTTTATTGGGGTGTCGCCAGTAGCCCTAATCCCCAGCTTTCTGTTCAGGTTTATGATGATTTGGGCCTGAGAGCTCCAACAATAATGGTCCATCAGGAACAGTTGGTATATATTGGAGCTCACCCTTAAACCTTCATCCAATGGGAGCGACCCTGTTGCGTCTGTGGATTACATTCAGCACTGATGTTCCAATCCGTCTCATCAGTCGTTGGCACCAGAAGCGTGCGGTCTGATCACGGCGTCTGCCACGGATCTCTTTCTGCTGATGCTGTAGGTCTTTCAGTTCAGCATTCTTCTGCTTTATTTCAGCATGGTGTTCTATGGCCTGTACGGTGTCATTGGGAAGAGATTCCACCACTTCCTCCAGTTTGGCATTGGTCTCTGTAACCAGGCTGCCATTATCTCCATTCCCGGTGTCAGGCTCATCAGTGGCATTGGTGTCCCTTTCTGCTCTCACATCGAGGGTCCACGTTGAATAGTAATCCATCTGCATTTCCATCCAGCCATTATGAGGAGCATAGCGGTCAAATCGATGCATGATAGTATCACCGAACATCGCAATCTCCACTTTTCCATTCTCTCTGGTCACCATGAGAGTTTCCTCCTCCGTTTCTGCAGCCGTCGCCGGTCTTAGCTCATAGAAATGCTCGCCGCATTGTTGTTCTCCCAAATCTTCAGTCATTATTCCCGAAAAAACAGAATTATTAGTGGGTGGTTCTTTCTCAGCACCTACACCCTGTTCTTCATTATATTCTCCTTCATCCATCCACGGGATGCTAGATTCCCCTGAGCTGCTGTTAGAGGAATCCATTTCAATATTCACTTGATGCTAATAAATAGCAAATACCAAGTAATAGCTGCTAACTCTGTACAGTGAGTAATAGATGCTTAATGTCCAGTGAGCCTGCAGTAAAGACACCTGTCTGTGCAGTGAGCTGGGTTATGTAGCACCAAGCCATTGTGACATCATAAAGACATTGTGACATCATAAAAGCAGCCTGTCCCTCTGCATATATTGGTTTTGTCAATAAAGTTTTAAAATTTTGTATACAAAAAAAAAACACAGGCTGTAAGAGATGAGTACAGTAATTTTGCCAATCCTATGAGAGCGGCTCCCATACAAAATGTTTGCATTACCTCATAAATAGATCCATCCTACATATTGGGCCTGATTTGAGACCTATTTGCGGGGCTGCGATTTCACAGACCTGACTATTATCGATATATATATACACACACAGTACAAAACTCATTGGTGTAACTGTAGCAACATTTTGAAAGCCCCACCACGAGAGAGAGAGGGTGTAACAGAGAGAGAGAGGGTGTACATGTTATTTATGGGACGGGGGAAGAGAATCTGGGTCGAATGATATTGAGGTGTGTAGACAGTACGTGGAAATAATTAGAATTATAGTAATTTGGGAGAAGTTGTGATTGCTGTTTGGGGTGTTACAGTGATGAACTTTGGATATTTATATAAAGGCTTATTTATTAATTTTATAATTGTGGAATATTTCTGGCAATGAGACATTTTCATGGGTTAACTGCAAATATTTAGTATCACCGCCATGTATGAAGGAGGGATTGCAGCAGTTATTAGAGGGATTCCCAGGCGTTCCGGAGGAGTAGGCAAGTACAGGGCTGCCGACTTTCTGGTTGCCCTCTCAGTGAGAGATAGGGGGCAGGTTCACATGAGGAGATAGTTCAGGGGGTGTGTCACACCCAACTGTGTCATTGTGACCACGCCCCCACTGCACAATGATGCTAATACGCACAATGACGCAATTCACCATGAATAGTGTCATCTGATCCCTGTTGCCTTTTCAAGAGGCCGGGAGGGGCCTCTCAGACCATTGGGTGTGGTACAGGGGTCCGACAGTCGGGATCCTGACAGTCATTAGCCCAACGTCGGGATCCCGACTGTCCGGACTCAGACAGAATGGTGAGTGCAACAAATCCCCTTGCGGGCTCGCTGTGCTCACCACGCTGCGGACACGGTGGCTCGCTACACTAATCACCTATTCTGTTCTCCCTCTATGGGGGTCGTGGACCCCCACAAGGAAAAATAGCAGGTGGCCGTCGGGAACCCGGCTGTCGGTGTTTTGACAGTCGGGATCCTGACATTGGTTAAATGCCTGTCGGAATTCCGTCCGGCAACCGGGCCATTTTGAAAGGGTAGGCAAGTATGACGTGAGGTTGCGTATAAAAATTCCGCGGACGATAAAGCAAGATGGCAATAAGTTTGCACCGCATATCATTCATGGGGGAAAGTGTGGATATTATTTGTATGCATCTACCGGTTGATCACAGACCTTCTGCTGGTAGATAGAAGTAATAAGCATCTGTTACTTCAACGTTCCTTCTGAAGATGAATGGGATGTTGTTTTTTGGCCCCCTGTGTCAGAATGTGAATTTCAGCTCCTTCCATGTGGCATAATGTGTAAGAGACGTATTGCATTTGGAAGAGTATATATGGCACAGGGGGAGATGCTCTAAAGCAAAAATGCGGTCCAAAACCCGCTATAGGGTATTTACCGCATTTTCGAATCTCGATCTTAAGGGCGCACGCTGGGTCAGCGATGCGGAGGGAATTGTCAGTGTTTGCTGGTGATACCCTGCAGAAGTCGATGGTCTTCTCTCCTAGCGCATGAACTGCTTAAAACCCAGTTCAAATACTTAATATGGTTATTGTCCCTATGATCCATCCAGCGTCTGGAGTTTTTAACCAAGTGTTCATTACCTGCTTGTATGTTTTATAAGATTGATGTATTAAACTGGCTTCACTATTTTGGGCCTTCCTTCTCTTTCATATTTGTTGGAGAGATACATCTATTGAAAAATTACTGAGAGGTGTTGTAAATATTAAGGAGGACGCATACATATAATCTATTATTGTTTTTCTCCTATTACCACTTTTTCCTCTACCTTCCCCCATGGCAGCCATTACTATGGGTTCCTCCCTTCTGGGTAGTCCTTCGGAAAAGAAAAAAAGACACCAGCCCCTATAAGAAGGCTCCACCTCCCTGCTCCGGTGTCTTTTTTTCTTTTCCGGGTAGTTGGAAGGGCTTACCCTGTGAAGTGCTGCCTGGATACCGCTGCTCAGGTGTGAGGACTTTGCTGCAGCTGGTGGGGTCCGGTCCCAGAGTTTGTGCCGCATGCAAACCCAGAAAGGGGTAAGCTGAGTCTGCGGCATCCTCAGGAGTGCACTATCAAGCGGCGCGGGATAGCGTTTGCAGTGTAACTCTTGGCCTGTGTTAATCTCCGTAGAGAACAGGCGGGTGTCAGGTGGTGCGCGACGCGGGAGATGACGCGTGCATAACAAGTAGCCGGCTGGAGGAAGAAGCCGGAAGACGCCGGGTCGCGTGGACACTGCTGCGCGGTTGGACGGGTGAGAGAGTCTGATATTTTTTGTTGTCCACTGCATCACCAATGCTTGCGGGGAGAGAGAGAGAGAAGTAAGCACCTTGTATTTTGCTTTTGTCAGAATTCTGTGGAAAGGATTGTCTGCTTGGAAGCAGGTGTGTTGGAGTAGTACTGAGGCGGTAACTCTTTCCCTGCTGGATTGAAGAGGTGATTGTGGATGCAGTACTCTCTTACTGAATGAGCAGTGTTTTTTTGCATAAGCTAAAGTTGTATATGCTTCTATTCAGCGCACCACCTTGAGATTATGGAGGAGGAAAACCGGCAGGCTGTTAGGAAGTCAGGGTAAGCCCTAAGAGAGGAATAATTTTTTAATGGTGGTGGTCATTAGTTTTTTATTTTTATTTTTGTTGTGGCACCACTGTGTTTGTTACTTAGGTGATATTCTTTGTTGGTAGGTCTGAGACCAGCAGAGAAAAGGAAGCTAAGCAGAAGAGATCACACAAAGCTAAATGCAGTTCTTGTGACAAATCTTTGCCTGAGAGGCATGTGGGCAGCCTGTGTGAGGCTTGTAAGACCCCGCTGCAAATACCTATGGTTCAGATGAACAGTCTGGTAGATATGCTGAGAAAATCACTGTCAGATACCTTTATGACTAAGGAGGATTTTTCCAAAATGAGATCTAAAAGGAAACATGCTGTATTAAGTGATTCAGATGAATCAGTGGAAGCAGCTGGCAGTGTGCATGTGCTGGATCAAGATCCTGACATTGATGATGAGGATCAGGTGCAGGACAAGTCTGAGTCTGACTTCAGTACAGACATGATTAATAACTTATTGGGACTGATTCACAAGTCTTTGAACATAGAGGATCCAGCAGAAGATCTTAATTTGCAAGAATTGCTGTTTAAAGATAAAAGGAAAAAGAGTAAAGTTTTTCCATTATCACAGACTTTAAAAGGGGTGATTGCTGATGAGTGGAAACACCCAGATAAAAGGATTGCTATACCAAGTAGGATTGCAAAAATGTATCCATTTGAGAGGGAGCAAGTTTCATCCTGGGATGAGGCCCCTAGGGTGGATGCAGCGGTCTCTAGGATATCCAGGAAGACTACGCTTCCACTAGAGGACGCAAACATTTTTAAGGATCCCATGGAAAGGAGGATCGAATTGGGCCTTAAAAGGCAACACTTGGTAGCAGGGGCGGCATTAAAGCCTGCTGCAGCAATGGCGGTGACCTCCAGAGTTCTCAGAGGCTGGTGTCAGCAGCTTGAGGCTGATATATTGGATGGCATAAAGAGGTCTGAGTTAATCAAAATGATTCAGGACATACAACTGGCAGTACAGTTCTTGTGTGAGGCCTCTTTGGACTCAGTGCGCCTGGCTGCAAGGGCAGGGGCCACTACAGCAGCTATCAGAAGGGCCTTGTGGCTGAAGCCATGGGCTGCAGACGTTCAGTCAAAGAACAAGTTAATGTCTCTTCCGTTCCAGGGTGATTACCTGTTCGGAAAGCAGCTGGATGATCTGGTGACAAAGATATCTGGGGGCAAGTCGGTTTGGTTGCCCCAGGACAAAACTGCCAAGAAGAATGTGCCTAGTAGGTTCAACAGATACCAGCCACAGGATTATAGGGAAGCCAGGAGTTATAGGCCTGGCAGGGCCTATAGAAGGGGATCCTGGATATCCAGGGCAAATTTTCGGGCCCAAAGGGGCAGAGAAAATAGATTCCCTTCCAAGAAGGAACAGCAATGACGCCGACCCTCAAAGGGTAGGTGCCAGACTGTTAAAGTTTCATCAGGTCTGGCAAAGGTCCACCACAGACAGGTGGGTCTTGGAAATCATCCAGTCAGGATACAAGATAGAGTTCAAAACGTGGCCAGGAAATCTGGTAGTAGAATCCCCTATTCCCAGGGACAAGGAGGAAAGGGAAGCTTTGTTTTTGAGTTTGGAAGAGATGATGGCCCAAGGCGTGGTCACTGTAGTACCAAGAGGACAAGAGCCTCTAGGGTGGTACTCTCGTTTTTTTGTTATAAAAAAAGCATCCGGAGGTTTTCGTACCATTCTGGATCTCAGACGTCTCAACAAAAAGGTGCGCATCAGGCCATTCAAGATGGAATCAATCAAGTCCATACTTCCAGAGATAGGTCCAGGAGATTTTATGACTTCAATAGATCTCAAAGATGCGTACCTTCATGTGCCAATATTCGAGGGACATCGAAAATTTCTACGTTTCAAGATTCTAGGTGTGAGCTATCAATTCACGGCCCTCCCATTCGGGTTGGCAACTTCCCAACGCACATTCTCAAAGGTACTGATAGTACTAGTGGCAAGACTGAGGCAAGAAGGCATAAAGCTATGGCCTTACCTAGACGACATACTTATAGTGGCAAGCTCCAGGGACGTTGTGCTACGTCACACAGAAAGAGTGATTCAATGTTTGGAGCAACATGGGTGGCTTATAAATCGAAAGAAAAGTCATTTAGAGCCAACTCAGAAAATACAATACTTGGGAGTGATAATAGACTCCGCCCAAATGAAGGTGGCATTAACCGCCGACAAGAGGTTGAAGTTGATACAACAAGCCAATATGATGAGGATAAGATCAACGGTGAGGTCACAGGACTGTATGAAGGTGCTGGGTCTCATGGCGGCCGCATTAGAGACAGTGCAATGGTCCAGATTTCATATGAGGAAAATACAGGCCTGCTTTCTCATACAATGGAACAAGGACAGCAAAAATCTGATGCAAAGAATAGTGTTGACAAAGGCGGCAAAATTAGATTTGGCCTGGTGGTCAGACGACGATCGGCTAAGACAGGGAAGGTCGTTCGCCCCCATGGAGCAAGTAGTCGTGACTACGGATGCCAGTCAAATAGGCTGGGGAGCAACTTGTGGTCCAGGGATTGCACAAGGAAGATGGTCCCCATCCTGGGGAAAAGCACACTCCAATGTGAGAGAAATGGAGGCAGTGGTCAGAGCGTGTCGTCAGTTCCAGAGTCAGATTCAGGGCAAAGAGCTCATCATCAGATCAGACAATCGGGCTGTAGTGGCCTATATAAATCGCCAAGGCGGAACAAGAAGTCGCAGTCTGATGGAAGTGGCAGACAGGTTGTTGGCCTGGGCAGAGACTTCTGTTCTAAACATAACATCGGTCTTTCTGGCAGGGAAAGAGAACTACAGGGCAGACGAATTAAGCAGGAAGACCTGTCTACCAGGAGAATGGTCGCTCAACGACGAAGTTTTCACCATGTTAGTGAGGAGATGGGGTCTACCTCAAGTGGACCTCATGGCCTCAGCAGAGAACAACAAGGTACCAGTGTACTTTTCTCGATTCAAGGATCCGCAAGCAGAGCAATGGGACGCGCTGACGGCCACCTGGTGGATGAGGCGTGCCTATGTTTTCCCACCGATTCCGGTAATTCCGAGATTGTTGAGGAAAATTCAGAGGGAGAAAGCAGAGGTAATAGCGGTACTACCTTATTGGCCACGGAGGGCGTGGTTTGCTTCAGTACGCCAGATGGCGGTGGAAGAACCGTGGACGCTTCCGTCAAGGCCCGATCTTCTAGTTCAGGGGCAAATATGTCAGCCGCAACCTTTGACCTGGAAGTTGACGGCCTGGCGGTTGAAACCAGGTCATTGACTGAAAAGGGTTTTGAAGGGGAAGTGGTCCAAACCCTGCTCAAGGCTAGGAAGGGATCCACTTCTGCAGCGTATTACAAAGTGTGGAAAAAATACGTATCAAGGTGTAAGGAGAAGATGCAGTCGCCGAGGGAAGTTACATCAGTACTAAGTTTTCTGCAAGTAGGACTGCAGATGGGACTGTCCTTAAGTACTTTGAAGGTACAAGTCTCAGCCCTGTCGGCAATGTTGGACTGGGACTTGGCAGGGGACAGGTATGTCCGAAGGTTTATTCAGGCAGTAAGAAGACTGAAACCTAAATTTAGATCTCCCATGGCACCTTGGGACTTGAATTTGGTGCTTGGGGTGCTTATGGAACCTCCGTTTGAGCCCTTACACGAAATTTCATTATTATTTCTTTCCTGGAAAGTTTTATTTTTGGTGGCAATTACGTCTGCAAGAAGAATTTCAGAATTGCAAGCGTTGTGGGCAGAAGAGCCTTTTCTAAATTTTTTTGAGAATAGGGTAGTTCTAAGAACTAATCCACAATTCCTACCAAAAGTTGTGACAGAGTTTCACATAAATCAAGAGATTGTTTTGCCCTCTTTTTGTATGAATCCTACAAACGAAAAGGAGAAGCGTTTGCATAACTTGGATATTGTGAGAGCGCTAAAAGTTTATGTTCAGAGAACAAAAGAAGTTCGAACAGTCAAGAATCTGTTTGTTCTAACAACTGGTGCTAGAAAGGGTCAAATGGCCTCAAAGGCGACATTGGCGCGGTGGATTAAGGACTGTATCCTCAAAGCGTATCAAGTGAGGCAGAGAGAGCCACCTGTAAGCTTGAAGGCACACTCTACAAGAGCAATGGCCGCTTCCTGGGCGGAGAAAGGATCCGCTTCAGTGGAAGAATTATGTAAGGCGGCAGGATGGTCGTCGATACATACATTTACAAAACATTACAGACTGGATGTAATGTCTTCAGCAGACGCTAAGTTCGGGAGGAAAGTTCTTAGCGCAGCTCTATGAAAGTTTGAAGAAGTTGTTCTGAAACTATGATTTATGATTATTATGATTTCGAGGAGGCAACAATTCGGTGCTGGTTGTGAGTATGCCCTCCCGAAAATGATAACTGCTGGGGTATGACCCATAGTAATGGCTGCCATGGGGGAAGGTAGAGGAAATATCAGATTATTACCTGGTAATATGTTTTCCTCTACTCCACCATGGCAGCATATATTCCCATCCCTTACGAATTGTTGTGTGTTGTGTTATGTGGAATAATTATTTCTGTTTATGTATTAAAGCTGGAGAATGCAAGACACCGGAGCAGGGAGGTGGAGCCTTCTTATAGGGGCTGGTGTCTTTTTTTCTTTTCCGAAGGACTACCCAGAAGGGAGGAACCCATAGTAATGGCTGCCATGGTGGAGTAGAGGAAAACATATTACCAGGTAATAATCTGATATTTAATAAGGTTGCTAAATACAACCTTTATACCACCTGTGGCGCCACTTGGGGTTACTATCTTTTCTATCATTATGCAGGGTACACACCAGGACGACGAGGTTCCCATCCCATCAATCTAGATCCAATTCCGACCGATTGGATTTAGATTGTATGTTGACTTGGCCCTTTTCTGTCCTGTTCCGATCCCGATCGGATGCGCGGCCCCGCGGGTCGGTCAGTTGTTATTCAAATCCTACCTGCAGCGGGTAGGATCTGAAAACGACCACACACCCATGGTGCATCGTGAGCGGGTTCCGATCGCGACCGGCACCCGCTCACAATGCACATTGTGAGCGGGTCGGACGAGACACTGACGAGCGGGTCGTCCTGGTGTGTACCGGGCATTAGGCACTAAGGGTGTATGGTTAGGAAATAAGAAGGGAGGGGTTGGGTTAGGCACTAAGGGTGTATGGGTAGGGTTAGGCACTAAGAGGGAATTGTTAGGCACTAAGGGTGTATGTTTAGGAAATAAGAAGAGAGGGGTAGGGTTAGGCACTAAGGCTGTATGGTTAGGGTAAGGCACTAAAAAGGGAGGGGTAGGGTTAGGTACTAAGGGTGTATGGTTATGGTTAGCAGCTCTTCCAACACACCCATGGGGTGGCTGCCTAATGTCGTTTTTTTTATTGGGGTGTCGCCAGTAGCCCTAATCCCCAGCTTTCTGTTCAGGTTTATGATGATTTGGGCCTGAGAGCTCCAACAATAATGGTCCATCAGGAACAGTTGGTATATATTGGAGCTCACCCTTAAACCTTCATCCAATGGGAGCGACCCTGTTGCGTCTGTGGATTACATTCAGCACTGATGTTCCAATCCGTCTCATCAGTCGTTGGCACCAGAAGCGTGCGGTCTGATCACGGCGTCTGCCACGGATCTCTTTCTGCTGATGCTGTAGGTCTTTCAGTTCAGCATTCTTCTGCTTTATTTCAGCATGGTGTTCTATGGCCTGTACGGTGTCATTGGGAAGAGATTCCACCACTTCCTCCAGTTTGGCATTGGTCTCTGTAACCAGGCTGCCATTATCTCCATTCCCGGTGTCAGGCTCATCAGTGGCATTGGTGTCCCTTTCTGCTCTCACATCGAGGGTCCACGTTGAATAGTAATCCATCTGCATTTCCATCCAGCCATTATGAGGAGCATAGCGGTCAAATCGATGCATGATAGTATCACCGAACATCGCAATCTCCACTTTTCCATTCTCTCTGGTCACCATGAGAGTTTCCTCCTCCGTTTCTGCAGCCGTCGCCGGTCTTAGCTCATAGAAATGCTCGCCGCATTGTTGTTCTCCCAAATCTTCAGTCATTATTCCCGAAAAAACAGAATTATTAGTGGGTGGTTCTTTCTCAGCACCTACACCCTGTTCTTCATTATATTCTCCTTCATCCATCCACGGGATGCTAGATTCCCCTGAGCTGCTGTTAGAGGAATCCATTTCAATATTCACTTGATGCTAATAAATAGCAAATACCAAGTAATAGCTGCTAACTCTGTACAGTGAGTAATAGATGCTTACTGTCCAGTGAGCCTGCAGTAAAGACACCTGTCTGTGCAGTGAGCTGGGTTATGTATACAAAAAAAAAAACCACAGGCTGTAAGAGATGAGTACAGTAATTTAGCCAATCCCATGAAAGCGGCGCCCATACAAAATGTTTGCATTACCTCATAAATAGATCCATCCTACATATTGGGCCTGATTTGAGACCTATTTGCGGGGCTGCGATTTCACAGACCTGACTATTATCGATATATATACACACACAGTACAAAACTCATTGGTGTAACTGTAGCAACATTTTGAAAGCCCCACCACGAGAGAGAGAGGGTGTAACAGAGAGAGAGAGGGTGTACATGTTATTTATGGGACGGGGGAAGAGAATCTGGGTCGAACGATATTGAGGTGTGTAGACAGTACGTGGAAATAATTAGAATTATAGTAATTTGGGAGTAAGTAGTGATCGCTGTTTGGGGTGTTACGGTGATGAACTTTGGATATTTATATAAAGGCTTATTTATTCATTTTATAATTGTGGAATATTTCTGGCAATGAGACATTTTCATGGGTTAACTGCAAATATTTAGTATCACCGCCATGTATGAAGGAGGGATTGCAGCAGTTATTAGAGGGATTCCCAGGCGTTCCGGAGGAGTAGGCAAGTACAGGGCTGCCGACTTTCTGGTTGCCCTCTCAGTGAGAGATAGGGGGCAGGTTCACATGAGGAGATAGTTCAGGGGGTGTGTCACACCCAACTGTGTCATTGTGACCACGCCCCCACTGCACAATGATGCTAATACGCACAATGACGCAATTCACCATGAATAGTGTCATCTGATCCCTGTTGCCTTTTCAAGAGGCCGGGAGGGGCCTCTCAGACCATTGGGTGTGGTACAGGGGTCCGACAGTCGGGATCCTGACAGTCATTAGCCCAACGTCGGGATCCCGACTGTCCGGACTCAGACAGAATGGTGAGTGCAACAAATCCCCTTGCGGGCTCGCTGCGCTCACCACGCTGCGGGCACGGTGGCTCGCTACGCTCGTCACCTATTCTGTTCTCCCTCTATGGGGGTCGTGGACCCCCACAAGGAAAAATAGCAGGTGGCCGTCGGGAACCCGGCTGTCGGTGTTTTGACAGTCGGGCTCCTGACATTGGTTAAATGCCTGTCGGGATTCCGTCCGGCAACCGGGCCATTTTGGAAGGGTAGGCAAGTATGACGTGAGGTTGCGTATAAAAATTCTGCGGACGATAAAGCAAGATGGCAATAAGTATGCACCGCATATCATTCATGGGGGAAAGTGTGGATATTATTTGTATGCATCTACCGGTTGATCACAGACCTTCTGCTGGTAGATAAAAGTAATAAGCACCTGTTACTTCAACGTTCCTTCTGAAGATGAATGGGATGTTGTTTTATGGCCCCCTGTGTCAGAATGTGAATTTCAGCTCATTCCATGTGGCATAATGTGTAAGGGACGTCTTGCATTTGGAGTATATATTGCACAGGGGGAGATGCTCTAAAGCAAAAATGCGGTCCAAAACCCGCTATAGGGTATTTACCACATTTTTTTAATGCTTTAAAGGGCGCACGCTGGGTCAACGCTGCGGAGGGAATTATCAGTGTTTGCTGGTGATACCCTGAAGACAGGGCTCGACAAAACCCGGGGGCCAGGTCGCCATGGCGACCAGATTCTGCTTCCTGGCGACCAGATTTGCCAGGAAGCAGAACCCCCGGGCAGAGTGGTGGCTTTACAGCAGCGAGCCCCACTGTGGGTTATACTGTTAGATATACGGTAAAAGCCACCACGGCAGTGCAGGGCACAACTCTCCCGGTTGCAGGGAGAGGAACATGGAGAGGCTGGGAGCTGGTAGCAGCCTCTGCGTTAGCAGCGGGTCCCCGTGGCTTGCTGTCCTTTCAGCACATACAGCAGCCTGGGGTGCCCGTTTCAGATGGCGCCGCAGTGGGTTATTATGTTCATTATAGCAGGCAGCCCGGCAGAGCGGTGCACAACTCTCCCGGCTGCGCTGCATCAGAGCAGGTCCGCTGCGCGACTATTTCATAAGTCAAGTCGGCTCACAAGCTAATCGGGAGCAACCAATGCTGCTCCGTGCTTGAGTTTTGAAATAGGTGCACTGCGGACCTGCTCTGATGCAGGCCTGTGCTGCTGGTGCCGGTGATTGACAGCTGAAGACCCGGCGCAGGATATGTCAGCCCACAGCCCTGTGATGCCGGGAGAGGGAGGCCTGCGCTGCCAGCGCCGGGGATTGACAGCTGAAGACCCGGCGCAGGAGATAGTGAGGAGCCCACAGCCCTGTGATGCCGGGAGAGGGAGGTCTGCGCTGCCGGTGCTGGGGATCAAGAGCTGAAGATCCGGCGCCGCAGTTGGGAGCCCATGGCCCTGTGATGCCGGGAGAGTGAGGCCTCTGCTGCCTGCTCCGGAGAATTGTGCTGATGGAGGTACATCCTCTATCAACCTTCTTGTGCTCTGCCCCCATCCCTCTCTCACCCCTGCCACTCTCATCCTCTAAATATCCTCTACCCCTCCACCTCATGTCATTTACCCCCCTCCTGACACCCTGACAGTCTTCTATTTTCTGTCCCTGAAACCATCTCTCACTCCCTGTCCCTCCCCCATTCTCTCCCCGACACCCTATCTCTGTACCTGTGTCTACTTCTTTCCACCCTGGCAACCTCTCGTTCCCTCTTTCTCTCCCGGGCATCCTCTCTCACTCCCTGTCTCTCTCTGGAACCCTCTTACATGACATGCCCTGTTTCTTCCTGGGAACCTCTCTCAGTGCATGTCTCTTTCTGTCTCTCCCTGGCCCCCTCTCTCACTCCCTGTATCTTCCTGTCTCTCCCTGACAACCTCTCTCACTCCTTGTCTCTCCCTGGGAACCTGTCTCTCCCTCTTTCTCTGTCTGACACTCACTCTTCCTCTTCTCTCTCTCCCTCCATATTTCGCTCTCACTCCTGTTAATACCACTTCTCTATCTAATTACACCACCTTTATCTCTCTGTCATCCTCTTTCTCTCATTCCCACTTTTCACATGAAGCCACTTCTCTTTTTCCGACCATTCCTCTTTCTCTTTATCCGACATCCTCTTTGGGGTCAATTCAATTCAGCGTACAGTGAATATCGCCATGAGAGAGCTCCCTCAAGTCACTGGAATGATAAGTCCTAACTAGTGCATTTCTGCTTGCACCCCAGAGCTAACTCAGCAATGCTGTTTTGTGCCCTAGTGCGGTGTACGCAGCAATGCGTCAGGGTGCATTAGTCAAAGAATGGCAGTACTTGCATCTAAACACCTGTGAGAACCTGCATTCTCCGATATAACAGCGTGCTGATTTGAATAGCCATGGGAGTGCCATCCCGGCACTATTCATAGTGTGCTGAATTAACTTGACCCCTTTGTCTCTCACTCCTTCTTCTGACCCCCAAGAGAGATTGTAGTGGCAGTAGTGAGGGGGGCCCCTTTCAAAATGTTGCTATGGGGCCCACAATGTACTAGTTACGCCCCTGCCCGAGGCTACTGTAAGTGCTGATAGTATAACCAGCCACGGGGACCCGCTGCTCACGCAGAGGCACCAGAGACATGAGGCACCAGAGACATGAGGCACCAGAGACATGAGGCACCAGAGACATGAGGCACCAGAGACATGAGGCACCAGACACCTGAGGCACCAGAGGCAAACCCCCTTATTTTTTTTCTCTGTCTGCCCCTGCCTGGCATTAAGCCAGAAACCCATAGCAATGAGCATGTAAGTAAGCAGCACTGTGGCATAATATGCCATTGGCATTACGTTGTGTGGTATTATATGTAATGGACATTACGGTGTTTGGTTCACCGTGTAATGGGCATTGCGGTGTGTGTTGTATATGTAATGGCCATTATTGTGTGTGGTATAGTATGCAAAAGGTTTTTCGGAGTGTGGCATAATGTGTAATGGGCATTGTGGTATGTGTAATGGGTATGTGACATATGTAATAGGTATTATGGTGTTACTTTTTGCGCACACTGTCACTATTTTTTTTTCTGGCTCCTACATTTTCATCCTGGCTCCTAGATTTTTTAGAAATTTGTCAAGCCCTGCCCTGAAGAAGTCGATGGACTTCTCTGCGCAGCGCTGTGTGAGTGATCCGTCATAAATCTCTCCTAGCATGCCCCGCGGCCAGCGCCGTCACTCAGCAAATGGGCAGAGGGACTCCCAGGTCTCAGACCCAGTAGTCCAGGGACGGCCCGCATCGCAAAGGACATTTCTTATCGCAAGAGCTGTCCTTTACGTTACTAATGGCAAATGTTAGAGCTTATGCGATTAGTATCGATGCAGTAGCTGGGAGGTGGGGGGTGGACTACAGATGTTAGAACGGTACTCTTTACTTAGTTGGGCGCCAGCGATTGAAATCGCGGGCGTCGGGGGTAAAAATCGCGGTCATCGCGGGTAAATCGGGATGGCCGCGATGACCGCGATTTTCCCATAGGGAACAATGTTAAAACGGCTGATTGACCGCGATTTTACTGTTAAATGCCTCAATGGACCCGATTTGGGGCCAAATAGGCCAAATTAACCCTTAAATGTCCCCCCAAATGTCCCCCCAAATTTTTAACGCCACCGCACGATCCATGCCAACCCGAAGCGTGGCGAGCGCAGCGAGCCCGCGAGGGGCGGCGGTACGCATCCTCCGACCTTTTCATGCCCTACTATCCACTAGGGCGTGGTGTGAGAATATAATAGTGTGGCGAGCGCAGCGAGCCACCGAGCCCGAAGCGTGGCGAGCGGACGCGGATACCTTCACAGGTAGACGCGTCCCCTCGCGGGCTTCACAGGTGTCCGCCTCGCCACGGACACCTGTGAAGCCCGCGCATAACTGTGAAGGTATCCGCGTCCCCTCGCGGGGCTCGGTGGCTCGCTGCGCTCGCCACACTATTATATTCTCACACCACGCCCTAGTGGATAGTAGGGCATGAAAAGGTCGGAGGACGCGTACCGCCGCCCCTCGCGGGCTCGCTGCGCTCGCCACGCTTCGGGTTGGCGTGGATCGTGGGGTGGCGTTAAAAATTTGGGGGGACATTTAAGGGTTAATGGGCTCTGTGGCCCATTTAACATTGATTCCTATGGCCAAATCGGGTGGATTGAGCCATTTAACAGTAAAATCGGGTCCATCGTGCGTTTTAACATTGATTCCTATGGTAAATCGTGAGCATCGCATCGCGGGTACATTTATAGCCGGCCGCGACGCGACCGACACGATTTCCATGTTTAACATTGGTTTCAATGGGAAATCGCGGGCATCGCGTCGGTCGCGTCGCGGCCAGACATAAATGTACCCGCGATGCCCGCGACGGGCGCCCATCTAGGTAAAGAGTACCGTTAGAACATCCCGCCCACGAACGATCAAGATCGCAAGCTCTCGCCGTATGGCCATCTTTAGTCTAGGGGATGGGAGAGATCAGGGTTAGGCTGCGGGGTATGGTTAGGAACTAAGAAGGGAGGTTTAGGGTAAGTCACTAAGGGTGTATGGTTAGGATTAGGAACTAAGAATGGAGGTGTAGGGTTCGGCACTAACTCCTGATTTGAAAAAGGCTCAACCCCAGCACATCTCCGCTCCTGCCAGAGCACAGTGACAGACGGCGGCACATGCACCATCTCCGTCCGGCTCACATTGATACTGAGCCCAGCAACGCTCCGGCTCTGTCACAGGCTAATTGACAGACGGCCATGCACTGGACATCACCGCCGGGCTTTTGCCGATATCCAGGCGGCTGCACTACATTCATTCCCCGTATAGCCGCCAGAGAGGAGACAGAGCTGCTGGAGAGAGGGGAACACCGTAGGCGTTTAAAAACAAAGCACGGGACGCCAGGTAGGGCATTATCGCCCCCAACAAGCATTGTTCACAACATTTGCCTGGCATCAATGCGGGAACCCTTATTTTAATAAAGATATCACCTATTAAGGACTGGTACAATCCTCTACTACCATCGGAGGTAATATGATAAAGCAACTACTAGTCTAATACAGTTTCGCATCAAGAGACATGTGTTCTTTTAATATATCAAACAATATCCAAAGCATGCATAAATAATAGAGCATAGTACAATTATTAAGAAGGATCCTTTAAAATATCTTACTCATTAGTAGCTCATTAAGATTTGGCATTTACATGGACCGGTATTCATATTGGTTATTTTAATATATGTATCTATGTATGTTGTTTGTTAATACATTTTATTACAGGTTGAGTATCCCGTATCCAAAATGCTCGGGACCAGGAGAATTTTGGATAACGGATTATTCCGTATTTCGGAATATTTTAATATTTCAATGATGTATTTTGAAGTATCTTGCATTTATGCTGTATAAACACATAATATACACACAAATATATTTTATTACCACATAAAATACACACAAATATATTTTATTTGTTCAAAAAACAAGGTTTCAAAACGTGAAACAAAATGTGTGTACTATCTCAGCACTGAATTTGAATGCCAAGCAATCATTTTCTTGTACATATATATAGTGCCAGTTACATATCATGTCCTCAGTAATGCTGTTACAAATGTCCCCAGTGAGTTTTTAGCAAAAAAAAAATTTTTTTTCACTTTCTGGAATGTCCGTATTTCGGAATAATTCGGATAACGGATATTCGGATACGGGATACTCGACCTGTATTGTGTGCACCTTTGGGAGCCCCACGCTTCTCTTTTCTTGTTTTCATTTGGAGGTTGGCATTCTCCAGCGTGGTGGCAGCAGGGTAGCACAATATACCTCTCAATTCCTAAAGCGCCTAGACATTTATTTTTTTGTGTCTTAGGCACTAAGTGGATATGGTTAGTATTAGGAAGTAAGAAGGAAGGGGTAGGGTTATGCAGGGTACACACCAGGATGATGAGGGTGCGATCCCATCAATCTAGATCCAATTCCGACCGATTGAATGTAGATTATAAATTGATTGGGCCCTTTTCTGTCCTGATCCCGATTGGATGCGCGGCCCCGCGGGTCGGTCGGTCGGTCGTTATCCAGATCCTACCTGCAGCAGCTAGGATCTGTAAACGACCATACACCTTGGTGCGGTCGCGTTCGGATCGGAACCCGCTCACGATGCACATTGTGAGCGGGTCGTGCGCTCCGCTTGATCATGAGCGGGTCATATGAGACATTCACTACACGATCACGATGTGCATGGTGAGTGGGTCGTCCTGGTGTGTCCCGGGCATTAGGTATTAAGGGTGTATGGTTAGGAAATAAGAAGCGAGGGGTAGGGTTAGGCACTATAAGGTAAGGCACTAAGATGGAATGGTTAGGGTAAGGCACTAAGGGGGTATGGTTAGGGTAAGGCACTAGGAAGGGAGGGGTAGGGTTAGACACTAAGGGTGTATGGTTATGGTTAGCAGCTCTTCCAACACACCCATGGGGTGGCTGCCTAATGTCGTTTTTTTTATTGGGGTGTCGCCAGTAGCCCTAATCCCCAGCTTTCTGTTCAGGTTTATGATGATTTGGGCCTGAGAACTCCAACAATAATGGTCCATCAGGAACAGTTGGTATATATTGGAGCTCACCCTTAAACCTTCATCCAATGGGAGCGACCTTGTTGCGCCTGTGGATTACATTCAGCACTGATGTTCCAATTCGTCTCATCAGTCGTTGGCACCAGAAGCGTGCGGTCTGATCACGGCGTCTGCCACGGATCTCTTTCTGCTGATGCTGTAGGTCTTTCAGTTCAGCATTCTTCTGCTTTATTTCAGCATGGTGTTCTATGGCCTGTACGGTGTCATTGGGAAGAGATTCCACCACTTCCTCCAGTTTGGCATTGGTCTCTGTAACCAGGCTGCCATTATCCCCATTCCCGGTGTCAGGCTCATCAGTGGCATTGGTGTCCCTTTCTGCTCTCACATCGAGGGTCCACGTTGAATAGTAATCCATCTGCATTTCCATCCAGCCATTATGAGGAGCATAGCGGTCAAATCGATGCATGATAGTATCACCGAACATCGCAATCTCCACTTTTCCATTCTCTCTGGTCACCATGAGAGTTTCCTCCTCCGTTTCTGCAGCCGTCGCCGGTCTTAGCTCATAGAAATGCTCGCCGCATTGTTGTTCTCCCAAATCTTCAGTCATTGTTCCCGAAAAAACAGAATTATTAGTGGGTGGTTCTTTCTCAGCACCTACACCCTGTTCTTCATTATATTCTTCTTCATCCATCCACGGGATGCTAGATTCCCCTGAGCTGCTGTTAGAGGAATCCATTTCAATATTCACTTGATGCTAATAAAGAGCAAATACCAAGTAATAGCTGCTAACTCTGTACAGTGAGTAATAGATGCTTACTGTCCAGTGAGCCTGCAGTAAAGACACCTGTCTGTGCAGTGAGCTGGGTTATGTAGCACCAAGCCATTGTGACATCATAAAGACATTGTGACATCATAAAAGCAGCCTGTCCCTCTGCACATATTGGTTTTGTCAATAAAGTTTTAAAATTTTGTATACAAAAAAAAAAACACAGGCTGTAAGAGATGAGTACAGTAATTTAGCCAATCCTATGAAAGCGGCGCCCATACAAAATGTTTGCATTACCTCATAAATAGATCCATCCTACATATTGGGCCTGATTTGAGACCTATTTGCGGGGCTGCGATTTCACAGACCTGACTATTATCGATATATATACACACACAGTACAAAACTCATTGGTGTAACTGTAGCAACATTTTGAAAGCCCCACCACGAGAGAGAGAGAGAGAGAGAGGGTGTAACAGAGAGAGAGAGGGTGTACAAGTCATTTATGGGACGGGGGAAGAGAATCTGGGTCGAACGATATTGAGGTGTGTAGACAGTACGTGGAAATAATTAGAATTATAGTAATTTGGGAGAAGTAGTGATTGCTGTTTGGGGTGTTACGGTGATGAACTTTGGATATTTATATAAAGGCTTATTTATTAATTTTATAATTGTGGAATATTTCTGGCAATGAGACATTTTCATGGGTTAACTGCAAATATTTAGTATCACCGCCATGTATGAAGGAGGGATTGCAGCAGTTATTAGAGGGATTCCCAGGCGTTCCGGAGGAGTAGGCAAGTACTGGTTGCCCTCTCAGTGAGAGATAGGGGGCAGGTTCACATGAGGAGATAGTTCAGGGGGTGTGTCACACCCAACTGTGTCATTGTGACCACGCCCCCACTGCACAATGATGCTAATACGCACAATGACGCAATTCACCATGAATAGTGTCATCTGATCCCTGTTGCCTTTTCAGGAGGCCGGGAGGGGCCTCTCAGACCATTGGGTGTGGTACAGGGGTCCGACAGTCGGGATCCTGACAGTCATTAGCCCAACGTCGGGATCCCGACTGTCCGGACTCAGACAGAATGGTGAGTGCAACAAATCCCCTTGCGGGCTCGCTGCGCTCACCACGCTGCGGGCACGGTGGCTCGCTACGCTCGTCACCTATTCTGTTCTCCCTCTATGGGGGTCGTGGACCCCCACAAGGAAAAATAGCCGGTGGCCGTCGGGAACCCGGCTGTCGGTGTTTTGATAGTCGGGATCCTAACATTGGTTAAATGCCTGTCGGGATTCCGTCCGGCAACCGGGCCATTTTGGAAGGGTAGGCAAGTATGACGTGAGGTTGCATATAAAAATTCCGCGGACGATAAAGCAAGATGGCAATAAGTATGCACCGCATATCATTCATGGGGGAAAGTGTGGATATTATTTGTATGCATCTACCGGTTGATCACAGACCTTCTGCTGGTAGATAGAAGTAATAAGCATCTGTTACTTCAACGTTCCTTCTGAAGATGAATGGGATGTTGTTTTTTGGCCCCCCTGTGTCAGAATGTGAATTTCAGCTCCTTCCATGTGGCATAATGTGTAAGAGACGTATTGCATTTGGAAGAGTATATATTGCACAGGGGGAGATGCTCTAAAGCAAAAATGCGGTCCAAAACCCGCTATAGGGTATTTACCGCATTTTCGAATCTCGATCTTAAGGGCGCACGCTGGGTCAGCGATGCGGAGGGAATTGTAAGTGTTTGCTGGTGATACCCTGCAGAAGTCGATGGTCTTCTCTCCTAGCGAATGAACTGCTTAAAACCCAGTTCAAATACTTAATATGGTTATTGTCCCTATGATCCATCCAGCGTCTGGAGTTTTTAACCAAGTTTTTATTACCTGCTTGTATGTTTTATAAGATTGATGTATTAAACTGGCTTCACTATTTTGGGCCTTCCTTCTCTTTCATATTTGTTGGAGAGATACATCTATTGAAAAATTACTGAGAGGTGTTGTAAATATTAAGGAGGACGCATACATATAATCTATTATTGTTTTTCTCCTATTACCACTTTTTAATAAGGTTGCTAAATACAACCTTTATACCACCTGTGGCGCCACTTGGGGTTACTATCTTTTCTATCATTATGCAGGGTACACACCAGGACGACGAGGTTCCCATCCCATCAATCTAGATCCAATTCCGACCGATTGGATTTAGATTGTATGTTGACTTGGCCCTTTTCTGTCCTGTTCAGATCCCGATCGGATGCGCGGCCCCGCGGGTCGGTCAGTTGTTATTCGAATCCTACCTGCAGCGGGTAGGATCTGAAAACGACCATACACCCATGGTGCATCGTGAGCGGGTTCCGATCGCGACCGGCACCCGCTCACAATGCACATAGTGAGCGGGTCGGACGAGACACTGACGAGCGGGTCGTCCTGGTGTGTACCGGGCATTAGGCACTAAGGGTGTATGGTTAGGAAATAAGAAGGGAGGGGTAGGGTTAGGCACTAAGGGTGTATGGGTAGGGTTAGGCACTAAGAAGGAATGGTTAGGCACTAAGGGTGTATGTTTAGGAAATAAGAAGAGAGGGATAGGGTTAGGCACTAAGGGTGTATGGTTAGGGTAAGGCACTAAGGGGGTATGGTTAGGGTAAGGCACTAAAAAGGGAGGGGTAGGGTTAGGTACTAAGGGTGTATGGTTATGGTTAGCAGCTCTTCCAACACACCCATGGGGTGGCTGCCTAATGTCGTTTTTTTTATTGGGGTGTCGCCAGTAGCCCTAATCCCCAGCTTTCTGTTCAGGTTTATGATGATTTGGGCCTGAGAGCTCCAACAATAATGGTCCATCAGGAACAGTTGGTATATATTTGAGCTCACCCTTAAACCTTCATCCAATGGGAGCGACCCTGTTGCGTCTGTGGATTACATTCAGCACTGATGTTCCAATCCGTCTCATCAGTCGTTGGCACCAGAAGCGTGCGGTCTGATCACGGCGTCTGCCACGGATCTCTTTCTGCTGATGCTGTAGGTCTTTCAGTTCAGCATTCTTCTGCTTTATTTCAGCATGGTGTTCTATGGCCTGTACGGTGTCATTGGGAAGAGATTCCACCACTTCCTCCAGTTTGGCATTGGTCTCTGTAACCAGGCTGCCATTATCTCCATTCCCGGTGTCAGGCTCATCAGTGGCATTGGTGTCCCTTTCTGCTCTCACATCGAGGGTCCACGTTGAATAGTAATCCATCTGCATTTCCATCCAGCCATTATGAGGAGCATAGCGGTCAAATCGATGCATGATAGTATCACCGAACATCGCAATCTCCACTTTTCCATTCTCTCTGGTCACCATGAGAGTTTCCTCCTCCGTTTCTGCAGCCGTCGCCGGTCTTAGCTCATAGAAATGCTCGCCGCATTGTTGTTCTCCCAAATCTTCAGTCATTGTTCCCGAAAAAACAGAATTATTAGTGGGTGGTTCTTTCTCAGCACCTACACCCTGTTCTTCATTATATTCTCCTTCATCCATCCACGGGATGCTAGATTCCCCTGAGCTGCTGTTAGAGGAATCCATTTCAATATTCACTTGATGCTAATAAATAGCAAATACCAAGTAATAGCTGCTAACTCTGTACAGTGAGTAATAGATGCTTACTGTCCAGTGAGCCTGCAGTAAAGACACCTGTCTGTGCAGTGAGCTGGGTTATGTAGCACCAAGCCATTGTGACATCATAAAGACATTGTGACATCATAAAAGCAGCCTGTCCCTCTGCACATATTGGTTTTGTCAATAAAGTTTTAAAATTTTGTATACAAAAAAAAAAAACACAGGCTGTAAGAGATGAGTACAGTAATTTAGCCAATCCCATGAAAGCGGCGCCCATACACCATGTTTGCATTACCTCATAAATAGATCCATCCTACATATTGGGCCTGATTTGAGACCTATTTGCGGGGCTGCGATTTCACAGACCTGACTATTATCGATATATATACACACACAGTACAAAACTCATTGGTGTAACTGTAGCAACATTTTGAAAGCCCCACCACGAGAGAGAGAGAGAGGGTGTAACAGAGAGAGAGAGGGTGTACATGTTATTTATGGGACGGGGGAAGAGAATCTGGGTCGAACGATATTGAGGTGTGTAGACAGTACGTGGAAATAATTAGAATTATAGTAATTTGGGAGAAGTAGTGATTGCTGTTTGGGGTGTTACGGTGATGAACTTTGGATATTTATATAAAGGCTTATTTATTAATTTTATAATTGTGGAATATTTCTGGCAATGAGACATTTTCATGGGTTAACTGCAAATATTTAGTATCACCGCCATGTATGAAGGAGGGATTGCAGCAGTTATTAGAGGGATTCCCAGGCGTTCCGGAGGAGTAGGCGCAAGTACAGGGCTGCCGACTTTCTGGTTGCCCTCTCAGTGAGAGATAGGGGGCAGGTTCACATGAGGAGATAGTTCAGGGGGTGTGTCACACCAAACTGTGTCATTGTGACCACGCCCCCACTGCACAATGATGCTTATACGCACAATGACGCAATTCACCATGAATAGTGTCATCTGATCCCTGTTGCCTTTTCAAGAGGCCGGGAGGGGCCTCTCAGACCATTGGGTGTGGTACAGGGGTCCGACAGTCGGGATCCTGACAGTCATTAGCCCAACGTCGGGATCCCGACTGTCCGGACTCAGACAGAATGGTGAGTGCAACAAATCCCCTTACGGGCTCGCTGCGCTCACCACGCTGCGGGCACGGTGGCTCGCTACGCTCGTCACCTATTCTGTTCTCCCTGTATGGGGGTCGTGGACCCCCACAAGGAAAAATAGCAGGTGGCCGTCGGGAACCCGGCTGTCGGTGTTTTGACAGTCGGGATCCTGACATTGGTTAAATGCCTGTCGGGATTCCGTCCGGCAACCGGGCCATTTTGAAAGGGTAGGCAAGTATGACGTGAGGTTGCGTATAAAAATTCCGCGGACGATAAAGCAAGATGGCAATAAGTATGCACCGCATATCATTCATGGGGGAAAGTGTGGATATTATTTGTATGCATCTACCGGTTGATCACAGACCTTCTGCTGGTAGATAGAAGTCATAAGCATCTGTTACTTCAACGTTCCTTCTGAAGATGAATGGGATGTTGTTTTTTGGCCCCCTGTGTCAGAATGTGAATTTCAGCTCCTTCCAAGTGGCATAATGTGTAAGAGACGTATTGCATTTGGAAGAGTATATATTGCACAGGGGGAGATGCTCTAAAGCAAAAATGCGGTCCAAAACCCGCTATAGGGTATTTACCGCATTTTCGAATCTCGATCTTAAGGGCGCACGCTGGGTCAGCGATGCGGAGGTAATTGTCAGTGTTTGCTGGTGATACCCTGCAGAAGTCGATGGTCTTCTCTCCTAGCGCATGAACTGCTTAAAACCCAGTTCAAATACTTAATATGGTTATTGTCCCTATGATCCATCCAGCGTCTGGAGTTTTTAACCAAGTTTTCATTACCTGCTTGTATGTTTTATAAGATTGATGTATTAAACTGGCTTCACTATTTTGGGCCTTCCTTCTCTTTCATATTTGTTGGAGAGATACATCTATTGAAAAATTACTGAGAGGTGTTGTAAATATTAAGGAGGACGCATACATATAATCTATTATTGTTTTTCTCCTATTACCACTTTTTAATAAGGTTGCTAAATACAACCTTTATACCACCTGTGGCGCCACTTGGGGTTACTATCTTTTATATCATTATGCAGGGTACACCCCAGGACAACGAGGTTCCCATCCCATCAATCTAGATCCAATTCCGACCGATTGGATTTAGATTGTATGTTGACTTGGCCCTTTTCTGTCCTGTTCCGATCCCGATCGGATGCGCGGCCCCGCGGGTCGGTCAGTTGTTATTCAAATCCTACCTGCAGCGGGTAGGATCTGAAAACGACCACACACCCATGGTGCATCGTGAGCGGGTTCCGATCGCGACCGGCACCCGCTCACAATGCACATTGTGAGCGGGTCGGACGAGACACTGACGAGCGGGTCATCCTGGTGTGTACCGGGCATTAGGCACTAAGGGTGTATGGTTAGGAAATAAGAAGGGAGGGGTAGGGTTAGGCACTAAGGGTGTATGGGTAGGGTTAGGCACGAAGAGGGAATGGTTAGGCACTAAGGGTGTATGTTTAGGAAATAAGAAGAGAGGGGTAGGGTTAGGCACTAAGGCTGTATGGTTAGGGTAAGGCACTAAGGGGGTATGGTTAGGGTAAGGCACTAAGGGTGTATGGTTAGGAAATAAGAAGGGAGGGGTAGGGTTAGGCACTAAGGGTGTATGGTTAGGGTAAGGCACTAAGGGTGTATGGGTAGGGTTAGGCACTAAGAGGGAATGGTTAGGCACTAAGGGTGTATGTTTAGGAAATAAGAAGAGAGGGGTAGGGTTAGGCACTAAGGGTGTATGGGTAGGGTTAGGCACTAAGAGGGAATGGTTAGGCACTAAGGGTGTATGTTTAGGAAATAAGAAGGGAGGGATAGGGTTAGGCACTAAGGGTGTATGGTTAGGGTAAGGCACTAATGGGGTATGGTTAGGGTAAGGCACTAAAAAGGGAGGGGTAGGGTTAGGTACTAAGGGTGTATGGTTATGGTTAGCAGCTCTTCCAACACACCCATGGGGTGGCTGCCTAATGTCGTTTTTTTTATTGGGGTGTCGCCAGTAGCCCTAATCCCCAGCTTTCTGTTCAGGTTTATGATGATTTGGGCCTGAGAGCTCCAACAATAATGGTCCATCAGGAACAGTTGGTATATATTGGAGCTCACCCTTAAACCTTCATCCAATGGGAGCGACCCTGTTGCGTCTGTGGATTACATTCAGCACTGATGTTCCAATCCGTCTCATCAGTCGTTGGCACCAGAAGCGTGCGGTCTGATCACGGCGTCTGCCACGGATCTCTTTCTGCTGATGCTGTAGGTCTTTCAGTTCAGCATTCTTCTGCTTTATTTCAGCATGGTGTTCTATGGCCTGTACGGTGTCATTGGGAAGAGATTCCACCACTTCCTCCAGTTTGGCATTGGTCTCTGTAACCAGGCTGCCATTATCTCCATTCCCGGTGTCAGGCTCATCAGTGGCATTGGTGTCCCTTTCTGCTCTCACATCGAGGGTCCACGTTGAATAGTAATCCATCTGCATTTCCATCCAGCCATTATGAGGAGCATAGCGGTCAAATCGATGCATGATCGTCTCACCGAACATCGCAATCTCCACTTTTCCATTCTCTCTGGTCACCATGAGAGTTTCCTCCTCCGTTTCTCCAGCCGTCGCCGGTCTTAGCTCATAGAAATGCTCGCCGCATTGTTGTTCTCCCAAATCTTCAGTCATTGTTCCCGAAAAAACAGAATTATTAGTGGGTGGTTCTTTCTCAGCACCTACACCCTGTTCCTCATTATATTCTCCTTCATCCATCCACGGGATGCTAGATTCCCCTGAGCTGCTGTTAGAGGAATCCATTTCAATATTCACTTGATGCTAATAAATAGCAAATACCAAGTAATAGCTGCTAACTCTGTACAGTGAGTAATAGATGCTTACTGTCCAGTGAGCCTGCAGTAAAGACACCTGTCTGTGCAGTGAGCTGGGTTATGTAGCACCAAGCCATTGTGACATCATAAAGACATTGTGACATCATAAAAGCAGCCTGTCCCTCTGCATATATTGGTTTTGTCAATAAAGTTTTAAAATTTTGTATACAAAAAAAAACACAGGCTGTAAGAGATAAGGAGAGTACAGTAATTTAGCCAATCCTATGAAAGCGGCGCCCATACAAAATGTTTGCATTACCTCATAAATAGATCCATCCTACATATTGGGCCTGATTTGAGACCTATTTGCGGGGCTGCGATTTCACAGACCTGACTATTATCGATATATATACACACACACAGTACAAAACTCATTGGTGTTTCATGGGTCTTCAACCTGTGGCCCTCCAGATGTTGTGAAACTACATGTTCCAACATGCATTGCCACATTTTTTCCTTTAAGAGCATGCCAAAAAACCTCAGGGCATGCTGGGACATGTAGTTCCACAACATCTGGAGGGCCACAGGTTGAAGACCTGTGGTGTAACTGTAGCAACATTTTGAAAGCCCCACCACGAGAGAGAGAGAGAGAGAGAGGGTGTAAACAGACGGTGAGTAAGAGAGGACAAGAGAGAGAGAGAGGTCTCAGGAGGAGAGAGACTGTTAGGGAAAGGAAGGGAAATGGGGGGGGGGAGAGAAATTGAGCAGAAAGACAGACTAGGAATAGAGAGAGATTAAGTGATAAGATGGAGCTGGAGTAAGAGTGAAGTGATTGGTCGGTGATGAAGTACCAGGCACTTTATCACTTCTCCTCCCTTATCACTGCTTCATACATCTACCCCATAGTGGCAGGCTCAGGACCCCAAAGAAGAGTGCTGAAGGGAGGGACAACCACCACACTGCCTGCACGCCAGGCTGACATCAGCGACCAAATGTATCAAGAGAGTGATAAACAGCCATCCAATCGGCTCCTAACTGTCATTTTTCAAACCCAGCCTGTAACATGGGTGAAAGGAGCTGATTGGCTGGCTGTTTATCACTCTCCATTTTATTACTTTATGAAGCTTGATATGCATATGGTACACTGTGCACATGAACGATTTCCCCTTGAAAACAAGCTAGCTATCACTGGCTGTTGGCAAGATGATTGACAGACGTCCGGTTTTGTCGGCACTCTTCGAGTGTCGCCAAAAACGCAGGTGTGCACGGCCGTTGTGAGGGATGCTGATGTCATCAGTGGCCCATAATCTCCCCGTGACCATCACAGTGGCGAGTATGTGTAGATAATAAATAAGTAGTGCTAAGAAATGGCCCTTTTCATCTGTCTTGGAACTCAGAATTTGTATCCCTCTGTTTATGCTCATTTCTACCCCTTCTGTGTCACTCCTGTCTGCCTGCCCCTCCCATTTAGAATGTGAGGTCTCACGAGCAGGGCCCTCTCTCTCCTCATGGGTTTTTCTTGGATTATATATATCTGCCACCCTGATAATAGCTTCAGTGTCCTGTCCCCTGATACAACGGTCTTTACTTAAGATGTACTTAAATTGCCTTGTACTTTAATCCGTTGTTTGCTCATTTATATATTGTTAGGTGCTGTGGAACCCTTGTGGCGCCATATAAATAAATAATAATAAATACCCCAATAGGTCGACATGGTCAAAAAGTTAACATGGAAAAGGTAGATGCATGACCAGGTCGACATTACTTTTTTAATTTTTTAAAACCAGTGTGTTCTTACTTCACCATCCATGTCGGCATAGAGGGAGAATATAACACTGAGCCTGAAGCATGGCACGCGTACAGTTTTTGGGGGTCCATGTCGACAGTTGTTGACATTGGGACCAAAAAAGAAAAGCGGAAAACTCAAGCTGAACTTTTGACCCTATGGATATCTAGACACTGTTCATCTCCATAAATCCACATCCGTGTAATGCTGCCCATACACTTGTGAGACATTGCATGCAACCATTTGATTTCGTCACATCTGGCCGATGAATCAAACGATTGCATGCATTTTTAAGGGACCATTCAAGGCGATGCGCGGGCCCACCATCGAATGTCGCATCGATCGATCGATAGATAGTATGTGCTGCACATAATATCTATCGAATTGCAGGAGCTTTTAACCACATGCGATCGATCGAATGCAATCCGCGTCTGGGGGGGGGGGGGAAACACTTTCGGCCGCGTGTGGTTTGGGAAGAGGGGGCCGGTGGGACTGCTGCCAGAGTCCGTCTGAAGTTTAGTGCTGAGAAGGAGCAAAAAAAACAGTTTGTATCCCTATTGCACACTGAATGAGAAATATACATATAATAATCAGATAATACAGAGATCTTGGTTGCATATACAGTATCTGCAGATATAGGGTTAAGCCCCCAGGCCGTACGTCAAGGCATCTCTGTCACTGGGGGTCCCTAACACTGGGTATGGGTCTGGGGTGTGGGCCCCCAATATGCCGGCACAGGCTGACTACTCCAGGGCAGCACACAAATGAAAGTTAGTAGGTGTTAAATAAGAAGCACATAAGTGCTATGTAAGGAGGTGAAGGTGTGGTTAAAATAATACATACAATGTGATAGGGAAAAACATAAATGTTAATAAAGTGTTAGGGTGTGTCAACCTGGAGCAGACCAGCCATACCAACAAAGGGGGAATCACACTCCCAAACCCATCCCATGCACAATAACAAATTTATGGGCCTAATAGCCCAGTGTAAGGCCACATGATAATGGCTTACAACATCTGAGAGCCAGCTTACCTGGAGATACCCCTGGCTTCTCCAATGGCACTCAGGTGTCAGCAATCCCCCCTAATGCTGACCCATCTGTGCCTCTCCAGGTTGACCCATCTGCTCCAGGTTGACACACCCTAACACTTTATTAACATTTATGTTTTTCCCTATCACATTGTATGTATTATTTTAACCACACCTTCACCTCCTTACATAGCACTTATGTGCTTCTTCTTTAACACCTACTAACTTTCATTTGTGTGCTGCCCTGGAGTAGTCAGCCTGTGCCGGCATATTGGGGGCCCACACCCCAGACCCATACCCAGTGTTAGGGACCCCCAGTGACAGAGATGCCTTGACGTCTGGCCTGGGGGCTTAACCCTATATCTGCAAATATATGCAACCAAGATCTCTGTATTATCTGATTATTATATGTATATTTCTCATTCAGTGTGCAATAGGGATACAAACTGTTTTTTTTCCTAACCAGATTTACCCCTCCCTGTTGGCACCTGAATGACATTACCTCAGATTGAGCAGCTTGCCAATAAAAGTGTTGTGCTGCTGAGAAGGAGCGTAAGCAGGCGGACGGGGTTCAGCGGTGGTGGCAGAATTATTTAAACCACTGTGCAGCTCTCTGATTGGCTGAGCTCTTTCAGCACTACTTCTAGCGCCACGCTACTCCCCCACCCTCTTCCAGCACCCGATGGTTGCTGAAAGGGGGCACTTTCGGATTCTGTGGACAACGCACTTTGATGTTGCATCGAATCCGATCGTATAAGTGTATGGGCAGCATAATATAGGCACCAAACACTGCCTTCCGCACTGTCCTACTTATTATACATTCAGCTCATTGATAAATCTGGCAACATGGTATTGTATATTAATGGCCTGGTAGTAGTCGCTGGCTTGTATGTCAGGACGCATTGGTGTCACAGTGCTAGGCCGGATGCGTCACAAGATTTTAAGTTTGAATGGTGACAAATTAACAGTGGATCTGTCATATCGGTTTAGCCTTACGAGCTATATAAAAGCCTAATTGCAACATACAGCTATTAGCACACATACTATTCCTGAGATACCTGTCCAAGTAGCCGCGTCCAGGCATGCTTTGTGTTCTTCTTCCTTAGGGATTACTGTAAGTAGCCAGGACTTACCTTTCTCTTTATTTTTTAGCTAATATTCATCACAGATTTGCATGTAAAATGTACGAGTCTTTGCTTTGACCATAGTACACTTCAGATGCTCAGATGCTTGCCGGCGTTTGGTCTTAGGTCACCCTGCGCAGGCCACACTGCTGCACCTTGCCCCCGGAACTCTCCCACCACCCGCTCCCGGTTCCACTACAGAAGCTCCGCCCCCCACTTCAGCAGCTCCACCGCCCAGCACCACACCCGGCGACTGCCTCCACCTGCTGAACAGCTGCTGCCTAACCCGCTCCCCAAGTAACTTAATGTGGGGGATGGGGGTATTTTTCTTTTAGGAATACCCAGGATTGAAGAAATGCCCCGGGATCTGCATCCCTATCCACAGTGATGCGAATGTAAGCCTTGGACGTGTGCCTTATAATAAATCTCACATGCGCAGGACCGAGTCAGACTCGGCGAGGTTACTGCAGTGAGTATGTTTTACCATTGGCAGACGGCAGATACACGGTGGCCCCATGTTTTCTCTCAACAAGAACTATGGGGCCGATTGAGATCCAGGTCTAAATTCATCCCCGATTGTCCGGTTTGCGGCATGCATGAATATGCGCATGTGCAAACCTCCTGAGCGAGCACCTTAGGCAAGTTTCACAGAAACGCTGGGCGTACCCCTGCGAACACAGTGTGTGTCGGTGCCTCCTTAGGACCGGCGGCCCACCCCAAATCCATCCATCTCTGGCCAGGATAAAAAGTCAGTTTACACTGACTTTTATCTATGGAGGGGGGGGGGGGGGAAATAATTTGATGGTGAGCAAGTGGATGTGAAGCGTACACATGTGCCTTGATGGTTTTTGTTTTTTTTGACCGCGCTCTGATTGGTAAGCTGCTCCAATATAAAAGGTACTTCTGGGGTTTGGTGCTTGGAGCGCTAAAAATTTTTTAAAGGGGGTTTGTAATATGACTGGTCCGGGCGGGGGGGAGGAGGGTGAAGAATAAATGATAAAAATGAACATATAAAATAAATATAAATAAAAATATATACATAAAAATAAATAAACTGAACTTAAAAATAAATAAAGAGAAATATCAGTAAAATAAATAAATTAATAAAATATCAGTGTTTGATTTTTATTTATTAATTTTACTGATATTTCTCTTTATTTTTAAGTTCAGTTTATTTTTTTATTCTATATATATATTTTTTTTTTTAATTTATATTTATTTTATATGTTCTTTTTTATCATTTATTCTTCACCCTCCTCCCCCGCCCGGACCAGTCATATTACATACCCCCTTGAACATCCGCTTGTATGCTAATGCAGAGATTTGCATGGCGGGTGTGTGGGGGGGAGGGGGGGTGGTCTGGTGGGGGTGTTCTGAATGTGATACTATACGTGGATGCAGATGGGTAGGTGGAGCGGAGCCAAATTATTGTCTTACATCGGGTGCCGAAAATCCTAGATTTAGCCCTGCATATTGGCTACTTTTAACGCCATTCCCTAGTTGAGTTCCAGTAGCAGGCAGCGATTGGAGCCTGCAGATATCTATTAACTATTTCCATGTGCGTCCAGCTGTAGAACATTATACTGTCCCGCGCCCATCACGGGCGGCTGCCAGCACCACCAACATTATAACAAAGGAGTGACCGAAACTCTGCTGCTGGAAACGTCTTTCAGTTGCTGAAATGCTATAATTGTCCTGCTCTCATTTTATGATATGTAATTGCGAGGTTCCCGAACCTATAAGCAAGACAAATATTGCTGATACTACGAAGGGGAAAAGACATCCTTTCGGGACATAATTATCAGCAAGAGAAGGGGGGGGGGGGAATGTGCGTAACTAAAAGAGACAAGTAAAAGATAAAAAGCCCATCAACAGCGTAGGGTATATTATATACCACCCGGCAATTTATCCATCATCCTTTGAAAACATATTCATGCCTTTTGTACTCAGAGCTCTCTCAGAAAATCAGCTATGAAGCGCAACAATGAAAGACCTTGCAAGAAAAAGAGAAAAGACTGCCGCGCTTAGTGTTTTTATAGACTATCGGATTGAGCGTACAGGCAGACGCCTAAGCCCTCGCTCAGATCATCTGTCCCGGCTGTCAACGGGCGCTCCAATCTTGTGCCAAGATCAGCGTAGAATGGTACCGTCAGCTATTGGTGGAACTATATCATTTTTCTGGGAAGAAATATGAATTACATGTATTTGCACATTGGGGGTTTTGTCTGCTTACAGGGGACCTAGTAGACAGCTGTCATAGAGAACCGATGCAGATCGCAAGTTTATCCGTCTTCCGAATCAAAGGACTCTCAAGTCTAGATGTTTCTCCGCAGGTAGTCAGACACAGGACACAAGGTTGTCCCACCCTTTTATGTTTGCACCATATCAGCAGTCTATTGGCCATTGTATAACTTCTTTGGGGGACCAAGATGCCAAAAAGTGACCCTTAAATCAGCTTTTATTTGAAGCCAAACAATTTGGAAAGGCCACTTACAGCACCTGAAGTTCTAAAAGACATAGGACAAACTGTACAACACCCTATCCTAGTTACATGTATAGACTGCTGTACGTCTATTTAACCCCCTTTCTCCTCTACTGTTGGTGCACCTCTTATGCCCTATTCATATGGAGTGTCTGTGCTGAGCGATGCTGCTCACCACACAGCGATGCACCAGCGGTATATTGGGAGTGATCTTTCACAGCCAGTGTTCTCTGGTGACAGAACACTAGCAATGACAAGATTTATACTGCATGCACTGTATACTGTATCTAGTCAGGTGATGGTGACGTGCGGGAGACACCGAGAGATCTGTGCTTAATATTTAAGTGATCTAGTTGGCTGTTTTCTTGGACACTGGCGCACACACTGGTAAAATCATTTGAAGGCGAGTAAGTCGCGAATGGATTTGCAGCTCAGTGATCCTCGCTGTGCTTGCCACCTATTCTATTCGCTCTCTATGGGAGTCGTGGACCCTAGCGAGGGAGAGTAGCCCGTGTCAGTCAGGATCCCAAGTCGGGATTCCGACATCGGTGTTATAACTGTCGGAATCCCGACTGTCTGGAGGCCTTCCGGCACCAGAACCCTTGGTAACAAACTTTCCAACATTTACCCCCGAGTGAATCAAATAAGAGAGCTACAAGGTGCTATGGTGATACTTTGTAGGGATCTGACCACCACTTCCAAAAATCTGTACTAGCCCCCTCCCATGTTCTTACCCCTTTTGAATGTTGTGCACACATTGAATGCGCATTCCGCCCCAACGGGAAGGCCGATCTGCGTATGGCAGACACCATTGGTAAGGTGGCCTCATATTGAGTCTGCATTTAAAATAGAAATAAATCACACCCCTAACAAACAATGGAATTACAGCATTCGTCTTTGGTGAAAACTGGGCGTAACACAAGTGTAGACGCTCCTGTATAACTATACGCTTGTGTTATATTGTTTTCTGCAAGAGCAGATTTTCCCAAGCCTTTTCTTATTTTTTGCCCGATTTTAAAATAAATAGCATTTTTTGTTTTCATTTTTGCATTTAAAAAAAAAATGAAATATCACTTTAAATGTATTTTCTTCATCTGTCATCTTCTGCTACTTGCACGCTAAAAGGGCATGTACTGCTTTAAGCAATTAATGTTTCTTCCTTTTGCAAGAAAGTGACATGAAAGTTTAGAATTTACACTAGGGCAAGACAGTGGTAAACACGTTCCTTGTTTCTGCCTCTGGGTGCTGTCATTATTCCACTACTGTTTAACCCTTTCCTGACCGCGTCTTCCCTGGTGATCCTGAGATCTTCTCCTTTGTAATAATAGCGCAGTAACTTCCAAGTCTTTGAAAAAGCAGCCCGTTAACGTGGCGGCCATGTAAAATAGCCCTGCGCTTTATTTAAAAATAAATACGTATAATTATGAAATGCCATTCAGTCGTTTTACAAACTGCTGGGCTTTTATACCAGATGGCGAGTTTTAACATATTTTTTTTTGTCTTTTTTTTTTAAACTTTTTTACAGTTTCTAAATTTAAATATGCTACATCGATATGCTTAAATCAGATGGGTGAAATATTGATGATAAATGGTAATGCAAGTAGAGAGGGGTGTAGGGTCAGATTGGTAGGACTGACTTCCAAAAGTTAGGTACCAGTGGCCACTGGCTGCCTGCGGCACCAATGCCAATATTATTTAGGTCCGCTGTATTCTCGCTTAGGATCTTTTTCACAGTCAAATATCAACGCAATTTGTTAATTTGTTGACGGTTGATTTAGTAACTCCTCCTACTGCATAGAGGCCGGGCGCAAATCTAATATCATTTATTTCCTATACCTCCTGCGGCCTGAGACCCAAGGCGAAGGCTAAGAGAGCAGCCGCTACAAGGAGCTAAATGAAGACTGAATATATTGGTAACGTTATTCAACAAAACAGATATACTCGCAACAATACAGACATACTCCCAAGGCTCCCCGATTGTTATGGATACTATCCCAGCCCCAGCTATTATTTGTATGCTTGTTATCACTGTTATAATTCCTTTTTAGTCTTTATCTTGTATTACAGTACCTCTCTATGTGCCCGATTCATACCTGATCGCACAGCCGCGAATTCACACAATTCACTTTGGCTTCGGAATGTAAACGCTGTGCTAATTGATATTTACGGCTCACATCCATTCGGACCAGAGCGAAAATGTCCCAAAATTATCGTAACGGTCTCGCCATACATTTTTACACTGGTCACAACTCTTCGCACCCACCGCGTAGCCCCGGACTTATCTCTTGGCACCCACCGCGTAGCTCTGGACTTATCTCCTCGCACCCACTGCGTAGCCCCGGACTTACTTGGCGGCTGCAGTGAATACCGGCATATCCGGCCTTTTGCAGACGTCACACACCCTCCTCTAACAGGCTTTGGCACACCTGCATTTTTCCCGACACCCTCAGTATTGTTCTCGCAGCGCTCGCCGTGCTTTGGGCACGATGCCCCTCTGTGCTTGGTACACTATTATATTCTTTGAGCTGTGACTGTTTTTAGCCCACAAACTCTCCACCCACCCCCAGTCCCTATCCATACCCAGCAAGTTGGAATTAGACAAGTGTCCCTGCAAAAATTGCTTTCACTTTCTTTTAAGGAGTAATGTGTCTTACACGCTCGCGCGTCCCGTCAGCAGGGTGGCGGGAAGCAGTTTCCCTTCCCGTCTCCACTTCAGGGAGACTGGCAGGGCGAATGGGGGCTACGGGCAAAAAAGAGGAGCCGGCGCAGAGGGTGGCAGCGGTCTCTGTCAGAATGGGGAGCCCCCTTCTGGCGGATGACGCACAGTGGCGATTGACAATAGAATCGCCAGGAGCTGCTCCGTCTAGATATAGATTTTCCATTTATTCAGTTGCCGATTCCTTCTTTAGCAGTTTGTGAATGTCACCATTTCATTGGTTATTCACAAAATGCAGATTTGCAGTAAACCATTCAGCAACCTGCTTTGATGACTAGTGAGGGATGAATGAAGGAAGCCACTGTCTGGTTACTCCCGAGAGTTAATGGCCCTTTACAGTCTGTTAGTACATATCCTGCAATGAATAACATCATTTAGAACCCGAGTCCTGTAGTGAAGGTAATAGGAATGTCAGAGTCTATAAGGCATATGGCCCGTGTAGTAAATGGCTGTTTGTAAGCAATTAGCTTTTTGTCTTTATCAGCATAGGTAATTAGCAGAGTCATTCTAGTATTCAAAGGCATCAACTCAGCCAAGTATGTTGTTCTGTGATTACGTAACACCTGTCTGAGTTGATATAAACGCACATACCACGTCCCACCTGGTGTGGCCTAATCCCGTTTCGGCACCACCCCTCTAAGCGTTTAATTGCTGTTTTAGTAGATTCCATTTGATTAAACACCCTTGAGAGGTGCTTTGTCTAGGCTGCATGATCCTATAGCTGTAGTTACCTGCATTAGGGCCATCTGTATCCATAGCACACTCCCTGAGAGCTACAGGCACTGGCCTTTTTCGGAGTACTTAATCCTGCCAAAGGAGGTTTATCATACTTCTAAGTAGCACAAATGGAGGCGTTCCCCTTAGCAACCAATGAGATTCCGCCTGTTATCTACCTAGCACGGTCTATATATTGTCTTAAAATCTTTTTGGTTGGTATGGGCAATGTCTTCTATACTGTAGTTCTCTTTGGAAGGTCTGATCAGTCTTTAGAATGTGGCCAAAGAGTGCAGATCTGGTTACTCAGCAACGGACTATTGTCTACGGAACTTATTAGGGAAGGAGGGACCATGCCACAGACGCAACATCAGGGCAGGCTTATGGTGGGTATACTCTGGGCCAACCGCTGGATCCACTGATCTGACATTTGGAAAGACCATACACTCTACAGACCACCTGTATACACAGCACTGATCTATCTGCATATATACCGGCCATCGACTGTGCTGCAGGCTGATGCGATATACAGATGGAGCAGCTCTAATTAGATCCTGGTGATCGAATCACCAACTGACACCATCCGCCGGAAGGGGGCACGTGCGCACTTAACGCTCACACACCCTGTTCTGGCGGAGCCCTCCACCACCCGCTGCAGCTCCCCTGATGCCCCCAGCTCCCCCCCTAACCCTGCCTAACTCGCTGAAGCAGCGATGGGCAGGGAAAGTGATCCCCGCCACCATGTTTATGAGGACATGCGTGCGTGCGAGATGCTTGCGTGTCCCCGTCATATGGAGCGCCTCTCCGCCGGCGATCGCCAGCTAAGAGAATCTGGCGATTCTCACCGCTGGCTGAGAGGCGCTCCATCTGTACGCAGCTCTTGTAAAACACGGCTCCACCTGCATGTAGGTAGTATTCCGCTTCATACAGGATGATATGTGCGTATCGCTAGGTGTTTGCAGCACATACCCTAACACTATATCTCTATACAGCCAAGTGTAGTAATGTACCTTACAGGGAACACTATCTAAGCAATGAAGAAGAGAGCATATGAAAAGAGAAAGGCACATGGGCCATCTTCCCAAATGTAATTGATATAAAAATGTAACATTGCAAAATGATGTTGAATACTAAATGTACAATTCTCGCCTACTCTGGGTTATGCTACAGGCAGATTCCGTGATAATGGTCAGTGGTCCTAGCAAATGTTTGGGGGTTGGAGTTTCAGTTGTTTTGTAGCCATTCAAATGAAGTATTGTCATTCTGTAAATAGGTCATATCTAAAGAACGAAAGACAATCGTGCGAAGTGTTTGTTACAATGCACAAATGTAATTATGACTTCAATATTCCTAATATTGGGGCAGATGTATGAAGCCTTAACAAGAGATAATTGCAAGGGTGATAAAGAGAGATAAATGCCCAGCCAATCAGCTCCTTACTGATTTTTTTCAAACACAGCCTGTAACATGGCAGTTAGCAGGTGATTGGCTGGACATTTATCTCTCCTTATCACCCTTGGATTTATCTCTTGTTAAAGCTTAATACATCTGCCCCAATTGTCAGAAAACTGTGTCAGCTCAGGGCCTTCACCAGTGAACTGGAACCAGAGACTTGAAAAAAAAAAAAGGCTTTCTGTCGCTTATACAAAAAAAATATATTTTATTTAAATAATAAATAGTTCTGACCTGTGAACGGGCCTACATAAGGGGCGACACTGATCTGAGCAGTGAAGATGGCTCAGCACACAGTGTTGCACAGCAATGTGTCAGCGCTGAGCGATCTGTCAGGACCAGTGTTCTCCGTGAGGACGCTGGCTCTGACCGACGATTAAGTAACATCGCTATCGATATGGCCACTACACACAGAGCGGTGTGTGACATCACCGACGCACATGTGAAATGCATCCTTGGGACCAGGGATGCCATTGAAGACAAATACGCTGGTCACTGTGGCTTCCAGGGGACACTTTGGACGACGAGGGACCACCAAGGGACCAGGTGAGTATGTAAAAAAAAAAAAAAAGATAAATATATATTCTGAAATCCGGATTAATCCCTTGTCCAAAATGCTTGTGGTCCCGAGCGTTTCGGATAAGAGATACTCAACCGGTAATAGACCTTTTTGGGCTTCCGATTACCTGGAGAAGTTTTAACTTCTGAAACTTAATGGCAAAGCAACTAATTCCCTCCCATCATTCATTAGTTCCGTACCAAGTATTGCTGCACTTTTTATTTGTAATTAGTCAGGGGTTTTGCAGCCTATCGCCGCTGTTCCTTTAGTGGCTTAGATACAGGATTAAGGGCTCCGGTGCCTTATTGAAAGATTGTGAAGGCTCCAACAGAAGCATGTAAGGTTGGGGAACCCTGGCAGAAGCTCTTCAGAAACACAGTTTGAGATTTGGAGAACCTCTGAAGCAGAAAATTCAGCTTTGAAGCAGACAGTTTCAAACACAGATTTTAATATTTGAACATCATCTCTGCTTAACTAGGATTATGTGAGAATTTAATGAAATCGTATCCAAGGCAGAAGCTTTGTAAACCACCAGATTCCTTTTTTCGTGTTTTAAATATGAAGTGCATTTCCTTGCCCCGGTGAATTAGGTTCGGTGTGTGACGGTAACTCGCTCTGTAGGTTGCGGGACCCGAGACGGAATTGATTTAAGTGCACTGTAAATATACAAATCAAAAACTTTCTAACCGATAATTTTCAATAAAAGTCAAAGCGTGGGATTGGCGGCTTTTTCGTTCTCTTTTAAGTGGAAATGTTAGGGGGTTTGTTTTTATTAAAAAAATACAATCATTATTTTATATATTAAAAAGCTATAGCGTGATTTTATCGAGGATTAATCCCAATACTATATAATCAGGGTAAACGCAAAATAATCATTAGTCAGAACACCATATTATGGTACCCCCTATTGTACATCTCCCCCTTGTCCCCCTTCGTCCCAGCCACACTTAGCCCTTATGTTTTCCCACTAGAACCTACTGTTCTTTACTGTACACTAGTTAAAAGCCTGATAAAACGACAGCTTCTGCAATGTACTTTTACTTTGAGCTGTGACAGTTTTTCAACCACAAACTCACCCCAACCCAGTCCCTATCTGCTCCTACCTCCAATCTTTGTCTTCACAGCTCCCTCTCTCTCTATATCTAGCAAGTTTCAAGCCAGTTTCCCTGCAAAAATTGCTTTAACTTCCTGTTAAGTAGTAATTTGGTCTGACGAGTGTGTGTGTGTATGTGTATGCATATATAATATAAATATATATGTGTGTGTGTGTGTGTGTATAGCTAGTAAGCCCGCTCGAAGCTTATGCTTCGAAACCAGTGTCTAACTAATGCATGTCTAACTTTTGTCAATGTTTAATTAATGCATGTGTAACTTTTGTCAATGTCAGACTAATGCGTGTCTAACTTTTGGTAATGTCTAATGCATGTCTAACTTTTGGTAATGTCTAATGCATGTCTAACTTTTGTTAATGTCTAACTAATGCGTGTCTAACTTTTGTCAATGTCTTAGTTTTGCTGTGGACCTTTGTCTGTGAGCTATACCACACCCCACATACATTCTACGAGCATGGAGGGTAGTGTGTGTGTATAATGGTTTTTGCTTGCTCTTTTTCTCCCAATATCCCACCTAAAGTGACAGATGATCTTCAATCGTTTTACAAATCCTGTGCTGGACGCCCATTATTTTTCACGCACAAATGCACTGCGTTTAGACGTGTAAAGCAGCTAAACCCATGTAAACTATTGGGCGCGCTGCCGCCGAAAATGCAGTTGAAGTGCCCAAAGGTTGGATTATTTGCCACTAAGCACCTATCTGTTTACTGAAGAAGAAAGAGTTCCCATAGGAAACGGGTGTTGGGGAGAGACGGCTCATCTCCCTTGGTTTGCCACATTGCGGTGATGGGTGTGAAAGGGTTAATGCTCTAGAAAGACTTCCATGGTACAAATGACAAGATTTTGGGCAGAGGTGGTAGAGGGAGAGGTGACGGCAACGGGTGTGTCCCCAATTACAGTATAGCACAGCTGGGACCTGAGAGTGCTTAGCTGGGATCTCATGTAATGATCAGGTAGAGGAGATAAACAGATAGCCGCTCTGACAATGCTGTGCAGGTGTTACTGAGAAGACAGCGGATTACCTGCCTGATTGTGAAGGCAGCACACCTGGGAAACTCATTCATTTTATCTTTAGGAATGTGTAATTACATTATAGGGTATCACAGGCTGCAGAGTGTCTGTGTTGGGAAGCCTTTCTCACAGCATGTAATCCGCAAACCAATAGATGACTCATTAACTTGATCAGTAAATTTGCATTGAAATCACCGTAAACATTTCATAGGTATAACCTAAGTGACGTGGTAAAGATTTTTTGGGGACTTGTGATTACTGTGCAGATCAGGATAGTCTGATTCTAGAAATGGTATTTTATCTTTTACATGTATATAATACACAAGCCTGGCATCGTTGTATCATATAGTATATCTGTACCATCTGCTTGTAATCAGACCTAATTCGCGCACCTGTGAATTTTTCAGCCACAGGTGGTTACTTCCAACATGACACGTGGGCAGTGGCTAATGTGACAGTCTCAAATGGCTGGGACACAACCTGACTTTTGTGGTTTCCAAACAATGGCTTTGTTAAGGGCAAATATATATTAATTACCCAAGGATGGAATAAAGACATGTAGGCACAAGACCCCTCAAACTAAATGCCGACTATTACCCAGCCCCTTATGCGCTGGATGGGCAAATTTCTGAGCATATCTTCAAACTGGGAATATACTATCCAACATAATTACAATGCAGGAGCAACATCACAGCATATAACTGAAACTAAGGGGGAAATTTAATGGGATGAGAGATTTGGTAAGAAATCTCCAGGGTTTTTTTAAAGCGGCAATCATTTACACTGCAATACCAGTTTGATGTTGAATTGTAATTGATTGCCGCTTTAAAAAAATGTAGATTTCTTATAAAATTATTAAATTTCACCCTAAATCTTAACTCTTTAGGTGCCCATACACGTACTATTTGGGCCGAATTAACCCGACCCCAACGGATCGGTCTAAATCGGATGTGTTTGACATCCCATCCGACCTGATGTGCAGTCCCGTGCACATTGGGTCGGACCCTGGAGCTTGAACCACCTTCACATAAATTCTATCGGATCAGACCCATCATCGGCACATTGCTGATGCATACCTATGGGCAGGGAAGGTGAGCGTCGGGGTGGGCAGTGGCGGGTGCCGGGCAGCGGTGAGCAGCAGGTGATGGGAGGCAGGCCGGGAAGCGATAGCAGAATAAAAATAAAAACACTTTAAAAGGACTAGCCAGCTGCTCATTTTCTCTCAGCCAATCAATGGCCGGTCAGTCTTTTGACGTGTTTTTTTTTTTAATTCTGCTGCCAAATCACACTCGTGTACGTCTCGCTTTAAACTACTATTACCTTTATGGGTATTTAATATTGGGATATTGCTTATCTTATTATGAGCACAGTACCTATCAAGATCTGGGCGATAGATATACATTAAAAATGGTACTTATGTATTAGCAGGGCGCCAATTAGCATACGTACGGCACCGTCGGGAAATCACATCGCATGCGATTTTTTGAATGCAATGCGATTTTCCTATGTAATTTATTCACTGCTCTCTGTCCTTGGGTGGTGCGATGAAATCGCATCGCATCGGCTCACACCGCACTTAAAATCGCATGCGATTTATAGGGTGCGATGCCATTTAATGTACTATACACTTGTATGTCATACAATGGGATTTAGGCACCCCCCGCACTATCCACGCCACCCCGAAGCGTGCCGAGCGCAGCGGAACGCGTCCTCCTGACCTTTTCATACCCCCCACTATCCACGTCCGCGTGGAGTTGATTTTATATAGTGTGGTGAGCGCAGCGAGCCACCGAGCCCGAAGTGTGGCGAGCACAGCGGAATACATGTAACATAATCTGCTTCCCCTCGTGGGGCTCGCTGTGCTCCCCACACTATAAAATCAACTGGATAGTGGGGGTATGAAAAGGTCAGGAGGACGCGTTCTGCCGCCCCTTGCGGGGCTCGCTGCGCTCGCCACGTTTCGGGGGTGGCGTGGATAGTGTGGGGGGGGGGGGGACCCAAATACCATTGTATGTCATACAAGTGTATACTTAATTAAATGGCATCGCATCCTATGAAATTGCATGCGATCGCATGCAATTTTATGTGCGATCGCATGCGATCTCATCGCACCGCACCAGGCCAGAGAGCAGTGAATAAATTACATCGGAAAATTGCATTGCAATTTTCCTACGCAGATTCGCTCACTAAGCTATGTGCTTAATGGGCGCCCGGCAAATACATAAGTGTCTTAAAAACTCATTAGAATATATTGACCTCAATTGGTCGACCTGCTCAAAATGTCAACATTGAAAATGTAGACCGTACAAAAGGATGAACTTTTTAATCTTTTACCAATAATGCACACTAATATTTGAAATGGTTACCTGTGGTAATTAATTAATTGTAGCACTGGTGATATAATGTGTGATCGGTATGGTTTCAGAAATGAGGATCCTTAAATCCCGTGCTAAATGCAGAATGTTTTATTAACTTTTATATTACTATAAAAAAGCAGTATAGCGTTCTACTCCTTCACAAACTTCACCTTCTCTGCTGACATTACCGCCTGTCAGAAACTGGCGGGCGCACTGGGTCTATTATCCTTTGTAGGAGTCCACGACCACCATAGAGGGGGACTAGAACCGAGTGGCGAGTGAAGCGAGCCACTGTGTCCGAAAGGGTCAGCATTCCGGCAGCTGGGATACCGCTTTTGGGATTGTGACCTGCTGGGATCCCTGCAGCCGGGAAATCATACGAAATCCATTTACAAAAAAATACATTTTTGGACCCCAATAAGTGTACCATGTCCCCTCCCATGGCTCACTACTCTCGTCATGCTTTAACCCAGGTGCCTCGCTGTGGGCCATACCCTTTACTGCTCCCAATGGGAGTCCGCATGGATGGTAAAGTTTTAAAAAAAAGTACAAAAAAAAAATCTCAAAACACTCTTGTTGACCATAGCCCTTTTCTACCTATTGATTGTGTTGACCTTTTCACCATATGTAGGTAGACCTATTGACAGTGACCTAGACCTTGTCTGTTAGCCAGATACCCTTGTGTCAAGAATGAAAATCTTGGCTCCTCTGTAAGTAGTTTTTCAGGCTATATTACTCAGGCAATGGGATCTGGGGGGCGACGGGTAGAGGAGGCATTTGTGTTCAGTCCCCCATCCCCCCTTCCCCATTGACCTGGAATACACTATACACCGCTCTCCGTACATTCCCTGGCAGACGCTGTGCTATGTATGTGAAGGTAAGCCAATGAACCAGGCTAATGCTCATTGTCATCTAGTTCACACTAATTGCATTGCTCAACGCGCTAAAAGGAAAGCACAATAATTATAAGATAAGGTTAGAATTAAAACACATGCATAGAAAGTAGACATGTACTCTGTTATTCCCAACACTAATAAATGAAATAAACTTAATTACATTAATAAGGTGTTTAAAGATCACTTTTAATTTGCAGAACAATGCAGTTAGTCATATTGGGTTTGTATTAAATGTCTGGAGATTAAAGTCCCACAAAATACACTTAAATCTAGAAGCGAAATAATGGATAGACTTGAAACCAAATAAAATAAGTTGTTGCCGCTGAAATAAAGGAAAAATGGTAACTGCGCTTTATAGACACATAGCAGCTCATGTGTTGTAACTGTTACTCCGTGCCATGGTCAGACCTGGGAGCACTACAGTCCTCAACTTGTCAGCGCTTTCCCATAACTAAACATCGTCTAATAAATGTACAATAATCCGCTTGTATATGAGAGGCAGGGAAAGCGGAATTTAAATTTTAAAATATAGGGACTTTCCAACAACAAATTCCTTACAACTGTGACTGTCTCTGGTGATTTTGACAGTTGTCAGCTACATTATACTTTGTGTATATACACCTGTAACCATACAGATACATGCTAGTGCACAAAAGCACAGTACACGATATAGAGCGATACGCACACCGTAGTAATATAACCCAGCAAATCAGTGTCTCATAACAAGCTTGTTGCCTGTTCCCCCAGGTAGGGAGATTTTGAGTAAAGCCCAGATAACCCTTATACCAGCCTCCTTCAACTGCAGGTACCAATAACCTCTCAGGGTGAAGACCCAAAACAGGCCGTTACGGATGAAGCCCTCTATCCCTCTCCATTCATACTCCCAGAACCCTTAACCGGGTTTTATTAATGGAAAAATTGAGAAATAACCGAAGTTAATCCTGGACGCTTACCGCGGCTGCTGGTATTTAAAGGATCTGCTGCTTAAATGGAGTAGTCAGTTCCCAACAGAAACACATATGCAGTATACAGAAAGGGAAAGCAGCGCTCAACAATGAGAAGTGACAAGTGAATATGTAAAATACAATTTAAGGTACTCTTTACTTAGAAGGGCGCCCATCTCGGCCATCTCGGGCATTGAATGCACTAAAAAATCAGGTGCGATGCGACAGACGAGATGCCCGAGATTTCCCATAGGGAACAATGTTAAATTTCTCAATTGACCCGATTTTCCTGTTCAATGCCTCAATTGACCCAATTTTTCCATAGGAAACAATGTTAAATGGGCCACAGAGGCCAAATAGGCACCCTGAAGTGAATAATGGCCACCCGAATTGTTAACGCCACCCCACGATCAACGTCAACCCGAAGCGTGGCGAGCGCAGCGAGCCCGCGAGGGGCGGCGGTACGCGTCCTACGATCTTTTCATACCCCCACTATCCACGTCGGCGTGGAGTTGAGAATAGAAAGTGTGGCGAGCGCAGCGAGCCACCGAGCCCGAAGCGTGGCGAGCGGACGCGGATACCTTCACAGGTATCCGCGTCCCCTCGCGGGCTTCACAGCTGTCCGCGTACCCTCGCGGGGCTCGCTGCGCTCGCCACGCTTCAGGCTCGCTGCGCTCGCCACACTTTCTATTCTCAACTCCACGCCGACGTGGATAGTGGGGGTATGAAAAGGTCGTAGGACGCGTACCGCCGCCCCTCGCGGGCTCGCTGCGCTCGCCACGCATCGGGTTGACGTTGATCGTGGGGTGGTGTTAACAATTCGGGTGGCCATTTTACACTTCAGGGTGCCTATTTGGCCTCTGTGGCCCATTTAACATTGTTTCCTATGGAAAAATCGGGTCAATTGAGGCATTGAACAGGAAAATTGGGTCAATTGAGACATTTAACATTGTTCCCTATGGGAAATCTCGGGCATCTCGTCGGTTGATTGCACCCGATTTTTTAGTGCATTCAATGCCCGAGATGCCCGAGATTTTTTACTAACGATGCCCACGATCAAAATCGTGGGCGCCCTTCTAAGTAAAGAGTACCCAATTTAATATGACGCTACATATGTATAAATATAAAAATGCTCAGGACCATCACAAATCAATAAAAAATCCATAAATGTAAAACCTGCACTGGATCATAATGACAAAGGCCCCACTAGGTAAGAGCCAAAATGTCAAGAGATGGTACAGATGGAGCAGCTCTCAATGGAGCCGCAGTGCGTCGGCCGACAGAAGGCTGCGTGTGCGCACGAGACGCTCGCGCACCCCGTTTTGTCGGAGTCGTCCGCCGGTATCAGCTGCTCCCCCGCAGCTCCCCAGTCTGCCCCCACTCCGTGCCAGTCTCCCTGAAGCGGAGATGGGCAGGGAAGCCATTCCCCGCTGCATTGCTGACAGGGACGAAGTGCGCGAGGCGCTTGCGTGTCCCCGTCAGATGGCGCTCCTGTCAGGCGCTCCATCTGTATATCACACTGGTCGTCGCTGGAGGTAGGAATCTGGAGTGGCTTCTGATTGACCCAAAAGGCAAAGTCCTCACCAGAAACACGGCTTGGACATCCATGTGAGTGAAATAGTAGGAACGACTCTGTATGGTAGGTAAACGGTGTCCAGTGAGTGAGCAGGTGGAGGATAAACGGCATAAAGGTCCTTGTGGAACAATCCTGAGATCACACCAACGCGTTTCGCTGCCCAAAACTGGCAGCTTTATCAAGGTGACTGTCTGGGGCCAATAGTAAGATTTTTATACCCTGCATGGACATCACACCTAGGCCCTTATTCTGGTCGGTGCGGATATATCCGTGTGCGTTCGGCCCGCCAATGTTTTGTGTCTGCGCATGTGCAGAGGCGTCTCTGCGCATGTGCGAGCGGGGCGTACGGCTAAATCCCGCATGATATGTGAACACTCCGAACAGGGGGTGGAGAGGGGCGTGAAGGGCTATTTGGGCTCATTACCATATGCATACGCCCCGCGTTTCATGGGCGTTCCCATGCAAACGCTGGCCGTACGTATGGTAAAGCGGTAGGGGGCGGACATATGACATCGCCGGATGTCAGCTGCCCGCCCAGATCCCTGCTTTTGCACGGAAAAATGTCCGTGTGGTCTGAGGTTGCGGGAGCTGGTGGAGCACTCGGTCCTGCATTCGATGGTCTGCGACCATCGAATGATGGGGGAGGTTCCCGAGATGGAGGAGGCGTATTCCGTGAAAAATACACGTGCGGTCCGTTCGGCCAGCTTCTTACCGCGTACGGACGGAGTTTGCGATCCGTATGGAAGGCGGGGTTTCGCACGCACGGTCCTGGCCGCATAATCGGATCCGGCCGCACCGATCAGAATAAGGGCCCTAATGCAGTATGAGCTGGGGCCCTTGCCGTGCACGTTAGGCGTCACATATATGTACCACAGAAGAATGTGCACAACAACCTAATTAATACCAGGCTCCAGTTTAAAAAAAAAAAATCTAAATAGATTTGCAAAGTGTTCTATCCTTCATGGAACCATAGCGGTGGCAATGTGGGCCAGGGAATCTTTGTGTACAGTATAAGAATGTTACCAAACAATAATAGATGTTGCGTCAAAGCCGTTCGTTATTTGCAGAAAAGACTGTTACTAAACAGCATTCATCAGCCTATAACTAAGGAAATATTTCCGGCATGAAACAAACATCATATTTTATTCCTCTGAGATACAATTAAATAAGCTGTTACGCTCTTTAAAATAATAGATTACTTTAACGACCTATTCCTCCTCTGCACCCGTCTAATGCATGGGTAGCACGTTCGCTATTGTTGCTGCTTGGGTAATCTTTGAAAGCTTAAATACCATAAATTTTGACTCATCTCTTATGAAAATGGTTATGTATTAATCAAAATAGGAGCCTGGATTTAGCTTTGCATTCAGGCAAGACATTTATAACTGCATAGTACTAAGGAGGCATTTAATTATAAAATACAAATACAAAAGGCTTCCCCTGATCATTACATGTTATCTGCTGCAGACGAGTCATGCGGTGATTCATAAGAGGCTATTAGTTGGCTTTGTATTTGATGAACGTTGCTAATGTTTGTGTGTGAGCCATAGGTCATGATGCTTTTTATTTAACTATAGGAACTTCAGCTGGGATTTTTTTTTTTTACTTTTTCTTAAGTGCGTGAGCGAAATCTCTGTATTTCTTGAATACAAGAATAAGACTTAACGGGGCCTACGCACATAGCGAGGCACGGGCCTAGGGGTGGCACCTATTATGGGTTTTGACCAGGAAAGGTTCCTCCACCCCATGCTGCTCACCGTCCCCGGGATGCTGCTCCTGCTGTGGCATAGAGCTACGCACAGGGTAGGGTCCAACACTGGAAGCCACCGCAGGCCCGGATGACCCCCATCTGCACCAACCCTCCTAAAGCCCAGGATTCTCACCAGTGCACAACCCCCCGTAGACCGCCCCGCCCACCCACTCGTTGAGTCACCCCTGGCCCCGCTCAATGTCCCGGGGACCTGGTCAGGCTGGCAGAGGGAGCCATGTGTGCTGGGCTGCAGCAGGAAGGATGGCCAAAAGTGTTGTGCCCCTAATTCTGACCCTGGTGCAGTTTCTTGCTAAACTATCTGACTAGATATTAGAAGCATACTTGAAATGTCTAGCCCAGCGATAGCGACGCGAAGGGACGTGCATCGCTATCGCTATGGGTTCAACACACACAGCGATTTGTGCTTTGTTTCTAAGAGATCTCGTCAGATCGCTTTGAGAAAATAGGCCAAAATCACTCCGTGTGTAGGACCCATAAGGGGTATATTTACATAAAGATGATATTTATTTATTTTCAATTGATGGAAGATCATCTAAATTGTTAAAATGGAATGAAAAAAAAAATCTATAAGTAAATGTGTGCATTCAGCCCCTGAGACCAACTTTGGTTTTCTGCGGCTTTTTAGGGGAGGGATCCCGTGTTCAGGACGTTTCTTCCTTTCCTTACTCAGGTGGTCAATGTTTGCCAAACGTGCATCCAACGTGCTCCTTTGCACACAAGTGGCGGTACAGATATGCAAATTATACAACTCCCAGATGCAGCAAGATTCACGCACAGCTGCTATGTACTAATTCGCAACGTCTACTGCATTAATGCATGTGTCTGAATCAGGCCCTTATAGTAAATCCCTGCAGACAGAATTAGCAAGCGGCTGTAATACAATTAGTGGAGGTTAATTTTTATTTCTTAGAAATAGTTCTGTTTCTTGAAGGAGCTTTTTTTAACATATTGCAGAAACATTGGCCTCATGTCCATGGAGTCTCTCTTGCCACCTTTCACAATTGTAGGAACCTGATGAGGAAGCATTGGCCCTTATTCTGGTTCACTCGCAAAAGCAAATTCCTTCTGAAATGGTCAAAACCATGTGCACTGCAGGGGGGCAGATGTAAAATGTGCAGAGAAAATTAGATTTGGACAAGTAATTTTGTTTCTGTGCATGGAAAATACTGACTGCTTTATTTTTACACTGTAATATAGATATCAGTTTGAAATAAAACCCCACCCAAATCTAATTCTCTCTGCACAAGTTACATCTTCCCCACCTGCAGTGCACATGGTTTTGAGAAGGAATTTGCCTTTGTGAGTGAACCAGAATAAGGGCCTTAGGCCTTTTTTGCCTGGCTGCGAAATGTATCTTGCGTGGAATTACAGTTATCGTTCTCCATTCTTACACAGTACCCTTGATCTAGAACGCCTCCTATCACTGCCTCAGAGGTTATTCTGGGATGAACGAACCAGGCTTCCTTGTATGCATATAGGGGACATCTAGAACACCCTCAACCCTGTTACTGCGCCAAAGCTGCTAATAAGTCATTATCTCATTTGCAGTTTAATAAAATCCTTCCTTTTCTTTCAGAACCTTCCAGAACCCCTTACAGATGAAATTCCTAAGCGGGATGACCCAAAAACTGGAAGAGAGGGTCCTGGATTGGGAGATGACACCATGAAAATAGCTTGGCGCTATCAAAACTTGCCCAAAATGGAGGTGATTTTTTTCTGCTATTATTATTATTATTGTTGTTATTATTATTGTTATTTATGATTATTATTAATTTTTTTAAATACTTTTATTTAAATTCTGAATACAAATTTTAAATCTTAAATGAGTAATAAGAATATTCTAAACAAGTTAAACAAATAAAAATGTATCAATGAAACATTTGCAAATAAAAATATAAAAACTTTGATGATGCAACCGTCAAAATAAACAATAATGGCTACAACATCAACATATTCAGCACTGCTTTACATAGCTATATCTTCATTAAAATTACTTTCATTACCTGTTCAAGGTATATATTGCATTTAAATGTCAATGGGCCTGATTCGAGGCGGCGCACGGTCCCTATTTGTTCAAGCTCAAAAAAATAGATATTCAAAAATAAGGCAAACAAGATTAACAAGGTTTCTATCTTTTAGATCAGGCCGCATCGCGTGTCACTGCGCACGTCCGCTTCTCCGAGATATTCTTGTTCTGTAAACAACTCTCATTAAAGGCCCGTACACACGGGGCGTTTTCAGTCCTGTTTCTACATAATCTGACTAGGTCACTTAAACACAGATCGCTCCGTGTGTATGCCTCCGATCTATGTTGATGCGCTGTCCTGCGTGGCGCTATTGACTAGACTGCATGCCGTCAAAATCTAGTCAGATCACCGGTGTTCTCACCGCTGGTCAGCACAAATAGTTAATCAAACATCGCTGGTACATCGCATGTGTGTCAGCGTTGCGTGCTTAAGTACATCGCTCAGCACGGGGCTAAAGTCCCCTAGTGTGTACTGGACTTTAGGGCCAGATTCTGTTTTAGTAATAAAGATATAGCACGTAACTATGCACCTTGGTAATACCATGCTGTGCTGTAGATGGGGCAGATGTAACATGCAGACAGAATTGTGGTGTGTCCAAACTCCGATTCATATTGCAGTGTCACCATAATGCAGAATTATCCAGTATTTACATGCAGAAATCTAATGGATGACAACCATGTATTTACACCCCTTGCAGTGCAACTAGGGATGGGAATCCCAGGGCATTTTTTTTTTATCCTGGGTTCGATGCAGCAGCCGTGAGCCTAGTGACGGTGGTCGGGAGCCAGGCGGTTGGTTGCTAGGTGTTGATGTGGAGGTTGGGGGCTGGGCGGTGATGCAGCGGTGGTGGTGTTGTGGCGGATGGGCATGGAGTGGAAGACAGGCGGCGTCTGAGCTGGTCTCACAGCGCTGCCCAGCACTACATTTGCGCATGCGGATTCCATGATTGGAAGCTCCACTCCCAGGATTCAAATCCTATTGTTTTTAGGGCCAAATCCTGGTATCCCGCCAATCCCGATACCAAGATTGACCACCCTAAGTGCAACATGGTAATGTGGCCCAATCTGGTAGCCGGTCGGGGCACCTGCGCAGCCCATAAGGGTCAGCGTGTATAATTCGCCCTACTGATTGTGACATCGGCCGCACAGCACATGTGAAAGATTCCAATCATATCTTGGCTGAGGCCTACTGTGTTTTAAGGGCCTGTACATGCTGTAAGCTATACTCCAGTCTAAAACCGCCTAATTGACTGTCAAAAATTGCAACACGTGTGTCATCTATACATTCGTAACAGGGGGAAAGAGAACATACCCTAGAGGGCAAGCTAACTATGAGTTGTCAGTCATCGTATGTATGTGACTGCTAAACTGCAGTGCTACTGGATTAGAGAGGCATCTGCCATAAGTGTCCTCACCGTGATAAGCGCTTCTCCTATGTATATCCCAGTACATTAAATATACAGACGCCAGTTCTGATCATTCCAGTGCAAATCAGACTTTATAATGTATAATTGTTTGCTATGGCCTTAAGATTATTAGTACTACTTACACCTTGTTATTAAATAAGCTTTATCGCAGCCTCGATTTTATCCCTCGGGGTCATTGACCCCTTGGTCAGAGCCTATGAAATAACTGAGTGAGACGCTGGTAGTGTCATTGTTACATTGTTGAAGTTGGGATTGACACTTGAGCAGTTGCCCCTGGGCCCGCGGGTCTGGTAACAGGCCCGTGGAATGGATAAGTGATACACTTCAGGTGAGGTGATACAAAGTTCATCATCTAAATGTGTCAGGCTTCAGGTATCATTGGGATTTGCAGGAGGAGACACCAGGGAGGCTGTTAGTAACATGAGAGGATGTGGTGCAAGAAAGGTCAAGCTGCTCAGCACGGAGATTAGAGTATGTATGACGAGGAGCACAGTAATTAAACAAGGGAACTAAGCAGTAATACAAAGGCCCTTGGTTGGACACTTGATGCTTCATTAATGAGACTGCTGAGTCATAGAGAACTCAATTCAAAATGAGCTTCGTAGGACGAGTTAAATACTGGTTGCTGTGTGACGTTCTAGCTTGCAGATTTCATATATATATATATATATATATATATATATATATATATATATATATATATATATATATATATATATATAAAAAATCTAGCTGTCCGCCAAAGACTTCTCATGGACCGTTGTTACCATAGCTTCACCTGCAGCGTAAATGAAGGCACTACATTCCATAACCATTGTAGTGTAACAATGATAGTAAATCAAACACAATTGTTATTATTTTGCCTCCTTTTAAAGTGAAGGCTCCCATACACTAGTGAGATTTGGTCCAATTTGAACCAATCCAATGGTACAAGCCATACAAATGAATGGGTCATATTTATACAGGTCTCCACTAATACATAAAGTTTTATTTAATAAGGAGTTCTATTGCAGATGGGATGTTGCTATGTGTAACCAATCAGATTCTATTATCTTCTAGAAGGTGCTAAATAATACCCCTTTTACTCCAAAAATTCCGGATTCGACCCGGCATTTGTAACAAAAATCCATGCCATCCATGGAGATGACATCCCAGCCGAGCACCAAGGTAAGCTGCTGGGAAGCCCCCGCGCACCCCCCTCCCCCCCGCACCACAGCCGTCGTCCAGGAGGTGATGCACAGGCATCCAATCACCTCCTCTGCTGTCTGCAGAATATAGCATGTAGCAGTGGAGGCTGTGTGCGCCCCCCCGTCCCCCCATCCCGTTCATGTAAATACCCGTTTACACCGCCCTCTACCCAGGTCCTAGCCGTTTTCTATCCAGGTCATGACCTGGGTAGAAGTCCCGTGTAAAGGGACACGGCGTGGCCCATTTACACCGCCACTGACCCGGGTCTGACCTGCCGATGACCCGGGTTTTTGCAGCTGTATAAAAGGGGCATAAATAAGAAGTAGTATCCGATTGGATGCTACGGACAATATACCATCTTCAATAGAATGTCCGTCTTCGTAAATAAACCCCTGAAGAATGCAGCCTGTTGATTTACTTGGAAATAATGAACACTTTGTACCCTAGTGATGTCACGGTCCCAGCTGATTTGATGATGCATCGGAAATGTGCACGTTAGATGTGGAATACTTTCACTCCGGGGAAATGCATTGTTTCAGCTTAATTATGAATATACAGCTGAGTAGCCGGCAGAGCTTATCATAAACACTGTGTGTATTATCAGCCTGACCTGGAGTCGCATGGATCCCAGCACTGAATTCAAACAGCGAAGGTGCCAGAATGGCTTTTTCAGGTCGAGAATCCCTTCTCCAAAATGCTCGGGACCAGAAGATTTTTGGATAACGGATTATTCCGTATTTCAGAGTATTTTTATATTTCAATGAGGTATCTTGAGGACGGGACCCAGGTGTAAACACAAAATGCATTTAAGTTGTTTAAACACATCAAACACATGAAATGCACACACATATAGTTTATGTGCATGAGACAAGGTTTCCAAACAGGAAACAACGTTTGTGTACAATCTCAGGCACTGAATATGAATGCCAAGCAATTATTTTCTTGCACATATTTAGTGCCAGTTACATATAATGTCCCCAGTAGTGCCAGTCACATATCATGTCCCCAGTAGGGTTAGTTACATATCATGTCCCAGTAGTGTCGGTTACATATCATGGCCCCAGTAGTGCCAGTTACATATCATGGCCCCAGTAGTGACGGTTACATATCATGGCCCCAGTAGTGCCGGTTACATATCATGTCCCCAGTAGTGCCAGTTACATATCATGTTCCCAGTAGGGCCAGTTACATATCATGTCCCCAGTAGTGCCAGTTACATATCATGTCCCCAGTAGTGCCAGTTACATATCATGTCCCCAGTAGGGCCAGTTACATATCATGGCCCCAGTAGGGCCAGTTACATATCATGGCCCCAGTAGTGCCGGTTAAATTATCATGGCCCCAGTAGTGCCGGTTAAATTATCATGGCCCCAGTAGTGTCGGTTAAATTATCATGGCCCCAGTAGTGCCGGTTAAATTATCATGGCCCCAGTAGTGCCGGTTAAATTATCATGGCCCCAGTAGTGCCGGTTAAATTATCATGGCCCCAGTAGTGCCGGTTAAATTATCATGGCCCCAGTAGTGCCGGTTAAATTATCATGGCCCCAGTAGTGTCGGTTAAATTATCATGGCCCCAGTAGTGCCGGTTAAATTATCATGGCCCCAGTAGTGCCGGTTAAATTATCATGGCCCCAGTAGTGCCGGTTAAATTATCATGGCCCCAGTAGTGCCAGTTATATATCATGGCCCCAGTAGTGCCAGATACAGATGTCCCCAGTAGTGCCGGTTACATATCATGACCCGAGTAGTGCCGGTTACATATCATGGCCCCAGTAGTGCCGGTTACATATCATGGCCCCAGTAGTGCCGGTTACATATCATGGCCCCAGTAGTGCCGGTTAAATTATCATGGCCCCAGTAGTGCCGGTTAAATTATCATGGCCCCAGTAGTGCCAGATACAGATGTCCCCAGTAGTGCCGGTTAAATTATCATGGCCCCAGTAGTGCCAGTTATATATCATGGCCCCAGTAGTGCCAGATACAGATGTCCCCAGTAGTGCCAGTTAAATATCATGACCCGAGTAGTGCCGGTTACATATCATGGCCCCAGTAGTGCTGGTTACATATCATGGCCCCAGTAGTGCCGGTTAAATTATCATGGCCCCAGTAGTGCCAGTTATATATCATGGTCCCAGTAGTGCCAGATACAGATATCCCCAGTAGTGCCAGTTACATATCATGGTCCCAGTAGTGCCAGTTATATATCATGTTCCCAGTATTGCCAGATACAGATGTCCCCAGTAGTGCCAGTTACATATCATGACCCGAGTAGTGCCGTTTACATATCATGGTCCCAGTAGTGCTCCTTACATTATCATGGCCCCAGTACTGGCGGTTACATTATCATGGCCCCAGTAGTGGTGGTTACATTATCATGGCCCCAGTAGTGGCGGTTACATTATCATGGCCCCAGTAGTGGCGGTTACATTATCATGGCCCCAGTAGTGGCGGTTAAATTATCATGGCCCCAGTAGTGGCGGTTAAATTATCATGGCCCCAGTAGTGGCGGTTAAATTATCATGGCCCCAGTAGTGGCGGTTAAATTATCATGGCCCCAGTAGTGCCGGTTAAATTATCATGGCCCCAGTAGTGCCGGTTACATATCATGGCCCCAGTAGTGCCAGTTACATATGTCCCCAGTAGTGCCGGTTACATATCATGGCCCCAGTAGTGCCGGTTACATATCATGGCCCCAGTAGTGCCGGTTAAATTATCATGGCCCCAGTAGTGCCGGTTAAATTATCATGGCCCCAGTAGTGCCGGTTAAATTATCATGGCCCCAGTAGTGCCAGTTTTATATCATGTTCCCAGTATTGCCAGATACAGATGTCCCCAGTAGTGCCAGTTACATATCATGACCCGAGTAGTGCCAGTTACATATCATGGTCCCAGTAGTGCCAGTTACATTATCATGGCCCCAGTAGTGCCGGTTACATTATCATGGCCCCAGTAGTTGCGGTTACATTATCATGGCCCCAGTAGTGGCGGTTACATTATCATGGCTCCAGTAGTTTCTAATACATTATCATGGCCCCAGTAGTGGCGGTTACATTAGCATGGCCCCAGTAGTGCCAGCTACATAGCATGGCCCCAGTAGTGCCGGCTACATATCATGGCCCCAGTAGTGCCGGCAACATATCATGGCCCCAGTAGGGCCGGCTACATATCATGACCCCAGTAGTGCCGGCTACATATCATGGCCCCAGTAGTGCCGGCTACATATCATGGCCCCAGTAGTGCCGGCAACATATCATGGCCCCAGTAGGGCCGGCTACATATCATGACCCCAGTAGTGCCGGCTACATATCATGGCCCCAGTAGTGCCGGCTACATATCATGGCCCCAGTAGTGCCGGCTACATATAATGGCCTCACTAGTGCTTTTATGGTTTTCAGAATAATTAAGGTAACAGATATTTGGATAAGGGATACTCTACCTGTACTAACATATGCTGCAGGTGGCCGTCCATCATATTCTAAGTTGAATGCAACCTGGCTGGATTTGTCTCTTCATGAAAGTTTTTTTGGGGGCTGGCAATGGGCCGTGGCAAAGCGATCACATGGAACCACCCTGACTTGAAGCAGTACATTGCAGTGTTGTGGGCATGAATCAAAAGCTCTTTATGATACTGAGATGTGCGTGCGGACAAGGGACGAGAGAAGCTAGCTTCTCTGTCACCCATGGCAGAGAATCATTATGGTGCCCCCCACCTCAGTAGATCGTTATCACCCTCTGCTTGTATAACCACAATATATCAAAGACGGCTTTAGTAGATGCAGGCGGCTGGCATCGGTGACTTCTATATGCTACAGACTGCATCAGTGTCCTCCATGTGCTACAGATTGCATCTGTGACCACCATGTGCTGCAGATAGCATCGGTGACTTCTATATGCTGCAGATTGCATCTGTGGCCGCCGTGTGCTGCAGATTGCATCTGTGGCCGCCAAATGATGCATGCGGCATATGTGACTGCCATATTATTTTATTTATTTACAGTTTATTATATAGCGAAGCATGTTCTGTTGCGCTTTACAATTGGAAACAACAGTAATTAAACAATCTGGATAGAAACATACTGACGTAAAGGTAGGATGACCCTGCTCAAAAGCTTACAATCTATTGGGATAATAGGAGTGATACATAAGGATAGAATTCCATAGCATGGCAGTGCCATCAGATTATAACACAGTCCTGATGGGATGCAATTAGATATGAATGCTACTGGCTGGAGGTTGTGTGGCATCTGTGACCGCCATATGTTGCAGACGCAGCATCTGTGACCGCCATATGTTGCAGGCGCACCATCTGTTACCGCCATATGTTGCAGGCGCAGCATCTGTGACCGCCATATGTTGCAGGCGCAGCATCTGTGTCTTCCATATGCTGCAGGCGGGCTGCATCGGTGGCAGCCGGCATAGGTGACATATGCTGCAGGTGACCGGCATTGGTGACTGCCATATGCTGCAGGCAGCCGGTATAGGTGACCGCCATATGCTGCAGGCGGCCGGCATAGGTGACCGCAATATGCTGCAGGCGGCCGGCATAGGTGACCGCAATATGCTGCAAGCGGCCGGCATAGGTGACCGGCATATGCTGCAGGTGGCCGGCATTGGTGACCGCCATATGCTGCAGGCGGCCGGCATAGGTGACCGCCATATGCTGCAGGTGGCCGGCCTCGGTGATCGCTGCAGGCGGCCGGCATAGGTGACCGCCATATGTTGCAGGCGGCCGGCATAGGTGACCGCCATATGTTGCAGGCGGCCGGCATAGGTGACCGCCATATGCTGCAGGCGGCCGACATAGGTGACCGCCATATGCTGCAGGCGGCCGGCATAGGTGACCGCTATATGCTGCAGGCGGCCGGCATAGGTGACCTCCATATGGTGCACGCGGCCGGCCTCGGTGACCGCCATATGCTGCAGGCGACCAGCATAGGTGACCGCCATATGCTGCAGGAGGCCGACATAGGTGACCACCGTATGCTGCAGGTGGCTGGCCTCGGTGTTCGCTGCAGGCGGCCGGCATAGGCAACCGCCATATGCTGCAGGTGGCCGACATAGGTGATCGCTGCAGGAGATCGGCATAGGTGACCGCCATATGCTGCAGGCGGCCGGCATAGGTGACCGCCATATGCTGCAGGTGGCTGGCCTCGGTGATCGCTGCAGGAGGTCGGCATAGGTGACCGCCATATGCTGCAGGCGGCCGGCATAGGTGACCGCCATATGCTACAGGCGGCCGGCATAGGTGACCGCCATATGCTGCAGGCGGCCGGCATAGGTGACCGCCATATGCTGCAGGCGGCCGCCCTCGGTGACCTCCATATTCTGCAAGGCGGCCGGCATAGGTGACCGCCATATGCTGCAGGAGGCTGACAGGTGATTGCTATATGCTGCAGGTGGCCGGCCTCTGTGATCACTGCAGGCGGCCGGCATAGGTGACCGCCATATGCTGCAGGTGGCTGGCCTCGGTGATCGCTGCAGGAGGTCGGCATAGGTGACCGCCATATGCTGCAGGCGGCCGGCATAGGTGACCGCCATATGCTGCAGGTGGCCGACATAGGTGATCGCTGCAGGAGATCGGCATAGGTGACCGCCATATGCTGCAGGCGGCCGGCATAGGTGACCGCCATATGCTGCAGGTGGCTGGCCTCGGTGATCGCTGCAGGAGGTCGGCATAGGTGACCGCCATATGCTGCAGGCGGCCGGCCTCGGTGACCGCCATATGCTGCAGGCGGCCGGCATAGGTGACCGCCATATGCTGCAGGCGGCCGGCATAGGTGACCACCATATGCTGCAGGCGGCCGGCATAGGTGACCGCCATATGCTGCAGGCGGCCGCCCTCGGTGACCTCCATATTCTGCAAGGCGGCCGGCATAGGTGACCGCCATATGCTGCAGGAGGCTGACAGGTGATTGCTATATGCTGCAGGTGGCCGGCCTCTGTGATCACTGCAGGCGGCCGGCATAGGTGACCGCCATATGCTGCAGGTGGCTGGCCTCGGTGATCGCTGCAGGAGGTCGGCATAGGTGACCGCCATATGCTGCAGGCGGCCGGCATAGGTGACCGCCATATGCTACAGGCGGCCGGCATAGGTGACCGCCATATGCTGCAGGCGGCCGGCATAGGTGACCACCATATGCTGCAGGCGGCCGGCATAGGTGACCGCCATATGCTGCAGGCGGCCGCCCTCGGTGACCTCCATATTCTGCAAGGCGGCCGGCATAGGTGACCGCCATATGCTGCAGGAGGCTGACAGGTGATTGCTATATGCTGCAGGTGGCCGGCCTCTGTGATCACTGCAGGCGGCCGGCATAGGTGACCGCCATATGCTGCAGGTGGCCGGCCTCGGTGACCGCCATATGCTGCAGGTTCATTAATCAAAACTATCACCTTAATTAACCCCATGAATTAATTAACCCCTTACCACCCTTCTTATAAGTAATACTATAAACGATACACAACCACTCCTCTCCCCTTGAGATTTCTTCCATCCAGCAAGGCCGACCAGAAGACATTGCTCACGACGGCAGGGGCGCGCACATTGTCTTTTACATGGCTCAATAGTCCTGGTGTGTACCCAGCTTTACTCTGCAAGAAGACATGGATGTTTAGCCCCACCAAGAAATGTTTGCCTCTGTTGGGTGTGAGTGACCGGTACATTAGCAGCTGGTAACAGTCTCACTGCACATTCCTGTGGAACTTTAAGCTGCAAGAAGTTTTGGCAGCTGCCATTGGCCACACTGGTTCTGAGAACCCTTTACTCTGTCCAGCCAGTGCCCAGACTGTCTGCGGCACACGGCAGCCCCTGTCAGGAGCGAAGGGGAAGTAGCAGTCACCCAACATGAGTGTTTATGTTAGGCGTATCTCAAATGTAGCTCTCCATTGAGAAGCCTGAAAGGTTGACTGAGCAGTACTTATTAAATCCCTCTAGTGAAAGTATTGAAGCACGCTGTTGACTTGCTTAACCATGTGCATAATAAGTAATGTAAGCACTTGAGATTGTATCAGCTTCACTGTCACTAGAAGCTAATCGCTGGGAAGTCAGCCTGCAAGAAGCAAGAACAGTGGTCACTTCTTTTACAGCTGTTAGTATTGTGTGTGTGTGATGTACATCCTTAGGCTACTTACTTTGCTGTTTATCTAGCCGTACAGAGACATGGATGCTACAGACAGCAGGCGGGAGCTGGTGGGGACACTTCCTCCATCCCCCTTTTCTACCTGCTACTCTATACTCTCTAAATCGCATCAGTTGTGTTCCGGAGAGAGCAGCGCTTCATCATCCCTGGCAGACCACCAAAAACTCTTGTTCGTGGCTTTTAACTTTTTTTTTTTTTTTTTACCTCTGAGCAAGTGTTAAATCTGGAGCTTATTCTAGCCACAGACGGAGAAGTTTGCCCAGAAGTTGTTTGGAACGCGGCAGGGTTCGGCCTTGGCATGTTTGGTTATCTATGGATTTGCATAGACGACGGGAAGAGTTTGCATCGCTGAATGCTGTACACACGGTGACGTGCCAAGTAAAACAGCCTCCGGGCGGATCACATCTTCTCATCTCATTTTATTCAGGTGAAACCCAGAGCACCGGCGTCATCCGAAATCACATAGTCGCCGAGGAGCTCTAACAAAAATAAAACGCACCCTTTTTCAATTTGGGGCCCGTTTCTCAGGCTGGAACACCTACTTACGTTGCAAATGCCAAAATTAAAGCGTTCGGCCTGCTAACTGCTTTTCTACTAATCATGACTTAATTTATCCAAGCGTTTTTACCCACAGGGCCTGAGCGGTTGTACATTGGAGATTTTGGAACCGGCATCTTGGGAGCACTTGTTAATTCAACCACGTTAGTGTTTGTGCAGTCATTCCTGATGAATAATGAGACTGAAAATAATTAAGAGAAATCGTGGAATAGACAAATCCTAATTTTAGTTTCAAAGTTTTCCAGTAGACCAAGAACTTTTTTGCAAATTTTTCAAAGTTTCTATTTAAAAAAGTCAGGAAATCAGCTGGTGATATGCTAATGACAACAATGTCTGGTTTTGTTAAACTGATTGCTCCAGCAAGACATTGAAGTGTTAGATTATGGCTCTTGTTGGTGCTTATCTTCTCCTTTTCCCCCTTCCCCTTCTCTTTATGGTATCTGAATGATCAGTCGACAGTTTAGGTCAACACAATATAATCGACAGGTAGAAGATGGACATACATTTATGTCGACAGAGGAGTGTAAAGTGGTTGAAACTCAAATAGTGAAAACAGGTTTTATGGAGTTTTTTTTACATATTTTTCCAAATGTATCATGATTTACTATCCACATTGGCTACAATGGGGAATAGTAACTTAAGCGAAGCGGGTCCGCAGGGGGAATGTTTCCTCTGATTGTGATAAACACACAACAAGAATTTAAAAACATTTTTAGTTGTTTCTTGTAAACAAAAAAAAAAAAAAATTAAATCACAAGCCACTTCTACAAGTTGGAACACACAAAGTTGGAAGACATGATTTCGACTCATCAGGCCGATGGATTGTGTGAAAAGTGCCATATCGTACGTGTTTTACCTCCGTATCAGATCCAGAGATCGTCCTGGCTACCACAAGGATTTGTTAGATCCTGGGGTAGTCGATGGCATCGCATGCGATACATCGTATTCTAAGGAGAACATACGTGTATTGTATGCGATCCGGGGGGTAGTTGGTGGGGATTCGCATGTGCGGTACGTATGTGATACCTTGCGGTAGTGTATGGGGCCTTTTGGATCTCTTGCTATATTGCTAAGCACAACGTTATAGGATATCCATTGGATATTGACAAATGTACACATCAGACAATAGCTGCAGCCGTATTGTACAAAAAGACTGCAGCCAATCCTTTTACTGGGAGGCGGCGGTCAACATGGTCTGTAGCCAGTAGTTACACACTAGAAATCCACATGGTGACACGATCGATTCCACAACTGCACCCTGTGTTTTGCTGGCTAATTGGCTGCACAGCACTGTCAGGCATCAAAGCAGGTGCATATTTATAATAGCTGCAGTGTGCACCCATTTTTTAATACTTCCCCTCCAGGCTCCAGAGGCAGCAGCTGTGCGAAAATTGGCAGATAAATGTCCATTGCACTTTTTCCTGATATCTGCAAATGCGCAGTTAAGTATGAGCGCTCTGGCACTATGCTAACTCCCGGCAGAATGAAGGGGACCCAGCCGGAGGAGGCGGCACATGCGCAGTAGGGTATGAGCGCTCTAGTGATCCGACCCTATGGCACTATGCTAACTCCCGGCAGAATGAAGGGGACCCAGCCGGAGGAGGCTGCACATGCGCAGTAGGGTATGAGCGCTCTAGTGATCCGACCCTATGGTATTACGCTAACTCCCGGCAGAATGAAGGGGACCCAGCCGGAGGAGGCGGCACATGCGCAGTAGGGTATGAGCGCTCTAGTGATCCGACCCTATGGCACTATGCTAACTCCCGGCAGAATGAAGGGGACCCAGCCGGAGGAGGCTGCACATGCGCAGTAGGGTATGAGCGCTCTAGTGATCCAACCCTACGGTATTACGCTAACTCCCGGCAGAATGAAGGGGACCCAGCCGGAGGAGGCGGCACATGCGCAGTAGGGTATGAGCGCTCTAGTGATCCGACCCTATGGCACTATGCTAACTCCCGGCAGAATGAAGGGGACCCAGCCGGAGGAGGCTGCACATGCGCAGTAGGGTATGAGCGCTCTAGTGATCCAACCCTACGGTATTACGCTAACTCCCGGCAGAATGAAGGGGACCCAGCCGGAGGAGGCTGCACATGCACAGTAGGGTATGAGCGCTCTAGTGATCCGACCCTATGGCACTATGCTAACTCCCGGCAGAATGAAGGGGACCCAGCCGGAGGAGGCTGCACATGCGCAGTAGGGTATGAGCGCTCTAGTGATCCGACCCTACGGTATTACGCTAACTCCCGGCAGAATGAAGGGGACCCAGCCGGAGGAGGCTGCACATGCACAGTTGGGTATGAGTGCTCTAGTGATCCGAGCCTACGGTACTGCACTAACTCCCAGCAGAATGAAGGGGACCCAGCCGGAGGAGGCTGCACATGCACAGTAGGGTATGAGCGCTCTAGTGATCCGACCCTACGGTACTGGACTAACTCCCGGCAGAATGAAGGGGACCCAGCCGGAGAAGGCTGCACATGCGCAGTAGGGTATGAGCGCTGTAGTGATCCGACCCTACGGTACTGTGCTAACTCCCAGCAGAATGAAGAGGACCCAGCCGGAGGAGGCTGCGCATTGGGGCTCCTCCTTTCTTAAAACGCCCCTGCATCAAAGCGTCTATAGTAATCGTAGCTCACTTTATACCTGTATTATTGCCTAGCATAGGGTCAAACAAATTAAAGGAGATACTGTAATGCAACTATGGGGAAGAGAAAGCAAATAATGGAACCATACTAACTGGTGGAATCTGAAGGCAGACTGACTAGGACCATTAATAAGGTGAAAGGTGACATTCTATAATAAACTATTTAATGCAGTGATGCCCAAACTTCTTGAATTACAGCACCCAGGGTGCCAGTCATTTTTTTAATGTCACCCCTAGTCTAGGACAACATTTTCTTACTGAGAAAACTAGAAACAAATAATGTAAGTAAATTGTGCTTGTCTGTCGCATGTAGGTTCAGTTATACAATGGCGGATAAGGTTGTGCTTACAGTCACCAGCACATTGTCACATCATTCTCTTACCTCTGCTGTGTTCTGCCTTCCTGATACTTATCTCCGTGTCGTCTGCTGTCTCCGCTATGTTTGTCTACCGTGTACTTGTCCTTCAATTGTCTACAACTGTAATGGAACCAAAACACGGGGCGACTGTGCTGAGTAATGCAGATCCGCTCAGCAAGAACACTACACATCTGTCAGGGCCAGTGTTCATGCTGGATATTAATCGCCGGCCGATATCGGGGACCAGACCGCACATCACTATTCATATGGCTCCTACACACATAGCAATATAGGGGCATTTTCTAAGCGACCTCCTGAGATCGCTTGGAAAATGCCTTGAAATCGTGTGTAGGCCCCATAAGTCGCTGTTTCCTGTGCTTATTTGTTTATGTACTCTGTTATTGGGCGCTGCAGATCCCTTGTGGCGCCATATAAATAAAGGTGCATTGTATTTACATTACAGTAAGTCAATTGAAAAATGTAAATAAATATTGGTTCAGTGTCCCTTTTTGACTGCCATAAATATTGGGCCATATTCAATTTGTTTACCCCCATGCCGGCCGCTCACCCTATTCTACGTTCCGGAGGAATCCTCCCTGTGAGAGGACGACGAGGATTCCCCCAAACAGCGAGGCTCATAGCTAATGCAGGGAGCCCGCTGCATTTAGCCGCAAGCCTCGCTGGTTTAGCAGCCGATTCCCCGTCGCTACAAAAACCTAGCGAGGGGTAAGCGGCGCGTGCAGGAGGTCAGTTGAATACTGACCCTGCGAGCTGTGACAGCGAGCAGTCAGCACTGTTCGCTGTCACAGCTCACAAAAAAACATTGAATACTAGTGATCATTTAGTGATATATACTGATCATCGGACCCTTTTCAGTTTTTTAATTTTTTCTGTGTACACCTCTGCTGACCATAGAAAAAGTAAATTCCTCACCCAAAAACAAACACAGAATTTTTCATTTTGAGAATAAATATGATGTACAGGTGCAAAGTTTCCCATAGCGATTCCGGTACTTATGTAATATCTGGGCTCCCGTTTTTCTTATGAGACCGCGTCCCCTCGCGGGGCTCACTGCGCTCGCCACGCTTCGGGCACGGTGGCTCGCTGCGCTCGCCACACTATATAAAATCAACTCCATGTGTAGTTGGATATTAGGGGTATGAAAAAATGGGGTGCATTTAACATGGGAGCCCAGATAATACATAAGTACCGCGATTCCTTAATATATAATTCCATAAAAAGAGAACGGTATACTTTTAAATGTTTTTTATTTTTTTATTTCGTTATGTTCGTTTTCTATACAACACGGAAATCGATTGTCTTTTAGAACAAACTTCTATAGCAAAGTTTTACAAAGCGCACCCCATTCGATATGACAAATCTTATCTGATGGCGAGGGGCTTTAAACTGCAAAGATAACCTCTGGCTAAACCTGCATCTGAAGCCCCGCGGCCGTAATATGAAAGGAATTCTGTGCTTGCTGCCAATCTGATGCATTTCTGCCGATTGGCTCGCAGGAATTTGGAGAGGGACAGAGCTGACCCGGGTAAGACGCACAGGCTCCGTGTCTTTTCTTTTTTTTTTTTTTGCACTACGATTCTGCTAAGTCAGATTATTCATGCTTATTTGAGTCAGGTAGGTCTTTGCAAGATTCCCTGCCAGGCCTGGGAATTGAGTACATTGAGGAGCTTCTGACACAGACCAAGCTTTTATTGCATGGTGTTACATTCTGGCTAAATCCATCTCCACCCAGTTTGTAAGCACCAGGGCTTTTCTCTTCAATCAAAAGAGGTTATCACCTACCTTAATCCGCCGAGCAGCATGGATTATACTCAGCTATGTGCCCCAGGATTCCCAAAGAGGATCCAGAAGTGGGGGGGGGGGGGGGGATTCTTGTTTCTACTTTTTTGCAGGATCTCCTCTAACTTCTCCTGAGCTTGGTCGGGGATTAGCATCTGAAATAAGCAACCCCGGAGTTCTCGTCAATGAAGACATCAGATGAAAGTTCATTTAGTCAGGCCCTATGTTTCTCCAACATAAAGGGTGCCCGGAGTAACACAATCAAAAGATGAGACCTGCGAGAGTCTGCAGTGAAAACATTCTGATGGCTTATCCGGATAAAAGATAGATTATAGACCAGAAACAGACCCTTTTATAATTGGTTTTAGATTTGTTAACCTAAGTATTTATCGAGATGGTTTATTTATCAAATTCAAGGTATAAGAAAGAAGAAGAAAATCGCCGTTTACTCCCGTGTTTTCAGCGGTAGCTGCGTCTTTTACAGCTTCGAACGAGCAGTAGTCGCGCGCTGCTTCTCTAACCTTTATGTGCACCGCTATGTATTGTGGCGCGACGTTTAGGAACCGATTTATATTAATGCAGGTTGTGTACGTGGAGCGATACAGAGTTCAAAATATAATGTCTGATTTAATTTGCAACAAAATTAAAAGCGATGTGTGCAAGAACGTGTTGATTAAAGCTAGTTTCATTTGCATATTCACAAATTAGCTAAGTCGTTTCCTATCTTGACCTTGCAGCTTACTCGTAAAAGGGAAAAGTCTTTACAATGAGCAAACTGGAACATCAGATGCTCCTAGAGTATTCCAATAAATAACTACATTAGCTTTAGTACAGGCTATATTGCCACGGCTAAGGGGGGGGGGGGGGGGGGGGCAGGTCTGGCACCAGGTGCGTGCCAACTGATCAGATACTACCTGCGTTTTTTTACAGGATGGTTCAAACTGGAAGCAGCGGTCCCGTTGTTCTGTTACATATGTACTTCTCCATGACTGTCGCCAATACTGGCAGTGTGCTGCGTGCTGGAGGGAAGAGCTGTGCTACTGTTTTTCTGACGTTTATTAGTCAATGCCTGTTGATCACTAGTCTGTTTTGCAGGTAGATCCAGGGCCAACTTAATAGTACTGTAGGCCCTGAAGAAAGCACTGTGCTCTCTACTCACCCGATCTGCTGTCCCGCACATCTCGTCATGCTTCCATTCAGATTGTGCCCAGTGTGTATGGACAGTGATGACGGGAAAATCGCTGCCCTCAATATCGCTCAGTGCATAGACAGTGAGCATTTTTCTGCTTGGCCAATGATTTTCACAGGGGGTGAATGACTCTCCGTAGCAGGACGCTATGGAAAGCTTCGTTATACTGCTGGTAATTCCAGCAGATGACTGGCGGTGACCAGTGATGATGTGGGATTGCTAGTGTTGCCTACCCTCCTGGAATATCTGGGTCCCCATTAATTTCCCGCGAGTAGCTGCTTTCTTGGAGGGGCTAAAGATGCAAATCGCATCATTAAGCCCCACCTCCTCCTCAGAGACACGCAAATTGTGGGATTTGCAGTACTGGGGGCGGGGCTTGATGATGGCTACACCAGGCCCCGCCCCCCAAAGAGATGCTGACAGTTTCCTCTTCAGGCTTCTTCCAGAGAGGAGACTGTAAAAGTAGGCACCCCTGGGGATTGCGCATTAGCACTCACAGCTGGCCCACACACGGCTTTTGAGCTGAATACAGCTCAAATTACAAAACTGAACGACTTCCAGCTCGAAATCCAGTATGTCTGGGCCTTAAATATACTCATTCATTTGGCACGCTCTTAAATCAAACAACTATTCATTGCTGAACTGTATTAGACTGAGATAAACACCAAGAGGTCAAGAGATACACAATTATTTGTTTATTAACAGTTTCTTATATAGCGCACACATATTCTGCAGCGCTGTACAGAGAGAATAGTTGAACATTCACATCAGTCCCTGCCCCAGTGGAGCTTACAATCTATATTCCCTACCACATGTACACGCGCACACACACACAGACATTCTAGGGTTAATTTTTGTGGGTGCCGGATGGGGTCCCGACAGTCGGGATCCCGGCAGGCATTCACCTGATGTCGGGATCCCGACTGCCAAAACACCCACAGCCGGGTACCCGACGGCCACCCGCTATTTTCCCTCGTGTGGGTCCATAGAGGGAGAATAGAATAGGTGGCTCGTGTAGCGAGCCACCGTGCCCGCAAGAGGCTTTGTTGCGCTCAACATGCTTTCTGGGTCCGGCCAGTCGGGATCCTGACGTTGGTATATTGACTATCGGGATCCCGACTGTCGGACCCCTTTACCACACCCAATTTTTGTTAGGAGCCAAATAACCTACCAGTATATTTTTGGATTGTGGGAGGAAACCGGAGTACCCGGAGGAAACCCACGCAAGTCGGGCACGGTGCACTTCAAACTGTGTCCATGTCAACTGTGTCAGCATTCGGGTCAAAAAACAGTGAAAAACCCCTTGTTGACCTAGACCATGTTCACCTAATGCTTGTGTCGACCTTGTGCCAGGTCGACCTAGACCCCTGTTGACCTTCCAGTATGTCGACCTAGTGGTGTTGACCATCTTTAGGTCAACCATACAATCCATACCCGATGCCCATCGTGTCCTTATGTTTAATCTCGTGTAAGCCAGACTTGATTGAAGGGTGGACAGTATTTTATTAACCACCTTTTTCTTGTCTTCTCATTTTGTCTTTGTACAGTCCGTTCCTGTGTCTGCCTCCAGGTTTGGCCATTATTACGACATGTCGAAAACAATGAGCCCGGATATGTTGCAGACTGTGAAGACGCATGGCTTTTATCTCCCACATGTAACGCCTCTGGAGGGAGCACACGGGTATGTTCTACTTCTACCAAAGAATGTCGGGCTGGGACCTGAAGGTCCCAATGAGTACAATGCAGTGGTAGGGGCCCATGTGTAGAGGCTTGGGCAACCATAGTGCATGGTGTGTGTCCCTTGATAAATATATATAGTACATAATGATAGTGCATGCATGATAGTGTATCAGTGGTTATCCGGTGGGAGGTATAATGGTCAAAAATGTCCTTTTTTCAGAAGAGCTAATCGTAATAAATCTGATACTGATACAGAGGATTGGGGAAAGTGTAGTCTAAAGGCCCCATACATTAGCCCGACTTGTCCTAGGGACAAGTCGCCTGATCTCCCCGGCAGCTCCCAAGAGGGGTCACACATTCTCGGGACCACGAGCATTTCAGATAAGGGATTTTTCCTGGTTTTGGTTACTTTTTTTGGTACTTGTGTAGTATCTGGGCTGCCGATTTTGTGATTGTATGCCTTACCTTAAGGCATACAATCAGATGCGATGCGATTCGATGCGATTTTGCATAGGATTCAATGTTAAGAAGATCCTGTTCATTTCCCCACTATCCAAGTGGGCAGAGTTGATTTTATATAGTGTGGCGAGCGCAGCGAGCCACCGAGCCCGAAGCGTGATGAGCGAAGCGAGCCCCGCGAGGGGACGCATATTTCTTAAAAAGTATTCTGTGTCCCCACACGGGGCTTGCTACGCTCGCCACGCTTCGGGCTCGGTGGCTCGCTGCGCTCGCCACAGGTTTATATCCAATGCGATGCGATCCGATCTGATTTCTAAATCGGACGCCCAGATACTACAGAAGTACCCTTTTTTTTTTTAACATACCTGGTCCCCCAGTGTCCATGGCGGCCTTCAAAATATTCTGAAAAACCACATTTTTGGAATATTTTGGTTTTTGGATATTCGCATACAGGATACTCAACCTGTATTACTTAAGAATACATTGTATATATTTAAAGGAAAATATTTCTGGAAAGAAAAAACGAAAATTTAAAATTTTTACTTTTTATAGTTTTCCAGTACTCCGATAAGGATAGTATATAGATTTATTTTTATTTTGTTTCCTCTCGTCGTTGAGAGGTCAGGTCCCAGAGTTGACACACACAGCGCGTGGCCTTTAATACATGTGTGTGTGTTTGGGGTTGGAGCGGGGGCTAGTTCATAAGCCTCTCTAGCAGCTAAAGCAAACAAGTTTAGTGCTAAGTATTTACCTTTTTCCTTTAACGCAAACAGCACGGAGAAAGATCACTGGCAACACTACACTAGCGTAGTCCATGGACAAAGGTCGTAGCGATTTTGATCATCCGTTCTGTTAGACCTTTTCTAGTCAGCAAATAAAGCAATCTGTACACCTTTGGGAAACGGAGAGGGATTTTAAGGGTTTTATTTTAATAGTAAATAACATTAAGTCTGTTAACTGCACTTACAGATAAACCTTTCGTACATATCCCAGAAACACCCTTATCTCGGCTTTTAATATTTTTTTAATATAATTTGTGAATGGAAAAATCCTCCTCGCTCTGAGAGTATAAGTGCTGCAGTGCATTGTGGGATAAAGCCATATTCCTATGTGCCGCTATCGCTAAATAACCAGTGTGAAGGGAGGGTAATAAATCCCTTCATTACATAGAGACAGGGTTTAGAATTTATACTGTACCACCGTTTATGCCACGTGGACTTCTAATGATTTTTAAGAGGGTGATTATTATTTATTATTTATGATCTCCTACATATTTGTGTGTTTATGGATCGACTGATGGAAAAATATTATCCAGAAACTCAATGTTTTCATAATCCAAAAATAAATGGAGAAATTAGCCAATAAATGCGATTGTTTCCTATAGTCACTGTGAGGAGCACCGCTGAACCATTTATACCCCTTTCACACCAGCCACCAGGCAATTACCTGGCATTTCTGAGTGCCGGGTCATTTTGCCGGATGCTACCTGACCCCAATTCACACCACCCGCAAATAACCGGGTTAAAGCTTTTCAACCTGGGAATTTGCTGAAAAACCCAGGTTTTTCTGTGGTGTGAAAGGGTCAACCCAGGTCTTAAATACCGGCTCACTGGCCCTGGTCAAGAGCAGGGTCAGAATGCTGGGTTTTTTTTTATTCAGTAATTTTTTATTACATTTTTGCTGGGTTGCAAGACCCTTTCACACCAAAGACAAACCCGGGTTTTCCCGCAAATTCCCGGGTTGAAAAGCTTTAACCTAGTAATTTGCTTCTGGTGTGAAAGGGGTATTAATGAAGAAGTGTTATGCAAAAGGCAGTGGGGCAGATGTATTACGCCTGGTGAAGTGATAAAGTGGAAGGTGATAACGCACCAGCCAATCAGCTCCTTACTGTCAAGTTACAGACTGGATTTGAAAAATGTTTGTTACTGATTGACTGCTGCGTTATCTCCTTCCACTTTATCACCTCTAGGCTTAATACATTTGCCCCAGTGCGCAGAAATACAGGGGTAAATCAAATTGCACCAACACAGCAACTTTTCATTATCACTGCCTTTGCTCTTGTCTGGAGTCTAAAGCACAGTGCTGGTAACAAACCTTTACTGTAGCCTGGTTAGTCCTCAAATTATCCATGACTAACTTAGTCACAGAGGCCATCAGTGGTGGAGGTGAACCGATGCAGCCGCTCTCCCTGTAGGCTTTGAGTCGCTGGCACAACAGGGGGGAGCGTGTAATCGGCATATACAGGTAGCTTCGTTAAGACCTCCTGCTCGACTCCCCATTCAGGCACCCCTGTCTCCCTAATCACTATGGCGTAATGTAATGGCAGTGCCATTTAATCTGCACAGTTTGGTACAGAATGGGGATTATGCAAATTGGGCCAACTGCCTGTACTGGAAAGTGGCCAATAAGGTAGTGTCCATTCCCACCATTATTTTTAATTTGAATCGCTGTGCAGTTTTTAACGTGACTGGACCGAATCCGCTTACTTGTCTTCAGGATGAAACTGCTCTGAAAAGTGAACCGCGCTTCTAAAACCACCATAAAGTTGATTACGAACAAGGCTAGAATTGCAGCTGGTCTCTGTTTCAGTTTTAAACTCCTATTTGATACCGTTGTTTCCAGAAAGTAAATCATATCGTTTAATAGGGAATGTTTGGGGTACAGTCATTAAGTCCAGCACCCACAGCTCCCTGCATCAGCTCAGCTCTCCTCTTGGTAGCAGTTATTTGCTTGCATGACAGCTGACATCTACCTGGTGCTGCCCAGACATCACTATATGACTGATATATTGTGTGCACTGTTTACTATATTATGCTAACAGAACATAGCACGTTGTAAGGTGGTTGATGTTTCCGGATATAAAATGAATGAGCGAACACTTCGTCAGGCAGTCACTAGGAAGGGTCGAGCCATACAGAGGGCACCATGCTTTGTCTAATTAGTTCACAGATACTAGGGAATAGTGTTTTTATTTCTAACATAATTTACTGTGGTGACTGTACATTGAATGTTGCTATTTACATTTTTCCTTAGTTTGTTTCTTCAGGCTGCTATTAATGAAAAATGAAAATAGACCTATTTTCAAATGTACAACCTTAATCTAGCAGCCAGAATGTGCTAACTGATTTGTGTGGGAAATCTGTTATTTTATCCAGGCTATGTTTAAAAGGTGATCAATTAGATCATTTTTAAATAATCCAGGTGCACCAATTAATTCACCGTCCTGACCGGTGCACATAACCCAGGCCAACCCTATCACACCGACACATGACCTGCGCCTTTCTCAAGTCTTTGCACAGAACAACACAGGGTTGAAACGCTTATTTATACCGGATCGGACCTGGGATTTTGGTGTAAAAGGGGGTATGGTAAACACTTGACTCTCAAAATACCATATACAATAGGAAGCACACACTCAGATTGTCCCAATTATATTCATTGACTATAAGGCTGCTCTTACTGTTAGTGAATCAGGTCTTCAAGGCCACTTCACCAGAAGGAGAAGGGGGATCCATCAGGATGGCTTCTCTCCCATGGGACCAGCCAATCAGCTCCTACCTGTCAAGTTCCAGGCTGGGTTTGAAAAATGACAGGTAGGAGGTGATTGGCTGGTGGTTTATCACTCTCCACTTTATCACTTTTTGAAGCTTGATGCATCTGGCTCAAAGAGAACTCTTGAAAGTTCAAGAGTCTCCTGGAAGAATGGGGAAGATGCAATTTAATCTACATTTTATTGAACAGTAGGTCTTCCCTTCAGCAGGACAATTCTCCTTGTTTGGGTGACAAATCTGGTCCCCAACAAAAGAATAGGCTGGAAAATTAACTTGAATGACCTTTGGTTTACTGTTTAGATAGAATGACAATAAGCAGGTTTATTAGCAATCACAACAGACAGAGGCAGCAAATTACTCTGCGTGAACAAAGCCTGAAGTAAAACCAGACTACTCCTGGGGAGCAACAAATAAGGACACCTCACTCGCCTTGCATATCAAAGTGAAGGACTTTATTCCTGTATTCTATAAAGCGAGATCTGAAGATTTTAAAAGGCAACAACATGATCGTTAATTGTAGTGGACGCTTTTGTAAATAGGGCCACTCAAGAAACTCTGCAAGCTGGTAATTGAAGTTAAATTAACAGACGCATTGCTTTACATAGTCCGTGTGAATAGCAAGATTAACAGTTACACAAATAGATGCTTCAATGTAAAAGTGGTCAATGACAATGTGCTGTCATTATGCCACAATTATAATAACTTTAAGGGAAAGTATACCAATGTTATAAGTAATGGTAACAGTAGACATGTGTATATGGGTGCAGTAGACGCGTGTGTGTGTGTGTATATGTGTGTGTATATGTATGTATGTGTGTGTGTATATGTATATATATATATATATATATATATATATATATATATATATATATATATATATATATATATATATATATATACTAGGTGATTCATCGCGCCCTACGGGCGCTCTTCACACCATCGTAAGGGGCTGCGCCCCCTTAATTTGTGAACATTTGTATATGAGAAAGATGGTTAGAATTGTATGAAAGATGGCCTGTATTGCAACTTGAGTTATAGGTGAAATGTGTTAAATAGAGAGCATATGATGTGGAAGGGGGTGTGTATTGTTTTGTTTAATTAAAAAGCGGTTACAGAGTAAGATGTACATTGATAGTGTGGATGGTACAGTGACATTTGTGGGTGTGGGGGGGGGGGCCGTGTGTGCATGTTGTTTAGGTGTGTGTGTGTGTGCAATAGTATAGTAGGGTGTTTCTGAGTCAGCGGCTCCCCACTGGCGGAGGTCACGACACAGGAAAACAGGAGGCTGGGTAGTGATAGGGGTGTGTGGACATAAGGGGGACTAAAGAGGAGGGTGGGAGATACTGTGCTGCTTCTGCCAGTTGGTGAGGGTCCAGTGTGGCAGCACAGGAGTACAGGATGGTGGCCCTTAGTCAGTGTCTCCTCCTACTGGATGGGAGTTAGGGTGCATGAGAGCAGGAGGCTGGGCTATGAGGCATGATAGGGGCATGTGGCCAAAACAGCGTCAGCGACTCCCCAGTGGTGGAAGTTACGGTTCAGGAGAGCAGGAAGCTGGGTAGTGATAGGGGTGTGTGAGTATACGGGGGACTAAAGAGGGGCTTAGGGGTGCCGTGAATTGTGGGAGGGGCGTGGGGGGTGCCGTGAATCAAGGGAGGGAGGGGGCGCAGGTGTCCGTGGATCGCGGGAGAGGGCGGGGGTCCGTAAAGCGTGGGAGGGGGCGTGAATTGCGGGAGGGGGGGGTTGCGAATTGCGGGAGGGGGGTGTGTGCGGGGGGTGACGTGAATCGTGGGAGGGGGCGAGAATCGTGGGGGGGTGCGCGGGGGGTCCGTGAATTGCGGGAGGGGGGGCACGGGGCGCGATAAACACCTAGTTGGTTATATATTCTTGTAGAAGGATGGTAGGATGTTGCTGTCATTCAGAATACATTTACATAAACAGTAATAGTAGCAGTAAAAGATCTGACTTAAAACACCTACAGTAAAACAGAACAGGTGTTATATATTATACAAAGAATTGGTTGATGATGTGTAGATTGACGTGCACATAGTTGTCACTGTAAAAAAATTGCTACAAGAAAAAATCAACACAGAAATGTCAACACATGTAAATGTTGACATAAGTGTGGCACTTCATTGGTGTCCATGTCGACACATGAGAATGAATATGAAAACATTCAAAAAAGAAAAATAAATCTTCAAAAACTCATGTCAACCTTTTTCATTGTCCACCATAGCCGTGTCAGTGTTTTGCATGTGCCATTTAATCCAGGGGTTGCCGTGAATCGCGAGCGGGGGTGGGGGGGGGGGGAGGAGGTGAGGTGTGTCCGCGAATCACGGGAGGAGGGGTCGTGGGTGGATGACGTGAATTGCAGGAAGGGGGGGTCGTGGGGGGGGGTGTTGGTGCCGCGAATCGTGGGAGGGGGGGACGCGAGGGGTTGCAGTGAATCGTGGGAGGGTGGGTCGCAGGGGCGGGGGTTTGCCACAATGACAGGGGGGGGGGAATTGCGGTACGGGAGGTCGCGGGGGTGGGGGGTACCGTGAGGAAGGGGGGGCCTGGGGGGTTGGCACAAATCGTGGGAGGGGGGGGTCGCGGGGTGCCACGAATCGCAGGAGGGGGTGTGTCACGGGGTGGGGCCGCAAATCGCCGCAAATTGGGGGGGGGGTGTGCTGTGAATCGCGGGAGGGGGGTCGCCGGGAATCGCCACAAGAAAAAATCAACACAGAAAGGTCAGCACATGTAAATGTTGACATAAGTGTGGCACTTCATTGGTGTCCATGTCGACACATGAGAATGAATATGAAAACATTGAAAAAGTGAAAAATAAATCTCTTAAAACTCATGTCAACCTTTTTCATTGTCGACCATAGCCATATCAGTGTTTTGCATGTGCCATTTAATCGTGGGGTTGCCGTGAATGGGGGGGGGGGGGGGGGAGGGACACATTGATCTGTTTCTGGACTTTCTTCTTAATTTATGGATTACCATCACCTGTGCTTAAACACCTTTCTTATCAATTACCCTGTTTAAAACAGGTGATGACAATCATAAATTAAGATGGAAGTCCACAAACAGAGCATTCTGTCCCTCCTGGAGAGGGTCATGTTGGGAGGTATGGAGGTGTGGGGCGCTCACCTGGTGTGTCTGGTGAGTAGCTGTGTCTTTGCTGGTTCTCTGTCGTGTGAGTCAGTCATGTGAGTCAGAGGCTCCACCCAGCGTTACAGCTTCAGGCACACTTTGAGTGACAGATGTAGCCAAATATATAAGAGATATATAAAGAAGAAAGAGTATAGAAGTGCGCTTATTATACTTTCACCCAAAAAATGCACAATGGTAAAAACAATTATATTTATTCTGAAGTGTTTTCACATGAAATTCCAAAGTTAGATCCAACATCTGACGAGCGATGATGAGAATTACCCTACGCGTTTCGTCCTATGCGGACTTCCTCAGGGGAAAACTGGATCTGAATGGTGAAGAATTATACCGTGTATGAGTATACTCTTTAAAATAAAATTCAGACTAAAAACCACTATGTCGGAGAGGGGAACATGAAAACATAAAGTAAAGGAGGGGAGATAACATAACACATGGTTATATACACGGTGTATAGGACATGGTGTCCTGAATAGTTGCCGTTTTCCACCATTCTCTCCCCTGCTGTTAATTAATTGAAGTTCTTAGCATAATTTGTGGCCAAAAACCATGTCCAGATGACCTCATCAAGTGGTCCTTAACATGCCCAACAGGTTCATATCCTGGGCACGGGACCCACTAGGCCAGAACAAGTCAACCGCCCCGAGGCATCACTCTAGTGAGAAGTGTAACATAGTGTTCCATTGATGATATGCCATGGTCAGTGTCCCTAGCAAGGAGCTATACTGTGGCTTTCCAACTTGTCACAGCCCCCATGGGAACCACACTAGGTGGCTGTCAACTAAAATAAAGTGTATACACCAAATCAGGCATAGGGGAAATACTGTGGAGGCAAAACAGTTGCTAGAACAGTATATAATCTTGTTCAGTACCAAAGAAACCAACAAAGGGGTGTGGTCAGGGCTGGCTCTACCATTAGATTTAGGCAGCTGCCTAGGGCGCCGAGATCTGGGGGGGGGGGGGGGGCGGGCGGCGGCGCCACCAAGTCTGCCTATCCAAAAATCATGGCTGTCTATGAGGATCCTTTTGTACTTAATGCAGGTGTGGGCTGTGGAACCTCTAAGACCTCATCTCTATACTTTCCCTTGGAGCATTTTTTCCTACCTTGCGGCCCCCTCCTCCTTGTACCTTTGTGGAAGGCAAAAGGGGGCCTACAGGGAAAGCACAGGACATGTCCACCTTCCCAGGGGCTTGGAGGACCACCTGATTTTTGGGAGCCTCCCTACCATTCCGGAATGTTAGGCAAGTATGCCTTAAGGGGTTGGAAAGTGGGTATTGGTGGCAGTATGGGGAAGCAGTAGGTTGAACTTCTGCCTAGGGTGCTGAGAAGCCTTACACCGGCCCTGGGTGTGATATAACAGACATTGGAATCCCGACTGTTGGGACTCCTACAGGGTGTGGTGGTGGGGGGGGGGGGGGGGGGGGGGGCGAGCGCTACGAAGCCCCTTGCGGGCTTACCCCAGGTTCTATTCTCCCTCTAGATGGGTTGTGGACCCCCGCAAGGAAGAATAGCCCATGTATGTCGGGATCCCGACTGTCGGGAGGCCATCCGGCACCCCCAAGAAAGATGGCATCCACTTTAGCGTGCCCAAACTAGGTGTCAGACAGCAAGGCCAGATATAAGCAGGCTTCCATGTAACATCAGCAAACAGATAACACCTCCAACTGTATAGAAGTATATCATTTGCCATCACTCCCTAGTTCCTGGAATATAGCCAGGATTGCCATAAGCTTCTCCAGTACCCGGTATGACCTACCGTGATGCTGATTAATTACTGAAAGATGGTACTGTATATGGATATCGGCCTGTCCCTGAAATGGCATTGTGTAAGAGACACTTTCAGATAACTAAGAGCCGAAATAGGACACAATGAGGGCCCGTAATATGCTGCTGATAAGAGTCAATGATCTATCAGTCTGCATCTGTTTTCCAGAGTAATTAATCTAGACTGTACATACCTTTCTGCAAACTGCAAATACTCTTACCACCAGCCCCCCCAAAGCAAGCTCATAAACACAGCAACATGTACTTATAGTTTCTGTAGTACTCCGGGTTCCCAGATACATTTAGCTGAAGCAGCTTAGACAACAGTTCCTAATGGAGTCCACCTCCAGATAATAACCCTATTTGTCATATCTTTGATAAACCAACCTTTCATAAATGCTTAGAAACTGTATCAATAAGGAAGTCACAGACTTGTTTGTAGCCTGGATACTCTCCTGCCAACTTGTGTTTTATCAGTTACTAGAACGCCGGCCTTAAGGATAAAAGTTAATTAGCTTAAAACCATTGTTAAAACAGGGCTTGATTGGTAGCAAAGTGGTCCGGTAAATGGGACAAAACACGCTCAGTCAGGTATTTATTTTCTCGTGTTTCCAAAGCGTCTGCAAATTTTGAAAGTGTATCTTGAGCTTTTAATATTATTGCACTAGATTATTTTGTATCTGGTTTTTCTCCCTAGTTAAAGAACTAACAAAAACTTTGATATTTTGTTAAAAAAACAGTTGTTATGAAAAACTATTTGAGGCCTTTTTTTTCATAGTTCTGGGCTTTTTTTGTTTGAAAGTTTATTCATATAACAAAATAAGGGTATTGTTTGTAAAATATACCCCCTGCCTATCCTATTTGTTGGTTAGGTATATATATATAGAGAGAGAGAGAGAGAGAGAGAGAGAGAGAGAGAGAGAGAGAGAGAGAGTCCTAAACTCCTTTGCAACCACTGCCCTAACTGAGTGGAGTTTGTATATTCTTTTCATGCTTGAGTGGGTTTCCTCTGGGTACTCTGGTTACCTCACACAATCCAAGAATGTACTGGCAAGTTGATTGGCTCCCAAAAGAAATGTATACTATATACATGTATATATGGATGTGAACATGTGAGAGGAAATATAGATTGTAAACTGGGTCGGGGACTAATAGGAATTGTGAGCTGTATATAAATAACAATAAAAATAATATGCGTTAGGTAACACTTATCAGTTAGAATTTAAATGCATTAATGTCGGCCAGAGTGATCAAGCATATGGTGGTGATCAGGGCTGCAACTAGGGGGGCTATGTGGTAGCATGCCCGGAGTGCAGGATCTGATAATCCTACGTGCATGCAAGGGGGGTGGGGTGATGTATGTAGGTAACAATACGCAAACCAAGCAAACAACCCAAAGTTGACATGATCGTTCATGATATCGCACCATACACGCAGTTGCTGACCATCTTGTCAGACTGAGATGCATGTACAGATGACAGTGGGGGGGAGGGGTCGTTAATGACCTGCGGCCGTGCACATCATTAACGATATTTAGGAGAATATCGACGAAGATGCATCTAAAGCATTGAAGCTTTGGCAGACCTATTCACCTGGTGTCTTTCTGCACACATTGACTATGTCATTCATAAACTGCACTGGGGGATGAAGGAAGGAAGGAAGGGCCTTAATAATGCTAATTGCACTTAGATCCCTTTTCCATAATCATTGAGACATGAGCAATAATGAAAGTATTCCCAGTCTATGGATGGACCCTCCCTCCCAAGAAACAGCTGTAGTCAGCCTCAGAGTCTCCAGCTGCACCATTTAGGGAATTCTCAGAAACTAACCGCCACATCGGTGTGATCAATAGTGGAATGACTGGAGAACGCTAGGGAACATTTTATTAATAATGTTAAATAATTGCACTTAGAAATGCCAAGAATGAATTGAGCAATTAGTATATCAATGTTGACCAGCAGATATTGATCAGATTACCCACAATCTTTGCTCCGTGGGTATCATGGCCAGTAGCAGAAACGCATCTAGACTGAAGTCCATCGAAAACAAAAACCCAACATTGGTGCAGATGCATTAAGCCTAGTAAAGTGATAACGTGGAAGGAGATAACGCAGCAGCCAATCCTCTCCTAACTGTCTTTTTTAAAACACAGCTGATTGGCTGGTGCTTTATCACTATCTATTTTATCACTACACCAGGCCAAATACATCTGCCCCAGTGTCAGGAATGTTCTAATATGGTTGACCCATTTTCTAGTAGAGTTTATTGTCCTTTTCTGTAGAACGTACTGTCATCGGCTGGTCTTCGTAATCGCACACTCATGCCATCTTTGGCAATACACGTTTCTTGCTACTCTGTCCAAAGCCAGTGTATAAGTGGCTATGACAGTGGTGCATGAAATGAAATCACGTATTCCTACTATGTCCTCAACAGAAAGAACACGTAGAAATCAGACAACAGGAGGCCTTTTCTGAGATTTTACATAATAGCACACTCTGAAAAATTGACATCATAATAATTGGACCTTGCCTTATTGTGAGTGGAAAATGTGTGGTTCATCAAGGTTATTATCCTTTGTATGGGCCACAAGAGATCTGCAGCGTCCAATTACAGCGTAAATAAACGAATAGACAAAACAGTGACTTAAGCTGGGTACACATATGTACAATTTCATTTTTCTTGCGACCGTTCGATCGACCGAATACACGTTCGGCCGTCCAAAACATACGACCGATCTGCGCGTACACATATGTACAATTTTACTTGCGACGTCCGATGTACTCCCGTCCAAACAATCGCAAGAAAAAGATTGTACCACCGTACACACTCTCCCGATCTGGCTATTCGCACGATAAAAATGTACACAACATTATCATAATGGGCTGGATTAAAAGAGCATACCAAAACGAGGCGTGATCACAGAACAAAGAATCGTTCGTGTATTACAGTGAATAGAGCCGTGACTATTCAGATCATTGCTAGCTGTACAGGATATACGTACGTACGTTTGTCTATCGGTGCATTTGGGCCTTTTTACAAACAATGCATCACATGTGAGCAGGCCGGGATGTTCCCATGTGATGCGTTGCTGCCGTGGGACCGCTTTCCACTACATACACCACCATGTTCCAATGTGTTTGATGTTTTTTGGGTGGGTGGGCGTTCCTGCTACACCTTCACGTGGCACTTATGTCATGGCAAGCACCTGTATGTGACACTCTGTTCAGGTCCGACCACCGTTTTACCTCAAATAAACAAAGTGTTCACAGTATTTTTTGTCAGTATTTCTTAATAAATGTTAAGTGTTTATGCAGAACAATGAACGTCACATATCTATCTATCTATCTATCTTCTATAACTATATCTGTCAGGAATGCACACACAACGATTATTTATTTCAAAAGGAATGCACACACAACGAATATTCTTTAACAGCATGGCGCGGAAAGTACGGGGGAGAAGACTTCCTGTTGTTTACATGCTGCGCTGATGGAGGGATGACGCAGCTAGTCAACACCCACATGGGCGTGCTGCTTTTGGGAGGAATGATCGCAGGAACGGGCTGCATATCGATCGAACGTGCGTATACGTCACTTTTCTTTCGATATGGAGCCGTCCTGTCGGAAGAATATTAAGCAGCAAAGAACCTTCGACCGACCGACCGTGGACGGCCAAGAGCGTTTTTGGACGTTTATCGATCGCAACGAAGGGATCGGGACTGCGTACATATATATACAATCGAACGGCCGTTCGTCCGCAGAACGGAAGAACGGCCCGACGATTGTACATATGTGTACCCAGCTTTACAGCTGGATACAATAAAGGAGACCGTAAGTGTGGAACAGAGAATTAAGGTGAGAGTTGGTTGGGTTTGGTGAAGTGGGCCTTTAAAGCTTTTTTAAAGTTTTGGAGGTGGGTGGAGAGCCTGAGGGAGAGAGCAAGAGAATTCCAGAGGTGGTGAGCAGCACGTGAAAAGTCTTGGAGGTATGAGTGGAAGGAAGTTATCAGTTGGCAGAAGAGGCGGCATACATTGGAAGAGCGGAAAGGGCAGGTGGGAGTGTAAAGGCAGATAATGTCAGAGATGTAAGTGGGAGAGGAGTGGGTGAGAGCTTTGTAAGTGAGTGTGAGACGCTTGAATTTGATTCCAAAATGGATGGGAAGCCAGTAAAGTGCTTGTAGAAGAGGGGAGGTGGATGGAGGTCATTTGAAGATGATGAGCCGGGCTGCAGCATTGAGGATATATTGGAGTGGAGAGACATTGGTCAGGGATTTCACATAGAAGGAGATTACATATCTCCAGTCTGGAGATGACCAACGGATAATTGTCTTGGTAGAATCCTGTGTGAGAAAGGGTCTAATCCGGGAAATACCTGTTTACAGGTACTTGTAATTTAACTGCAGAGTTCTTCCGCACCCCGTCAGAGGAGGTGTGTTCTTCTCTGTTATTTATCTGCGTTGTGTCTTACTCTTATTATAAAAGAGGTTGATATTTAGTGTCAATCTTCTCTGTGACATAGAGTAAGCAGGGTGGGCATACTCTCTGCCAGGCCCAGTCCCTACTGAGATTTCTGTGCTCTCATGATACATATATGACCCGTATTCTGCTACAGCTGCCAATGATAAATGCACGTTTGGTGCTGTCTTAATGTTTCATTGTAAAAGTATTTATTTACCATGTTTATGATCAGATGACATTTATTAGGACAGAGGTGTCAAACTCATGGCCCTCCAGCTGTTGTGGAACTACATGTCCCAGCATGCCCTGCTCTGGGATGTGTAGTTCCACAACAGCTGGAGGGCCATGAGTTTGACACCACCGATTTAGGATATTTTATTCTCATAATTGATATCCAGAAACGCTTCTTTTTGGTTGTGGGACTATTTAAAAACGTATTCTAATATGATGAATGAATACACTGTGTCCACATATTGCAGTGAGTTAATTTTATCATTAATCCTGAGTCCCCTCTCTCTGCGGTGGCAAACTGTGGACTCCGAGGTATAATGATCAGGTGTACTTGGGGTAGCAGCTCATTAACTATGTGTTAATTATCTATGATTGCTATTTAAATGCAATGGCGGTTTCATTACTTACTCCATTGTAAGCGCGCCTCGATTATAATTAAGTCATCCCAGTTTCCAACGTCTTCACCTCTAACTCTTTCCTCCCAGCTGCCCCTGTAGCCACCACAGGGAGATCTCCGTTTAATTGATACCAAGGCGCAATCTCATTTGCAAACATTTCAATATTGGCTATTGACGACTTTGACCTTCACCACCACAAGTTATTCCTTATTAACGTTAAGTAGAAACAAAACAAAATCAATTAATATTTAAATTTTGGCAGAACGTCCTCTACATTGTCTCTATATTATCATCTACACCACTGTTTAAAGGAAAATCCCCAGATTTACTTTACTATGTCATGCGCAATTTTTGTTGTTCATTTGTTATTACTATAAACAATGTATATAGTAGTTTTGTTTTGTTGCTTTTCTTTTTAGTTTTTTCACTTGCCTACTTTGGTTAACACATGGTTTACCCAATTGACTTAAAATGTGTTAAGTTATATAAATGTCATTATATAAATGTCATTTTCCATAGGATTTGACACTGTCGGAACATTTTAATAATTTTTTGCTTTTTACTTTGCTTGTATATATACAGTAGCGACACGCCCCGGCTTCTCACGGGAACCACTATTTATCTATAGCCAGATGACTTCTGGTGGATGGATGGGGGCGGTCATGTGACAAAGTTTTAGCAGATATCTATAGGTACAGTGCCGATGATCAATCTGGTTCCGTTGCACAACTTTGGTACGTTTAAGTTGCGAATAAGCATCACCGGTAATCCAACCCTCAATGTTGATATGTGCGGTGGCATTCCGGGTGGTTCCAATGAATTCAAAAATTCAATCGGATAATTGACGGCTTGTTCTTCGTCCGTTACTTTGTCGTTCGATTTGTATTTGACTGTTTTGCCGGCAGTTTCAATTGAATTTGCTCATTGACCTTGTTGACACCATCATTTTTTGGTGCCAATATTGCACGTTCGCACAGCCAATCCGGATTTTTGTAGTTGGTTGTTAGTTTTGGGAATACCTTGTCGACAACGGCTTGAATATTCAGTTGCATTTGACAGAAGTTCGGCGGGAACGAAATCTCATTTGTGGCGTGATCAATTAATTCCCAAAACCCCCCTAAAAAATTCTGTTGATCCGATCGCTACCAAATTTCACAGGATCACCCGCTGGGCTAATCTGCCTGAAAATTTCTTCAAAATCAGTCAGGCCATTTTGGAGACCAGTAGCTATATGTGTTACATGCTTTCTGATCAGATTACATATAAAATATGATGAACGATTTCCAATCATTAGAACTTAAGTTCTGATTCAGACCAACTCGCTAGACAGCGAACATCCGTAAGCGGCACTCACCGCCCGCATCCCCTCAGCAACATGCAAGAAGACATGTCCAAGAACACATCTCATCGTATGTGGCCGAAGGGAAGAGAAATCATTTGATTGTCGCCGAAATTAGTCAGCGGAAACTTTTATTTCTGCCACAGATCTCTGCCAGAGTTTACATTGGGATGCCTATAAAATATTGGGCACATACTGTATATGTGTGGTCAACAAAATTTTTTTTGAAAAACTTTATTTGCAAGTCACCGTTTAGTGGAACGCATCCACTTCCTGAGAATGCGGTCCACGAAATGTTGACTTGCAAATAAAAGAGTGGTTTAGATAGATAGATGGATCTACCTATCGATCTATCTATCTATATACACTGTATAATGTACAAGAAAAGGGAGGAGAGTGCTGGCGCTCTGGGGTTGGATGGTAAATGTGTTCGGGTCCAAAGACGAGGTCCTTATGGAGTGTGCTGGACCTGATCACCACTGTGACCCACTGCCACCTTCCCAGAAATCAAGACAGTACCCTCAAATCAGGACTGTTGGGTGGTATGGAACTTTGTCTCAAATATCCGCTATATCTGTTATGTATACCGTCTTTTATTTACTTTACATGGGGATCTCGTTTAGTTGTCATGCTAACTGGCATAAACTTTTCCCTCCCACAGGTCATCAAGCGAAGTGTCCTGTGATTACCTCCAGCTTCTCCAATCTATCCAGCGCGTGGTTCACCAGGGAGGGTTTGACGGATCCAGCCCCCAGGTATCCAGCACATTTGCTGTATGCTGCGATCATGTAACTAATTGTATTGTACAAGGTCTCTGGGGTGAGCCAGGAAGGTCTTGGAACCGTGGAGCACATTGTTTCTAAACACTTATATTGTGAACAGGGAGATCACGGCCAGGTAGTTGATATGTTAATGGGTAATGCGTTCTCAGTGGACAGGACAAGACCGTGTGAATGCGCTCATCCACCCTACTGAAATATGCTTATCCTCAATGGTTTTTTACTGATGGCTGATTAGCTACACATGGTGTCTGCTGGATTCGGAGCAACGTGGAGGAATTGAGGTCAAACTCTGTACAAACGTTGCGTCTTAGTTGAGTTGAAGGCAGTCGGACTAGTGTGGACGTCTTGTGAACTGAGCCAGTTCATCAGTTTGCTCCATGCCTACTCCAGCCTATTTGTTGGCAGCAGTCAGAATACTAGGATACGACGTGTTCCATACTGGGCAAAAACGCGAACTGCAAACATTCTTGTTCAAGAACCTAGATGTCCCATCGTGCCCTGGCACAATTTGAGCATGCCCTAATAAACTGGGACAAGGAATGCTGGGATGTGTAGTTCTACAGTTGATAGAGTGCATGTTTAAAACCCCTGGCCTACAGTACTAAAGGCAACACTCAAACATATAAAAAAAAAAAAAAACCTCAAGACAAGGGTATGCGTCATTGGTTGACCCAATTTAGGTTGACATGCATTGCGTTGACCACTGAAGGTTGACAGGCCTTACGTTGACCCCTGAAATAGTTCGACATGGTTGGAAGGTCGACACAAACATTAGGTTGACTGTTAAAAGGTCAACATGAGTTTTTCACTGTATTTTTTGTCCCGAATGTCGACATAGTGTACCGCATCCCTCGCTACACCCGGCACACTGTTATTCTCCCACCACGCCGTAGTGAAAGGTAGGGCTTCAAATTCCGCCAGTCAGCACAAGTTGGCTCAAATAAAAACCTTACCATTGTCGACCTAATGCTTGTGTCAACCTTCCGACCCAGTCAATCTTAGACATGTCAACCCTTTTCAGGTGTTGACCTAAGCCTTGTCGACTGCAGTGGTTGCCTCAATGCGTGTCGAACCTTAATAGGTTCGACCTAATGACCGTATCCCCAGGACACAATTGTGAAATTGTGGCCTGTGCTTTTTTTTATCCTCGAGCGCCACCTTTACTACTGCGGGGGGGTCTTCAACCCGGGATACCGACCGTCACAAAGTCCTGGCAGTCGGAATCCCAGCCGGTTTCACCAGATTCTGTCATGATCTCACACAGTCGTTATTCAATGTTCCGACTGTCGAGTGTCGTAAAGTTTTGTAAAAAAAAAAAAAGAAAGAGCGGATTTGACAATCCAGGTCCATTTCCGTCAATACAGCCATCCTCCATAGGGATGGGTATCTGTAGCAGGCGAGTCCTGGCCCCGGTTGAAGAGTGAACTGCCGATATTTCCACAATCGGAAATCTCGTCCGACATTGACTATCCCCCTGGTGTGTGTGGATTTGGGGAACTTCTCATTACCAGGGTGTGCAGCCCTATAGCGTTCTCCTCAGATCTTAGTGCAGCCTGTGACACTCCAACTGTTTATGAACTACAAGTCCCAGAATGCCCTGCCAGCCCCCGTAATGTATACTATACAGTACTTTGTACCCTAGGGGTGTGATGGCGCTCCTCAGAGTTATAGATAGGTCACTCGGTCAGCAGTAATGAGGATTATTGATTTTCTCACCAGATGAATGCTTTGTGTGCTGTCTGGTTGGTTTATTCTGCGGCCTGGTCTGTTTCCCCCAGCAGTGCGGCGTATCTGTGCTCATTTAGGTTGCTGCTCAGATTTCAGTCTGCAGAGACTCCCGGGCAGCGCGTGCTTTCCTTTGGTGGCAGTGCCCCTCTGGAGAAGTAAATTGGTCCCTGACAGGCACCGCTCCCCACTTGCTGTGGTAACGATGGTAACAGGCATGTCATAACACTTCCCACACCACAGAGTACAGGACTCTGCTGTTCTGTACAATTGCAGGTCGGCTTACATCCGGGACATGTTATCGGTGTGGAAGAGAAAAACATCAGCACCCAAAAAATAATCATTTGTGTCTATTTGGTGCAAGCCTGGTTTTCTACTATAATGAAGTTGTTTTTGAATGTGATTTAATAAATGAATACTGTATTAATTGTACAAATAATTGCTACTCATAAGTTACAGATTCGGGTAAGAGTAAGGTTTTGGTCATATTATTGATGGCCATTTATGAGTCGCTTACCCCAGTATTATATGTTCTGAGTTTGAGGGTTTATTTATTAAGATGGGATGTTGCTAGGGGCAACCAATCAAATTCTATCTATCTTCAGTGGTTCTCAACCGCGGTCCTCGGGACCTCCCAACGGTTCCCGTTTTCCAGGTCTCCACACAGAATCACAAGTAATTAGTTCCACCTGTGGATCTTTTAAAACGAGTCAATGAGTAATAACTGCCCCTATGCACCTGCTGGTTAACCTCGAGAACATGGGATGTTTGTGGTCCTAAGGACCTATTATCTAGATCAAAGGTTCTCAAAGTCGGTCCTCAGGACCCCACACAGTGCATGTTTTGTAGGTCTCCTCACAGTCAAGTGAAGTAATTAGCCCCACCTGTGGATCTCTTAAAATGTGTCAGTGAATAATGAGTGCACCTGTGCACCTACCAGGTGACCTGTAAAATGTGAACTGGGGCGGGGGGGTGTAAGTCCTGAGGACCGAGGTTGGGAACCACTGTTCGAGAAGGTGCTGAAAAAAATAAGTAGATTCTGATTGGTAGCAGCATCTTCAGTCGAACTTTTATCTTTGTAAATAAACCCCCTGTGTTTCTCAGTGTTCAGACCGGCTTTATTTATTCTGGAGGCTGCTAGTTGTTTCTTGAATGCTGACATATTTTTGTAAGAATTCATCTCATGAAATTGAAGAAGTGGAACCGGCCTTCTCTGGTTGTGGCGGAGTGATTGCTGCGAAGGGGGGGGGGGGGGGGATTCAATTAGTACAGTTTTCAAAATAACTGAGTTTGTCTCATAATTACATCTACCTGTAGGCAAAGGCATATATCTGGTTAACTTCTCTTTTCCTCTGAGGTGAAGTTCTACCACTGACCACTAGAGGCCACTCGAGGGACCAAATTACTCCTTAACAGAAAGTGAAAGCAATTTTTACAGGGACTCTGATCTGTTTCAAACTTGTTGGATATGGAGAGATAACAGTGGTTGGGATACGGTCGATGGGTCGACCGTAAGATGGTCGACACCGTTGGGGTGATATACTGGAAGGTCGACAGGTGTCTAGGTCGACACATGTGTTAGGTCGACAGTCAAAAGGTCAACATGGGGGTTTTCACTGTTTTTTGAGTCGACGTGCCGACAGGCGGTATTTCATGCCCTACCATCCACTAGGGCGTGGTGGGAGAATAACATAGTGTGCTGAGCGTAGCATGGCAAGCAGACGCTGTGCACTTAAAACTGTGTCAATGTCAACTGTGTCGACATTCGGATAAAAAAAGGTGTAAAACCCCATGTCGACTTTTTGACTGTCGACCTAGTCACCTGTCGACCTTCCAGTATGCCGACCCAACAGTGTCAACCTAATGACTGTCCATCAACATTTGGTCGACCCAATGATCCCATTCCCAGAGATTGGAGGTAGGAACAGATAGGGAGTGGGGGTGGCAGCCAATCAGCTGCTGTCATTTTTTAAACCCAGCCTTGTAACATGGCAGTTGGTGCAGCAGCCAATCAGCTCCTATCACCTTCCACTTTATCACTTCATCAGGCTTAATACGTCTGGCTCTCTGCATCTTGTTCACCCCCTTAAGCCATTTATTTTCTCATCCTGTCGCTTCAGGACAAAACATTCCATATTTATTTTATAAGTCCTGTGTCCTATACTATTTTCTAATAAATAAATGGTTTCTGCGTTTGCTCTGCCCTGGGGTATATATGGATAAATGAATGATGATGGTATAGAAGTATCTGCACATGTCGGATGCCGACGACAGCAGCTTCAGAGTCATCTCTCTATACCCAGTGCGGTCTCTGCATCTCAACTGTTTGTTCCCGAAATAGTGCCAGACTCGTACAGAGCGCTCTCCTGGCACCTCGGCTTGTCTGCTCCTCTCTGGCTTCCCGTGCTCTCCCAGGGCCTGGATTTCCATCTGCAGCCTTTTTTTTTTCTATTTTTTTTTTAAACCACAGCAGGGACAGTTGAGTCCTTCCTCCATACACCCCTCCACATCTCTGCCTCGTTTCTAAAAGGTCCTTTAATGAGCCTCAGGTGCATTCTGTCACTAATGAGACTCCCTGACTTCAGCGTCTCCCTCTCGTGAACTTGTGTTCTGCTGCCTACTGTACGCTTCTCCACGTACGCCAGACTTTATTCAGCTTCATGTTGTTCTATGGAGAGAAGAATGCTGCTATTGTCACTGGAAACTGCAATCAGCCAGCCTTATGTAACGCATGTACACGTCTTACAGAGCATTGCTGTCACTCCAGGTGTATGCCGAGCGTTGTGGGGTCTTTAATGATTTAGCGGCCACATCAAATACTGTGTGTGTGTGTGTATATATATATATATATATATATATATATATATATATATATATATATATATATATATATATATATATATATATATATATATATATACGGGTTTGATTCCCTATTCCTGTGTGGAGTTTGTATATTCTCCCCATGCTTGCGCGGATTACCTACGGGCAGTGCTTAAAGTGGTCCTGGAGAGGTGGTGGAACTCATTACACCGCAAACGAAGGCGCGCAGCACAAAAAGGGTGTGGCCTCACTAGAATGGGGGCTTGGTCACAAAGTAGCACAAAAGCATTCACATTACACCACATGTAGTGTCTCTAATTCACATTACATTATCATTTGCAGTGCCGCTTATACACAGACACAATGCCCACATAATGTCCACATATGCAGTGCTGCTAATACACAATTAATGCCCACATTTGCAGTGCCACTTGTATACATAAAGCCCACATTTGCAGTGAAGCTTATGCTGACTGCATCCCAAATAAAGCACAATGCCCCCACACAGGAAAAACAAACAAACATTGCCCCCAGAAATAATATAAAATAATATAAAACCTATATAATCTAAAACCTATAAAAGGTAGCCTAGTAGTACTAGGTGTGATCATAGTGTGCGGGTGTAATGGGGTCACTTACCTAGAGTAGGTGTGAGCCCGGCTACTTCAGATGGATTACTCAGTGCTCCCGGCTGGGTTAAGCACTTCCCCGAGGTAATTGTCGGCTGCGTCCCCAGCTGTCCACCGAAGGTCCCAAAATGGTGCCCGCAGTAGCAGTGTGCGGCCAGCAAGAACCCGGTTAACAGCCACTTGCCGTTGAAGTACTCGGTAGCCAGTGTGGTGCTGGACAGCACCACCACCTTAGGCATTCTGCACCTGGGTGGGGTGCACTTGCAAGAAGCAAGCCCCCGGTACCTGCTGGGACCGAACTGCGTCCTCATCGGCGGCAACTCATGTTAGCTGGGGCAGGCTATCAGTGCATCTCACTGTCACAACAGCGACAGCACTTCAAATGTGGCGCCTTTGCTCGTGGCCTGGCAGCCAATCATGAGCAGCCGCTACTGATTGGCTGCCAGTCCACGAGGCCCGAGCTACAATTGGCAAGCGGGCTGAAGCCACAGTGGAAATGCTGTGAAACTGTACCAGTGGCTGGCCGATATCTCGCTGCCCACTTAACTCAGGGGAAGGTGGGCTGGCAGAGGTGGAAGGCCAGTTTCACACATTCCGGCTCCTGCCGGACGGCAAAATCCCGCACGGCCAGGGAGCCGTGCCGCACACATTGGTTGTGAATGGACACTATTGTGTCCATTCACATAGGACGGCCACGGCCCGGCCGCACGGTTGCAGCCGGATCCCGACACTGGAAGGGACGGCTGCCGGGCTGTGGCCATCCCCTCCATGATAAACTACTGTGTGCGGCACGGCTCCCTGGGCGTGCGGGATTTCACCGTCCAGCAGGAGCCGGAGTGTGTGAAACCGGCGAACGGTTCCACCACCAAAATAGAACTGGCGGAACGCAGTTCCGCCCGTTCCGGCCCACTTTAACCCCTGCCTACGGGTATTTTACTTCCGTCCGGGATGCGGTCCAATGGTTGATCACTAATAGTCAACATGCAAACTGTTGACACACAGAAAAAGTTGACATGTCCAAAAGTTTAAAGTAGACATAAAAAGGTTTGACGTGAGTTTTTCATGATTTTTCCCCATAAAAGGACTTTACTATCCCAGCGGGCACAGAGGGAGAATAAAATACACTTATACTGTGTCCATCTCAACATTGGTTGCCATAGACACCATAAACAAAACAAAAAATGGCATGTTGGATGTCTACCTATTGCCTGTCGACCATTACTGTTGACTTGGACACTGTTGACCCTTCCACCCATCCCCTCCCCTCCCACACTCCAAAAATATCCTGGAGTGTACATGTGATAAGGAATATAGGGCCTGATTCAGAGCTTGTGGCAGTTTTGTGAAATTCCGAATAACTGCATGCCCCGGTGGCATTCTGCAGGGAGGCTGCCATGCCCAGCGTATGGCTGCCCTACTCTCGCCGCGTCCCTACCAGTGATCTGCAGGCACATCGCTATTGTGCAAGTGCTTTTCTACACAGTGACGCCCTCACACATGACCGTCTGCTCCCTGGCTGCACCGTCCGGCTAAGAAACCAGATGCAGGCCGGCCATGTTTAGGTGAAGTCACCGTGGGCCAGACACGCCTGCGTCTCCCAGCCCATGAAATGCTGCATCGCCACCCCCGCCAAAACTTAAACTGCGGCCACGGCAAGACCCTAGTTTAAGTTCTCGCGCACTTCTGCGGGAAACTAATAGCCCCATAGATTGAAACCTCCAATAAGCAACAATTTATGTGAATGGCCAATTGTTGAGGTCAAAGTATTTAATGTTTACAGGGAAGATCGGCCCTATAGTAGCTCATCCCTAGTAGTGTCTAGGTAAGTTTATATGGTGACAGAACCTTTGGTTATAATCTGCTTACAATTTATATAGCCAATATATTTCTTGTACAAAAACACCATTGAGCAATATCACAATCCATGAGTTTCTTGTACCGACTTCCACGCACCAGCCCTTCCGCCTGCACAGCCCCCAACCGGACTAGTGACTCTGCATTATTACATGTTGCTGCTGCTGCTTTCTCTCTACCAACCTTTTAACCCCGAAAAAGTATGCAGTGTACCTTTACTATGAATGCAAGTCGTGAGACCTTAATATACTCTTGCTTAGGGCAGTGGATTAGCCGCAGTTGTCACCACCGGCTGATTGGGCGGCTGTATCCTCACCCTATGGCTGCAGGGCCTCTAACACATTTCTTGGCTATGTGACACCAGCAGCCGCAGTAAGATGTGCGATACTGATCAGCTTCTGTCCTTCATTCCACATAGCAGACCGCAGTAGTCACACACCTGTCAGTTAAAGCTCATGGCTTAGGTTTTTTTCTGTATACACTCAAACTTTTCACCTTTGTTTATCCGATTAGAAGGTCGTCCTCTGGGAATACTCCACATTCCATTTCCCGATACACACTCAGGTTATGGGAACACGGCACTTGTTTTGTGCTGGGGACAGAACAGTGTCTAACGAGGTCCAAGATTGGCCAGAATATTGGCTCCGTGGTTGACGTGACATATTGGAAATCCAGGACAGGCTCGTAGAGGACGACTTGGTTAATTTATAGCCCCCTGCGTCACGTACTGTATCATGTAATATGGGTACTTGGCATGGGTATGTTACTAGGGGGTAGATGTATGAAGCTTTGGTAAGGAAGGAGAACCAGAATCAGCTGCTCAGTATAATGTACTATTATGCAAATTATACATCTTACTTCAGTGCTGATTGGTTGCCATGGGCCACTTCTCCATTATCACTGCTTCATACATCTACCCCTAAGTTCCGACACCAGAATGTCCGCATCAGTGTCAACATTGCCAGAATATCTACATTGTGACAGTCGGTATTCATCATGTCGATTCACTGTAGATGTGTTAACTAACCCTATAACTCTAAAACCGGGAACCATTATCTGCCGACATTTTGTTTGTTGACATCATAATGACATGTTGTCATTCTGGCATTGTTGACATTATATATGTGGACAGTAAGACCATGGTGACATGGTGGTCTCAATGTTGAATTGAAGCTGATTTAAGTTTTAGAGCTGACACCCAATGAATGTAAACAATGTGAGTGTCACATAACAGGTGACACTCCGCACTCCGGGGAAAATCACTCTACTGGGGTTATTTTTGGCCGCCCTATCATTTTCCCTGTTTCCACATCACATGAATATTTGTCTCTTCCTCTCCGTACATACAGTCTTGTGCAAATGAATTGGGAATTTGGCGAGATTATTTAAGCCTCCAATTGCTGCTTGGATTGGTTAGAGTAGTGCTCAGATCTCTCTCCCAAAGGTCCAACTTGACCGAGAAGATGATCTTAATATGTAGCGATCAATAACTTGGGTTTCTTAAAATTCCAGTTCTCGGAACCATAACAGTTTTCACAGAAGTAGTGGTACCAAGTGTGGGGGTCTCATCTAGGGGCCTTCCAGAATGCAGTGACCACATTTCCATCTGTAAATGTTCTATGTACTGTTGTTGTTTTTTTTAATTAACAACAAACTTTATCCCTAACTGACAGTATACACCAGGCATGTCCAAACGATGACCCTCCAGGTGTTGTGAAACTACACATCCCAACATACCTTGCCATAGTGTTAGCATTCCCTAATACCAAAACTGTTGCAAGGCATGATGGGACTTGTAGTTTCACAACAGCTGGATGGCCAAGGTGGGACATGCCTGGTCTACACACTGAGGAGATCTATGAAGCAGTTATCAGGGAGGAAAAGTGAGCCAGATGAGAAGTGGCTCGTGGCAACCAATCAGCACTGAAGTAACATCTATAATTTGCATAATATAAAATTATACAGAGCAGCTGATTGGTTACCATGTACCACTTTGGCTCATTTCTCCTCCATCACTCCTATCACTGCTTCATACATCTACCCATGAATGTCTTGACTAATCACTTTTGCTTCCAACATGCCTGCCGGAATTGGTCAGGTCCATCTTTAAGTTGTCCATTCCCCCAAAGTATTACCGATTCCCAGCCTATGGCAGTGTTCTGAATGGTCTTCACCTTGGAGCGTAGTCCTTCCACTAAGCGTTACTTGGCCTAAGTAACATTGCAAATGATTTTACATAAGTGAGAAAACCCAGGCTGTATATTTGCTACGTGTACCAATGTGGGACTGTCGCGGCTACGACTGACCAAGCTTACGTTCTTTATTGGCAGACTGGACAGAAGAACATCCTGCGGATCGCCATCCAGTCTTTGGGATCGGTGCTGTGGGGTGATGACATCTGTAGCAATGAGTGCCCGCACAATCTGCACAGCCTGACCAGGTTTCTGTATGCCCTCCGAGGCCTTCTCCGGGCATCTCTGTCAGTGTGTGCCATCACACTGCCGACACATCTCATCCAGGTGAGCGCGGAAGCCCAGGTATAAAGTGGATGTGTTAGATAAAGTCATCCTGGAGCATATACCTCTACTTCCATCGCCTTTAGAGAACGTTTGATGATGTAAGATACGGTGTTGTCATCTATCGCAGGTACTGAGTGACTGGGTAATATTATGTCAGTAGGGTTCCTTATCAGTCTATGAAACTCATGACATGTTCCTGATAATCTCTTTATAGTCTGTCTCTATTATTATTTCACCCTTTCTGTATGATGATCCTTTTACAGTCTACCCCGATCTGTCGCTGAACAAGTAAAATAACTTTTTGACATCCTACTTTTATTTCCTCATACGTCTGCCGCAGGATCCACATTGGGGGTCATTCAGACCTGTTCACTAGGCGGCGTTTATATTAGCGAGCAGGTAAATGCCGTCCCACCGTAGGACCGTATTGTGGGGTATGGGTCAAAGTTCGACTGCGTACTGCGTCTTAGAATACAGTTATATAGTTGCAGTAGCCATCCATAGCAACCAATCAGATTCTATCATTTTCTAGGCTGCGCAAGAGAGATGATAGCTAGAATCTCATTGGTTGCACCCTCACTTTTGCTTTTAGAAGCCTTAGTAAATTTAACCCTAGGTGTCATAAGGTCGACATATGAAATAGTTGACATGCTCATTAGGTTGACATGAGTTCTTCGTGGTCTTTTTGAGCCTATGTCGTCATGGACACCGTATAAGTGTGCCGCGTCCCCCGCTGTCGCGCTGCGCTTGGCACACTGTTATATTCTTTCTCTTTCAATGGTCCTGGTGACACAGCTCAACACTGGGATGTAGGAGGGTCCGAAGGAGCCAGGCACCTATCCTAAAGCTTTAGAGGGTAGGCTCCTCCCCTACTGCATCCCTGGACTCTTCAGTTCGTGTTAGGTGCCCACTGGAGTGGGTGCTATTCTAAAGGGCTGCAGGAGCAGCCGAAGAATTAGAGTAGTTAGGGGATTTTTATTGTTTTATTAACTTTCACCCTAGCTAGGTAGGCACAGTGTGAGGATTCTCATAGTGAATCCTCACACTGCTTGCGCAGCAGGAGCTGACAGAAGCGCGTCCTGTCAGCTCACTGTGCACAAGGGAGACACTGTCTGGTCCCCCTGTGCAGCGCTTATAGCCTTTTCTAAAAGGCTGCCTGGGCTCCGGAGTACCCTGAAACCGGCTCCACGTTTAGGTGGGGATCATGGGGGACAGGCGCTCCGTGATGGCGGCGGCCATTTTATGCGGAGCTTACACGCTGAGCTCCTAGATGAGAGGACAGCAGCGTTGTGACAGGCATGTTCCAAGTGATCCCCATTTGAGGGGGAGACACTGGAACTAGGAAATCCTACCTAAGGAGCGGCTTGCTGGGGGTGGTTGGCGCCAAAAGGTCACGGACCCCGCAGCAGCAGGGACCTGTGGTCTCTTCCTTCACTCTGACTTTGGCGCCTTTCAGAACGCTTGCAGCGGAGCTGAGCTGGCTTACTGATCCTGGCAGAGTGACTTGGATTTCCTGGGCATCGCTTCCCCGCAGTTGAAACCAACAGACAGATAAGTGATTGGGTGCATTGCCTCTGTATAAACGCTTGTACATTGTTTGCACTGTGTATACTGATAGATATACATTTATCACTTGCATCATGTCTGAGCATCAGGCTGTGGTTTTGGGGGAGGGAGCCCTTAATGCACTGAGCGCGTGCAATGTTTGCACACAAAAGTTTGTCCCTGAGCAGATGGCCAAGGGGGGCTTATGTATTACTTGCGCTGATGTGAGACCCATGGGCAGTGATCCCCATAGGGCAGAGCATATGGAACCTGCGTGGGCCAGGGCCCTAGGCAGGTCAGTAAACGCTTTGGTGCAGCTTTTGGACAGGCAGAGTGATGGGCTGGTAGAATCACAGAGACCTATGCCATCATCTCAGCAGTCGTCTGGCTCCTTGCCTCTTACCCAGGCAGATCCTGCACTTATCCAGGTGATGCAGGATACTGCAAAAGGGATTAACAGGTTCAGTGAAATGCTGGACAAAATGGATGAAAATGTGGCAGGGACCCCTAGAAGGTCTTATGCTTTAACTACTGTGGTAGATGAAGAGGAAGGAGAGTATACTGACATCCCCTGGGATCAGGGTGATGATTTGGAAGAGAACTCTGCTGCTGGTATAGAGGATCTCATTGTAGCTGTGAAGCAGGCTTTAAAGCTGACTGTGGAGGATAAGACTCCTGTTAAAGGTGTTTTTAAGCGACAGCGGAAGGAGGCTGTTACTTTTCCTTCAGATGAGGGGTTACAGGAATTGTTAGAAGGGGCTTGGAAAACTCCTGATAAGAGGCTTCAGATGCCAAAACGATTCCTAAATCTGTACCCCATGCCAGAGTCTCATGCGGAGCTCTGGGAAAGGGTCCCAGTTGTGGACGCTTCAGTGGCACGTTTGTCCAAGGCTACTGTATTACCAGTACAGGGCGGTGCAGCTTTTAAAGATTCTGTGGATAAAAAGCTGGAGGGAAACCTCAAGGCTATCTTTGAAGGGGTGGGGTTTACCTTACGACCCCTTATTGCTTCAGCCTGGGTTTCTAAGGCCATGATAGAGTGGGCTGGTGAATTATGCACCATGCTGCAGGCTGACCCGAGTGCATTACTGCTTGCAGAAAAGATTAAGGCAGCAGCAGAATATGCAGTTGAAGCAGAGGAGGAAGCTATTAAAATGGCAACCCGAGTGTCCACAGTCTCCATTAATGCCAGGAGAGTGCTTTGGCTTAAAGCCTGGGAAGCAGACAATGAGTCCAAGAAGGCTCTGGAAACATTAGCCTTCAAAGGAAAGGTACTCTTTGGTACCGAATTAGAGGAGATTATAAAACAGGCCACAGGCGGCAAAAGTACATTCCTGCCGGCCTCCTCAGCAAAGCAGACATCCAGATTTTCTGCTTTTAAGCCGTCCTTTCGGCCCTCCCCTAGAGGTGGTGCGTCCTTTCGAGGACAGTCTTTCAGGGGAAGGTTTCAGCCCTCTAGAGGCAAGACACAAAAGTCAAAATTTGGCTCTTTTCACAAGAAGCCTGCCAATAAAGGAGAGGATAAACCCTCTGCATGACTGTCAGGGGCTTTGCCCGACAGTGACAAAAGTGGGCGGGCGTCTCACACTCTTCAGGGACGCTTGGGCTTCTCTAGACCAGGATGCCTGGGTGCTAGACATCATAACACAGGGTTACAAAATCCCTTTCAGAGGGCCACCTCCGAAGAGGTTCATTCCCACATCCTTTCCAAAGGAGGCACGGCTGCGTACAGCTCTTGTGAGAGCAGCGCACTCCCTTTTGGAAAAAGGGGTGGTGACACTAGTCCCCAAGACAGAGTGGAAGAAAGGCTTTTACTCCACGCTGTTCCTGGTGCCCAAACCAGACGGGTCTTTCAGACCAATACTAAATTTGAAGTCTCTAAATGTTCATTTATGGGTAGACCATTTCAAAATGGAGTCTCTACGGTCAGTACTCCTGAGTCTGGACCAGGGAGAATTTTTGGCGTCCATGGATGTCCAGGACGCATATTTGCACGTTCCTATACACCCGGAGCATCAGACCTTGTTGAGGTTTGCCATAGGAGACCTGCATTTACAATTCCGGGCGTTACCCTTTGGGCTAGCAACCGCGCCAAGGGTATTCACAAAGATAATGTCAGTAATGGCGGCGGTGCTGAGGCTCAGGGGAATCACAGTAATACCCTATTTGGACGATCTCCTGTTCAAAGCAGAGTCAGCAGCCATGCTGCAGAGTCACTTGGCAGAGGCCATCAGTTTTTTGCAGGCTCACGGCTGGATTTTAAATTTGCAAAAATCTCAGTTGGTACCGTCACAAAGGCTCCAATTCTTGGGAGTCATACTGGACACCCATCTTCATCGGGTATTCCTCCCGGAGGTAAAGGCCAGGGATCTGGTCACCCTAGTCCAGGAGATTCTCAGGGCTCAGAGCATTTCAGTATGGAGGTGCCTCAAGCTCCTGGGGAAGATGGTGGCGTCATTCGAGACGCTTCAATTTGCCAGGTTCCACTCTCGGAGGTTCCAATGGAACATTTTGTCAGCTTGGTCAGGAGACACTTTGACCATGAAATCCGAGATGATAGTGCTGTCTTCGGACACCCGAGAATCCTTGAAATGGTGGACAGAAGTAGATTCCCTTCAGTGGGGTCGGTCATTACAGACCTGGGACTGGTTGATAGTAACTACCGACGCCAGTCTCAGGGGCTGGGGGGCAATAGTCCTGGATCTCAGGCTTCAGGGCCTGTGGACGGCAGAGGAATCAGCGTTACCAATCAACATCTTGGAGCTGAGAGCTGTCTGGAAAGTCATTTCCTTGGCGGGAGACAGGTTACAGAACCTCCCTTTGAGGATTCAGACCGACAATGCCACAGCTGTGGCGTATCTGAATCACCAGGGAGGTACACGCAGCAAATTGGCCATGTGGGAGGTGTCCAGAATCTTCCTATGGGCGGAACAGAATGTTCCAGCTGTATCGGCTATATTCATCCCAGGAATAGAGAATATAGAAGCCGACTTCCTGAGCAGGGAGGAGCTCAAGGAAGGGGAATGGAGCTTACACCCTCAGGTGTTTCACCAAATCACTTCGATGTGGGGAACTCCGGATGTGGACCTGATGGCATCCAGGATCAACCGTCAAGTGCCCAGGTTCTATGCCAGAACAAGGGATCCACTAGCGGAGGCAGTGGATGCCATGACTATTCACTGGCAGGGAGATCTCCTTTATGCATTCCCACCAGTACCAATGTTACCGAGACTTCTGAAGAAAATACAGGGGCAGAAGGTTCCAGTGATCTTAGTGGCCCCGGATTGGCCAAGGAGATCCTGGTACTCGAGGCTTCAGAGGTTGTCTGTGGACTCATGGCGTCTGCCTCTGAGACCAGACCTTCTAAGACAAGGCCCATTCAATCACCTGGATTCAGATCGATTGATTTTGACGGCCTGGCTATTGAAACCACCATTTTGAAAAGAAAAGGGTTTTCTGAGGCAGTAGTACAGACTATGATAAAAGCCAGAAAAGCTGTATCTTCGGCAAATTATTATAGAGTCTGGAAGACTTACATTCGATGGTGTGAGAGAAGAAAGGCTCATACATCTCATTTTAAGCTATCAAGAATGATGGAATTCTTACAAGATGGTTTTTCATCGGGCCTAAGCCTTCAGTCACTGAAGGTGCAGATTTCGGCCTTGTCCATCTATTTCCAGAAAAAGATAGCCATTTTGCCGGAAATTCAAACCTTTTTACAAGGAGTATCCAGGTTGAAACCTCCATACAAGCAACCAGTAGCACCTTGGGATCTATCACTGGTTTTGGAATGCCTTCAAAAGGCACCTTTTGAACCTTTAAGGTCGGCTGACTTTAAGTTTCTCACGTGGAAGCTAGTGTTTTTGTTAGCAGTAGCATCTGCTAAAAGAGTTTCAGAATTGGGAGCTTTATCATGTAAACCTCCCTTCTTAATTTTTCATGATGACAGGGCTGTTTTAAGAACAGTGCCTCAGTTTTTACCGAAGGTGGTATCTACCTTCCATTTAAATCAGGAGATAGTTCTACCTGTGTTTCAACCCCCAGAGGGTTCTAAGAAAAGGGACAAGTTGAGAACTTTGGATGTTGTGCGTGCCTTACGCATATATGTGGACAGAGTGAAGAGTGTCAGGAAGACTGACACATTGTTGGTATTGGATGACGTACACAAGATTGGTTGGCCTGCATCTAAGCAGACTATTGCTAGGTGGTTGCGGTCTGTGATAGCCTTTGCATACACCAAAGTGGGTAGACCAGTACCGGCCAAAATAAATGCGCATACCACCAGGTCAGTTGCCACCTCTTGGGCGGTTCGACATGGGGCCACAGCTGAGCAGGTTTGCAGAGCTGCTACTTGGTCATCTGTTCACACATTTGCCAAATTCTATAGATTCCATGAGTTCGCGTCGGAGGACGCATCATTCGGGCGAGCAGTGCTGAGAGCTGCAGACCTGAGCGTACCCTCCCAAAGGACCGGCTCTGGAACGTCCCAGTGTTGAGCTGTGTCACCAGGACCATTGAAAGAGAAAAAGGGATTTTTGTAAGAACTTACCGTTCGAATCCCTTTCTCTGATATGGTCCTGGTGACACAGCGATCCCTCCCTTACGCTCAGTAAGTATGCCAGAAGTTTCATGATGTTCATGTTAAAATGGTTAAAAGTTAACAGTTTTCTGTTATAAAATGTGCATATAATATGTGCAGGCGTTTGTACTGAGTTAATGTATTCCAGTGGCTTTGAAAGATGAACTGAAGAGTCCAGGGATGCAGTAGGGGAGGAGCCTACCCTCTAAAGCTTTAGGATAGGTGCCTGGCTCCTTCGGACCCTCCTACATCCCAGTGTTGAGCTGTGTCACCAGGACCATATCAGAGAAAGGGATTCGAACGGTAAGTTCTTACAAAAATCCCTTTTTCTCTTTGCCCACTTGGATAGTAAAGTATGAAAAACTACTTTAAAAAAAAAAAACATGTCGACATTTTTTCATGTTGACCTATATAACCGATAAGAGAATGTTGACATGGTAAACCGTGAGGAAATGTTGGCATGTTACAATGTCAACAGATAGTGCCCAGTGATCCAACAGTGGGGGGCAGATTTATTAAGCTCGGTGAAGTGATAAAGTGTCTGGTTTTTATCACCGGCCAATCAGCTCCTAACTGTGAAGTTACTGGCTTGGTTTGAGAAATGACAGGTAGGAGCTGATTGGCCGGTGATAAAAACCAGACACTTTATCACTTCACTAAGCTTAATAAATCTGCCCCACAGTGTGTTCCTTATGGCTCCAGCGGGGTCTTCCTGGTCCTGCCGGTTACTGACTACCACTATAGGGTCAGCCCTCCGTTCCTCTGGCGTTTTGGTAACTACTCCACTAACCCCGTTTCTCCCACCTGCAGCCCTAACCCTAACGTGTCGACGTTCTGAGAATGTCCACAAGTTGCCATGCTGCATTTTGTATTCTAGTCTCTTGTGAGCTGATTGGCTGGCTTCTAGGGGGCACAATTACAGTGGCCAATCACTGAATACCAGAGGATGTGGTGGCCATTGTTTCGTTATAGTTTTGGCTAGCCGCGGTTCATTGATAACGATCAGTTGTTGTTCTTGTGATCAATATATTGAATCCACATTCACTGCATTTTGCTATCAATAGGTTTAAAACATCCCAATTGGAGAGGGGAAGTTCAGAGTGTTGCAGGCACCTTGTGATAAACACAGTGCTGACGTAACCAGGCTCCCTTGCCTGCGGAGCTTACAATTCATCTATACCTTTTATTACTCATAGTGGTGTTTGAGTGTGTAATCTCACGGGAACAATGTTGCATGAGGGTTGTGTGCTCTTTTTTTGTTTGTGAGAAGTACATATGTATATACAGTATACAGTGTGTGTGTATATATATATATATCTATATAGATATATATATATATATTTACAGCTACTGTTCTTGACATGCGAAGATGTCGTATTTTGTTCGATGAAATCAAAATCTGGTTATTTGTCTGGGATTTGAGTGGTGTATTATTGCAGCATAGGATGAAAGTGCTTTCCTCTATTCTAAACAAGAACGCTTTAGCCCTGACCTAGATAACCTTACTGTCTCAGAGTGCTTTTCTCAGCCGTGGCTGTCAGTCGTGGCGGAGTGTTCTCCAACATTCAGATCTCTTTTCGCAATACAATACACCAATCTCTGTTGTCTTCCTGCCCCATCTCCTATCTCACTGTCAGATAGAAATAAATAAAAGAACCCGTTCCTTTCCCTGCAGTGTGTTTATTAAACATTTTACAATATTTTGAACATTGTTCGTGTTGAATATTTATGTTGCTTTTTAACAGATACTTTCTTTTCCGTGGTTTTATACTGTCAGGTGTATCTTGTTTTTTTGGGTGGCATTTTAAATCTTTTCTTAAAACATTTTATAAATTGTTCCAATTTCTTCTCTTGTATGATACTCCTTAGAGAGTTTCGGTTGACGGCACGTAGTAGTCTATAATATATATATATTTTTTAATATTTTATTTTTCTGCTGGTCGCTAATAAGTCAGTGTAGACTGACTTTTATTATGCACGCTGAACGCCGAAAAGGGGGCGGACACTGACGTAGAGTGAAGTCAGCTGTCCCAAGCAGGCATCACCACGCCTGCATGTGCAGGGGAACAGCCAGCACTATTATTGGGGCCCCCATAAAATGCTGGGCAAGCCCCCTGCCCGCCCCTCTACCTCCCCTCCTCGAGGAAACGGCTTGACAAGTGTGAAACTCACCAAAGCTGCTCGTTCATTGGGTAAGGGGCCCGATTCACACCCGTAGGAACGGGTCTGAATGAGTCCCTAAATGCAGTGTTAGTCATTTACTTGAAAAGTATATCATACTGTAAACTTAACAAGTTTTTCAATCACTTTATTAAGTGCCCTTATGTGCCCATTCCATTCATTCAAGTTCATAAACTGTTATTGTGTACTAGTAAGCCCGCTCGTAGCAAAAGCTTCGAAAGCTAGCCTACTACAGTCTATGTTTGTGCATGTGTGAGAAATAGATGTAGTTTCACTCTCTGCCAGCAGATGGCAGTGTTTCGGAGACTCACGGACACTAGACATATATACAGTATATAGATGATTTTATTTAAGTCCCCAGACTCTGGGGGAAATTTACTAAAGGAAATTTGTAAAAAAAAATAGGTGTATTTGTATTTAGAAATACACTTATTTTTGACATTTACTATCCCGAAAATACGGCAATTCGTATTGATAGCACATCAATACGAATACAAATTGCCATATTTTCGGGATAGTAAATGTCAAAAATAAGTGTATTTCTAAATACAAATACACCTATTTTTTTTACAAATTTCCTTTAGTAAATTCCCCCCTCCCCCTCTGGCTTCCACGGTCAAATCTGGGCAACAAGTAAAAACCAGTCAAATTACTAACATCCCTTTTTATAGACTTTTCAGAAACGTCGTCCTTGCTACAATTGGCCAGCTCTTCACTGCCACTGTCAGTGATCCGTGTTCTAGATTTATCCAGAGTCGTTTTGCCGTCTGTGTAAGTGAAGCAAATGGTTCAATATTTAACAAGCTCTGTGAAGCTCTGTGCTAGTGAGTAAAATGCCATTAGGAAGACAGAGATGCAATGAGTTGCTTCCAGCCTGCATTACTGTGTTCCCAGGGCCCCGCTGTGTGCTTGTACGCTTTTCCTAGAAGCTGCGAAAGAACCTCTGAGAGCATATGCACAGCCCTGGATGTTAATAGATAATTGGGGAAGATGGCATGATGGGAGGGCAACCAAACATGTGGTCCCAGGTTCAAGCCCTCGACAGACTTTTATATTGGGATAACAGCAGATGTTCACGTTGTTTAACCCCTTGGTTATCGGAGGAGCTGACATCACGCTGCTTAGCTGTGTCTTGCCAGTCTTCTCTGGTGTAGCCTCAGGGCTTAAACAGCCTACTTTCAGAATGGGTCAGCTAAGTATACAGGGAGCGCATACACAGCTGCTGCCGCTACTAGGAACAGAATACAGATATATATATGTGTGCATGTGTGTGTGTGTGTGTGTGTGTGTATGTATGCATATATGTGTGTATATGTGTGTGTGTGTGTGTGTGTATGTGTGTGTATATATATATATATATATATATATATATATATATATATATATATATATATATATATATATATATATATATATATATATATATATATATATATATATATATATATATATATTTCCATATCCAAGTAGTGTAGTTACAGGTCCTCAGATAAACCAGCACCAGAAAACACTTTGCAGATAAAAAGTTCCTTTTTAATCCATTATGAGGATCAGAAATTCAGTAGCCAAAGTCCCAACATCACATGGCAATAACAGTATTTGAGAAAAACACCCTCAGGTATACGTTACGTATCCGGCTTCATTGGCCACAGAGAGGATCCCTTAACGGGCCGTTTCGGCGTTACTCACGCCTTTCTCAAAAGGGAATGAGAATTGTGTTGCACAATGTGCTGACTGGGAGACTGCCTTAAGTAGCGTGTAGCTACTCACTCACCTGTCTGTCGTTACCGCACACCGGGAAACCACAATCACCGTCTCGCGTCTCGCCGGGTGTCAGGAAGTGACGTCAGACGCCAACCTTCCTGTTCCAGCTAGCGGGGACGATTTTTTGGTTCCTAGGTGCCAGGCCGGATGTGTCAGAAGGGGTTACTATGGCAATAGAATACACAGATACGTAACGTACCTGTGAAGAAAATATCATAATGGAAATAAAGACACATTAGGTAAAGGACAAGACAGACATATAAAAATCACACTATGAACAATGGAAGGATAATAATGAACGGTCAGCAGTATATCAGCATATCAAATATAGCAGCCCATATCAAACACCACCGGATCGATCAATGTGCATATAAACCAGCAAAGCAAAAAAATAAAAAATAAGAAATATAATAGGAAAGGATAATTATAGGAATGAGGAAAAAGTGAACTCCTCATTTAACCCTTCAGGGTTCATTGAGCGAAGTTCATGAATCCAAAAGCACTCTCGCTGCAGAAGAATCTTGTGACGATCGCCACCACGTCGCAATGGTGGTACACAGTCAATAGGCATAAACGTAAAATCATTTATCTTATGGCCGCAGTTTGCGTAATGTCTCGCCACTGGCGGGGTATTCGGCTCAATTTTCAGCAATGCTTTCTTGATAGAGCTCCTGTGCATTGAGACCCGCTCTTTGAGCATGCGTATGGTCTTTCCGATGTAAATGAGATTACATGGACAGGATATTTTGTATACCACATAACGTGTTTCACATGTCATTCTATGACGTAATTGGTACTGTTTTCCTGTCAAAGGGTGTTTAAAACTGTTAGCCATAGTGATGTGTTTACAGTTAACGCATTTACCACAACGAAAAGAGCCCACCGTCTTCTGTAGCCATGATTCTTTGTGGCCCACACGGGGGCTAACATCAGTATACATCATTCGTTGCTTAAGGTTGCGACTGCGCTTGTAACAAAACAATGGACTGTCCTGGCAAGATGTCCCCAATACCGGGTCGGTTTGTAGGATGTGCCAGTGCTTTTTTATAGCCATCCGTATCTCGTTAGATGCAATCGAGAACGTGCTTGAGAATGTCATCCTCGGCCTGTGTTTTCTGGTAGCTGGCTTCATGAGCTCGGTCCTGGTTAGACCTTTGGCCCGTTGTCTCGCCAGATGGACCTCTTTGATGTCATAACCCCGAGAACTAAAATCGAGACACATTCTGTCCAATGTCAGGTCCAACTCAGTGGCATCCGAGGTATTGCGAACTGCTCGCACCATTTGTGAATAAGGTAGCCCTCTTTTGAGGGGTTGTGGGTGGAAACTGTCCGCAGCCAAGAGAGTGTTTTTATCAGTGGATTTTTTGTATAAGGTCGTAACAAACTGTCCATTCCTACACTGTAATGTAATATCCAGATAATTGATACAAGTTAAACTAAATGCACATGTAAATCTGATCGATCCGGGTAGGTTGTTCAAATAATCTACAAATTCCAACAGTTCAGTCTCTGTTCCAGTCCACACTATGAAGACATCATCGATGTAACGTGTATACATCGCTATGTGTTTAGAAAAAATTAAATTTTGAATAATGTAAATTAATTCATATTGATACATAAAAATATTGGCATACGATGGGGCCATGTTTGACCCCATCGCAGTTCCGATGCGCTGTAAATAAAACGAATTATTGAACAAAAAATAATTTTTTGTCAAAATAAGTTCCATTAACATAATCAAAAATTCCATCGGGGGGCCTTCATAGTGTGGACTGGAACCGACTACACTGCGGACTGCCTGTAAACCTTCAGTATGCATAATGTTAGTATACAGGCTGGTGACATCTAGTGTCACCAGCAGACAACCATCAGGTGGGAATTGCAATTCATCGATTTTTTTCAGAAAATCGGTGGTATCTTTCAGAAAGTATGGACTACTTTTGACCACTGGCTGCAACAGGTAGTCAACATACTGTGATAGAGGTTGCCCCAGGGAACCTATAGAGGATATAATTGGTCTCCCAGGAGGAGAGACCAAGGTCTTGTGGACCTTGGGGAGGATGTATAGGAGTGGTATCCTCGGGAACTCTTGAATAAGGAAATTAAGGGTCGGTTCATCAAGCCACCCTTGTTGAAACCCAAATTTTAAAGCTGCATCAATTTCAGTCTTAAATCTTTCAGTAGGATCGAAAGTTAGTGGTTCATAACAATTAAGATCAGATAATTGTCGCATCACTTCTTTAATATAATCTTCGCGATTGAGGATCACAATACCGCCCCCTTTGTCAGCGGGGCGTATTGTGATTTCCTCATTATCGCGAAGAGACTTAACAGCTTTATTTTGTTCCTTACTTAGATTAGAGAATTTCTTATTTTTGGTCGACACAATCGGCAGAATATCCTGTCTAATAAGCCTCATAAAGGTGTCTATAGAGGCACTGGTAGAAGGTGGGTCAAAGAAGCTTTTTGGTTTGAAAGGGGTAGTGTCAGCAGTGGTCACACTTTTAGGTGGATGTTTAAGGAAAAAATCTTTAAGGCGAAGTTGGCGATGGAATTTGTAAAGTTCGACTTCACAGTCGAAACTGTTTTGTTTATAGGTCTCTACAAAAGATAAACCTTTATTTAATATGGCCATTTCAACCTCTGTGGGTGTATAGTTAGACAAATTAAAGACCACTACCTCTTGCTGTCCCCCTTCTGTCCCCTTCCCTTTGTGTTTGATCCCCCCTCTCCGGCAGGGTTTTTTACAATTCTGGTTGGGTTTACCCTTGTTCGGGCATTGGACCCTAAAAAAGAGGACTTACTGCGTTGGGGCTGCTCTGAGTCACTTTGTGATGTTTGGGAATCAATGTCAGTAAAGTCTACTTCTCTTTTCTTCCGATTAGGACCACGATAGTCACGCCAAGTGCGGCGTGCTGGATGTCCTGTTAACCAAGGATATACCCTCATTTCCCTGTAGTCATCTTTTACCTTTCGATATTTAGTTTTTTTAAAAGCCAAAAGGTCATTTCTGAAAGATTCTATATTTTCTTCAAGTTTAGTGACCCAATCATAACTGGTGTCTTGTTTTAAAATATCCAAACCATTGGCCTCACACAATGCGATTTCCTTTCTCACCATTTCGATGTCAGAGTTAACTTGTTGAATTACCGATATCATTAAGTCAAAGCTACATTGGTTTAGGATCAAGCACCATTGTCTGGAAAATTCCTTATTGGTACGCCCCAATGTAGGTTGGTTTTTGATCCGAAACCCTCGAGGGATAAGACCCTCTTTATGATACTGAGAAAGTGTAAGCCCGTGTAGCTCTAATTCTACCAGGCGCTTCCTCAATCTCATAAGATCTGCATTCACTTCGTTTGGGCTATCGATATCGAATGCTAATGACTCAGTACCGGCAAACAGAATTTTATGTACATCCTTATCCAGGAATCGTTTAGTTCCTGAGATATCCCCTGCATCGAATTCCATGACAAGAATAGGAGAATGGTAACAACCCGCAACAAAATGTAAATAGTGTAATAAATACCACACAAAAAAATCAAACAATATAACATATAAATCGAAAAACGTATATAAAAATGGCGGTGCAGTATAATAATCCAACTATGGTGTTGGTAATATACAGATATAGAGTTATGCCGCACCCGCTTCCAACGGACAGTTCTGTGCCAGGTTAATTATAATATATTTCCATATCCAAGTAGTGTAGTTACAGGTCCTCAGATAAACCAGCACCAGAAAACACTTTGCAGATAAAAAGTTCCTTTTTAATCCATTATGAGGATCAGAAATTCAGTAGCCAAAGTCCCAACATCACATGGCAATAACAGTATTTGAGAAAAACACCCTCAGGTATACGTTACGTATCCGGCTTCATTGGCCACAGAGAGGATCCCTTAACGGGCCGTTTCGGCGTTACTCACGCCTTTCTCAAAAGGGAATGAGAATTGTGTTGCACAATGTGCTGACTGGGAGACTGCCTTAAGTAGCGTGTAGCTACTCACTCACCTGTCTGTCGTTACCGCACACCGGGAAACCACAATCACCGTCTCGCGTCTCGCCGGGTGTCAGGAAGTGACGTCAGACGCCAACCTTCCTGTTCCAGCTAGCGGGGACGATTTTTTGGTTCCTAGGTGCCAGGCCGGATGTGTCAGAAGGGGTTACTATGGCAATAGAATACACAGATACGTAACGTACCTGTGAAGAAAATATCATAATGGAAATAAAGACACATTAGGTAAAGGACAAGACAGACATATAAAAATCACACTATGAACAATGGAAGGATAATAATGAACGGTCAGCACCCGGCGAGACGCGAGACGGTGATTGTGGTTTCCCGGTGTGCGGTAACGACAGACAGGTGAGTGAGTAGCTACACGCTACTTAAGGCAGTCTCCCAGTCAGCACATTGTGCAACACAATTCTCATTCCCTTTTGAGAAAGGCGTGAGTAACGCCGAAACGGCCCGTTAAGGTATCCTCTCTGTGGCCAATGAAGCCGGATACGTAACGTATACCTGAGGGTGTTTTTCTCAAATACTGTTATTGCCATGTGATGTTGGGACTTTGGCTACTGAATTTCTGATCCTCATAATGGATTAAAAAGGAACTTTTTATCTGCAAAGTGTTTTCTGGTGCTGGTTTATCTGAGGACCTGTAACTACACTACTTGGATATGGAAATATATTATAATTAACCTGGCACAGAACTGTCCGTTGGAAGCGGGTGCGGCATAACTCTATATCTGTATATATATATATATATATATATATATAATACAGGTTGAGTATCCCTTATCCAAAATGCTCAGGATCACAAGCATTTATTTCGCTGCGGGAACATCTCTTTTCAGTGTCCAGCAATATACAGGCTCTACTTACCTTGGCACTGCTTTTCCGTGTCGAAGATACCCTAATAAAATCGATTGCTGTATTCATCACCGGTTGCCCCAAGATTTTCCGGTGAAAAAAAGTCTAAGTGGAAGTTCAAAAAGGGAATTTTTAGACTTATATTGCATCCAAACGAGGTCAGAAGGTCATTTACAGTCAGTGTAGTTTTCTGAATTTTGATTTCCTAAAAATGCCTCGCAAATTCTCAACAATTCACTTATTTTGTGGTCCTACAAATATACCTTGGTTTATAATTGCGTCACAGATTGAGTGCCGTATTCAATGCCGCAGCGAGCGGCCGGCGAGCGGGTTAAACAGCAGAAGACCAGCGATCCTCACTGTTTAACCCCCTCGACGGCTGCTCGCCCTATTCAACGTTCTGGGGGAATCCTGGCTGTCACGGGACGGCGAGGATTCCCCCAAACAGCGAGACCCGCAGCTGATGCAGCGAACCCGCTGCATTTAGCCGCGAGTTTCGCTGTTTCTGTAGCTGCACATACGCCGATTCCCCCTTGCTTTAAAAATGGAGTCAGGGGGAATCAGTGTATGAGGGGGGGGTCGGTTAAATAGGGCGAGCTGTGACCGCGAGCAGGAAGCCCTGCTCCCTGTCACCACTCGTCCACGGCATTGAATATACACCTTTGGGGAATTTATTGCTCGTATAGGTGAATCCTCCATGACTTGGTTATGCTGTACAATTAATCTGTGAAACAGGTACTGAAGCAATGAACCACGTGTATTAAATTATTAAATATTTATTTAAATAATGCTTCAAAAAGTTAAATTACAATATCCTTTAGATGACGAATACTGCAGGTAAAAAGGGGAACTCGTAACATGCACATATATAAAACATCTATAAAAAATAATTATATATGTAAAACAAGGGAGGGTAGGAACAAGTATGAAAACAAAGACAAAAAAAAATAATTCAATTAAAACAAGCAGTAGCTTAACGTAAAGGAAGGAGGTTAGTGGCATCAACCAATGCGTTTCGTCCGTAGACTTCATCAGATATAGATACATATATATATTTAGTTCCATCTAGATCGGATTGTAAGAGGGAAGCTCTAAACCAGGGGTGGGGAACCTCAGGCCCTGGGGCCGTATGCGGCCCCCGTAGTCGGTGTGAGTGGCCCTCCCACCCTTTGCCAGGAGTCAAGTACGGGGAATTCTCGCAAGAAGTTGGTAGATCTTGTGAGATTCCTTTTAATTAACAGCAGCCGGAGACTGCCAGTCCTATTCAGTGGCAGCCGCCAGAGCATCAAACGGCTGCAGTAGTACAATATGTTAGGGAAATTTTTACATATGGCCCCCGAAGGATTTTTTCCCCATACAAACGGCCCTTGGCACAAAAAAGGTTCCTCACCCCTGCTCTAAACCATTATAGTTCCTGTGGCGCCATGCAGTCCTAATCTGGTTCTTGCAGATGGGTCATTTTTGTACTTCTCAACATATCGAGTACTGATTATACAGGCTTCAAATTAGTCATTATTTTGCATTTAGTAATACTTCTTTGATTTTAGACCATTTTAAGTTTCCTTGATTAAAGATCATTATCTTTAATCATTTCCAATCGGTTAAACAAACTGTAAAATATTTATATGTGCTACTATTTTGGTTCGTAATCCAAGTCTAAAGTCCTTTTTCTGGAACTAAAAACCTACTGGTGATAGAAAAGGGGCGAACACACTCACAGCAGTCGTCAACTCAGAATGATCCACTTGGTGTGTGGACAAGATGCAGATTTCGATAAAGACATCTATGTAGGTATAGAATTGCTTTATGGACAATATAAGTCAGTGGGAAGCGCTGAGTCATGGCAGGTGACCCCATCTTGCAATGGAATTGCAGAATCTAGAAAAGCAACCTGTAGTAGATTCCAGATTTAAAGGAACCTCTAAAATCATTATTTATTATTCTAAGAAACCATAGTCTGCAGGATAGAAACTGTACGGGGGAAACGTACTAAGATGGGAGTTTTATTTTACATGGGATGTTGCTATTGGCAACCTATACGGTACTGTCAAATATCTTCTAGAAGGTGCTAAATAAACAAGAAATAGTTTCTGATTAGTTGCACATAGCAACATCCAATCTGAAATAGTCCCATGTTAGTAATTTCCCCCTACATATTTCAATTTTTTCATTGGTAAATAAGGCTTAAGGCAGTATTCTATGTTGGGCGCTATTTCCGACAGGGCAAATAGCGCCTATTCAATACTGCCATCTGCAACAGCATTGAAGGCGGATTTCGACAAACAGAGCCCACTTCAGATCTGTTTTGTCGGAAACGGCCGTGGATTGTCGAATTGACGTCTGTTTCTCAAAAATCCACAGCCGTTTTGTCCGACACGCCCACTTTTCACCACTCGACAGGCAGAACATTAAATTCGATTTGCAGGTGAGCTGATCGCAAATGGCCCGGTATTCCGACAGTCGGATTTCCACATTGAATACCCCTCTTAGTAGTAGTAGTAGTAGTAGTAGTATGTTTATTTATAAGGCGCCGCAAAGTGTCCGCAGCGCCATACATAGCAAACAAAAAACAAATTACAAGGTAACGTACAGGGTGTGTTGAAAAATACAGTATAAATAGGGGTATAGCTGGTAGAACTAAAATCAGCATCAGTTCAGAAGTAGGTGTCAAAATTGTCGAGGAGACTGAAGATGAAGTAGAGGAAGTGAAGAACAGGACAGGAGGACAGGTGAGGTAAAGAGGTAGGGTGAGTACGTGAGGAAGGAGGGCCCTACTCATAAGAGTTAACATACTAAAAATAGGTGGGTGGACAAACGAAAAACAATAGGAAAGTAGGAACGGAGGGGAACGGAGGCAGGATAGGAGGATCAAAAGAGGTTAGGAGGAGGGATAGGCTAGTCGAAAAAAGTGGGTTTTGAGGGAGCGCTTGAAGGAGGTAAGGGAATCAGAAAGCCTGATGGGTGGCGGGAGGTTGTTCCAGTGCAGGAGGGCAGCACGAGAGAAGTCTTGGACACGGGAGTGGGAGGAGGTGATTAGGTGAGAGGTCCGTCTTAGGTTTCCATCTTGTTCCTTTGCTGCGGCAGTGACCCACCAGCTCTACCGTCTCCTGTAAATGCCATTTTCCTTGTAAATCATACATGTGGAGTTTTATTTATATCTTCATTTTTTGTCTTTAGCTCTCATTTTAGCTTGTGTGTGTGTGTGTGTGTGTGTGTGTGTGCGCGCGAGCATGTGTGTGTGTGTATCGTTACTTCTTTGCTCCTCTGCAGCAACCTGTCACATCTAAGTGGCACAAGCCAGCTGAAAAGTCACAGGCTCATCTTTAAACTTATATTAACCTATAGCTTTTACTGACGTTGATATGTTGTAATCTCGGCTGGAACGAGTGTTTGCGAACAGTGTGAAATACACTTTATAAGGTGCTGTATTGCAGAGGTCATTCTGGTTCTCCGGACTGTATTCTTCATGTTAGCCATTTGCTGTTGTATTTCGTGACTGCCAGACCTTTTCTGAGTTGAACCAAGTCATCATTTTAATGGTGCTAAATAGTATAAATTCTGTATCTACTGGAAAGACTTCCGCTAGCTGATTGTGGCAATGTGGAGTCCGAGGTGGAGAGATCGGTACTTCTCCGCTGTGATCACCATTACAGATTGCAATTGGCTGTCTGGGCTTGCTGGGATTTGTAGTTTCACAGTAGCTGGAGGGTTGCAAGCCTGCTTTATAATGCGGAGTACTGATTTATTATAAGCTGCTATTTAGCTTATTGCTGCTGCACGGAGATATTTTTTGGGGGGGTATGGATCATTAGAGGGACACCAACTAGGTTGACATGCAGGAAGGTCGACATGGGTTAGGTCAACAAGGTCGTTATGTTGACACAAGCATTAGGTTGACATGGGATCTTTAACTATTTTTTTTACCCAAATATTGACACATTCGACATAGACACATAAACGTAGCACCACGTTCCCTCGCATGGCTCACTGCGCTCACAATGCTTCGGGCACGGTGCCTCGCTGCTCTCGGCACACTATTGTATTCTCCCACCACGCCCTAGTGGATGTTAGGGCATGAAATGCCACCGTTTGGCATGTTGGCTCAAAAAAAAGCGAAAAAACACGTCTGCCGTTTGACTTCGACCTTTCGCATGTCGACCTAATGCTTGTCGACCTTCAGCCAAGTTGACCTTACTGATGTCGACCTTCATGATTGTGGACCGAATGCTTGTAGACCTAGTGACCGTATCCCCTTTTTTTAAATTATTTTATTGTATTAAGGAGGAATGTCAGAGCCCCGAAAAAAGCTCCTGCAAGGAGTAGCCTTGGCTAATGATGTGGTTTGATGGGAACAGGTACAAGGATTGAGCAGGTGATTTGGCATTTCCTGTAGGGCCTGGCCCCCTGCTGTGCCCCATATATGAATTTATAGGAACAGGTACAAGGATGGTTCTTGTAGTTTGGGCTCCGCGGCTGGACTCGAACCGCGGCTGGACTCGAACCGCGGCTGGACTCGAACCGCGGCTGGACTCGAACCGCGGCTGGACTCGAACCGCGGCTGGACTCGATCCGCGGCTGGACTCTGTCCGCGGCTGGACTCTGTCCGCGGCTGGACTCTGTCCGCGGCTGGACTCTGTCCGCGGCTGGACTCATGCCCTAGATGTGAATTGGTGTGACAGCTATAATGGCACAATAACAGGGGAAGTCAGGATGACCAGGTGAGTAAAAACAGAGAGAAATTAGCAAAAAGAGGAACTTCCAGATCAAAGCCAAGTATGGACCACATGAGCTTATGAGAATACAGGATACATATAACCAGGCCACTGCAAACCGCTATATAGGTAACATAAAAATAAGAAAGGGTACGTACGTATGTATTATCTGGGCTCCCATGTTAAATGCACACCATTTTTTTATACCCCTACTATCCAACTATGCATGGAGTTGATTTTATATAGTGTGGTGAGCGCAGCGAGCCACCGTGCCCGAAGCGTGGCGAGGGGACGCGGTCTCATAAGAAAAACTGGAGCCCAGATATTACATAAGTACCTAAGAAAGTAATATTTATGGAGTACAAGTGGGAGCTTAGTAATCTGTTTTTAGGGCGCCTCTCTGATGTCAGAGGTCATGTGACCACCCTTTAAGTTCCCAGCAAAGTGCCACTCCCCTAACTCATGACCTGCAGACACAAACCACACCGTGCCAGGAGTAGAAACCAGGAGGCTAGGCCTCACACGTTCCATGTATAGAGATTACTATTCCTTCCAGGATCCCACCACAGTCATCTGTCCACCTAGTTAGTTGTATTGTAAAAGTCGGAGATATCTCGCATAGTAAATTGATGTTGCCGCAACCCTACTGAATTTATTGTTCTTGTCCAAGAGTATTCCCGAAGCTAATTGGGTACATTTTTTAACAGAATTTGCTACACCGCTCCCGTTCTGGTTACCGGTTATCACTATAAATTAATGTCAACATTGGTAGTGATTTCCTTATCCCAATAACCCAATAATTGGCACAGGTTTGTATAATGTAATAATGTACAGTCTCTCCCTCATACTGTACTGGAACGAGGAAGAACAACCTTGGCATGAGTCAGATCTGGCACACCAGCAATGTAGCGTGTTCATTAAGTCCTAGCCATAGTCGTTATTAACGTGCGCTTCTACTGCGGAAACTTTGTTCTTAGTCAGCAGCTCCACATATATACTACTTGCCTAAATACCGCACACGTTGGGAGAGAAAATGCTTCTTATTCGCATCACTATAAGACACACAACCATACTCTGTAACATTTTGTATGCAGATACAGCCGAGGTCACGCACAGAACAAAGGCGTGGTACGTATCATTTTAATCCGCAAAAGCCGCTTGTGCATACTATATACCTTATTTTGTGAATAAGATGCATTTTAATGGAATAAGTTGCACAAAAAGAGGTGGATGCCAAAGTTGCTCTTACCGATTACATTGATGGCCCAAATTCTATAGCATTGAGTGCTATATCCATGAGGAGCCCCCGCTCCCTTGTCTGCGTGCATACCAGACAGCTGTGTCCACGGCCTGCTCTTGTCTGGTGTGGCTCCGGGAGCCGGCTGGTGCCCTGCGGCTTCAAGTGTGACCATCCTGATTCCTACCCTGTGGTGCTGGACCCCTTGTGACCTCAGGTGCTGCGGGTATTGCTCCACTGGACTCCGGCGGCTCCGTGTGACCTGTCCAGGTATTTGGATGTGTTCATCGGCCATCTTGTGAGTTTGAGTGTCAGCGCTCAGCTTACTGCAGTGCAGAACGGAGTGGTGCTTTCATGCTGTATCTCGGACCCCATACTCTGCTCCCACAGTCAGTGTATGTGACCTGCACATTTTGCCTGTACTTTCGGAGGGGGTGAGTCGGGCGGCGTGCTAGCCGTCGCCATCTCGCAGTTGCTTTCCCATGATGGCTAAGATCACCCTGGCATTGTATGCCTCATCATAGAGGTTACTACAGATGTTCTCTTCGACAACTGGCACTGATCAGTCATCCACTTCTGTCTCTGATCACAATGCTGAATGAGGGAGACAGATCCATCCTTTTCTCCTGTTTCAGATATCCGTATATATCCTGTCGCTGGCTGCACTAGGATCCTCTCTCCCACAGTGATGCCCCGGTTAAGGGAAAAGTGCTATCCTTCAGGGACTGGATACATTTATTATATTGTGGATCCTCTAAAGTGTTCCCCTACTATCAAGATTGAGGATAATGGGTCCATTTTCCATCTTCATGTGGCAAAAAAAACAACACTTTGTATATCCTTTTGGACTTTGGTTCGGGACTATCCACTGTGTTATTACATCTGAAAGGCTTTGACACCTGGCCGGATTGAAAGACAACTTTTTTTCATTCGTTTTTTTCTATTTTTGGATACTCTACTGATGTGTATAATGGATATATTTGACAATAGGCCATATCATGTTTATTCCTATACTTCACCTCTGTGTTTTCAAACTAGGTTCTACATATTTGACCAACGCGGGAGGTCTGGGCCACTACAGCTTAAGCTTAAGGTCATATATACTTTGCCCCAGTTTCTATTGAGGGAGGGTAGTTTTTAGGATAGGGGTGTATTTCTTTCACGGATCTAGATATGCCTAAAGTTGGGGTAGGTTATACAAGGTGGGGGGTTTAGGGAAGGTTTATTTTGGGGTTGTTTTTGTTTATTTTTTCTTATTTCCTTTATTATACTTTATTTAACCTGTTGATGGATGGTTACATGAGTATCATTTGTTTGCATGTCCTGTTAAGATCTGATATATGAAACATAGGGCCCTATACATATGACGTAAAGCCTGAATTTGTTTCTCCGACATACTCGTAATATACATACATAGTAATACTGTGTGCTATACTCCTGGCCGCTTTGGTTAGGCCCGAATGGTGCCTTCGGGTGGCTAAGGTGGCAATATTCTAGGTTAATGGTAATCCTAATACCATTAGTACTTCCCCCTCCCTCCCAAGCATAGCGATATCGCACCCCGGTTACTCACCGTTCGCCATCCAGGCAGTCCTTAGTCTGGCGCAGGCATTCCAATTGTTGTTGGCGATTCTTGCACTGGTCTCCCGGTCATCCAGCATACAGTACAGACCTGCCCTCCTCTTGTACCCACAAATCAAGCACAAGATGAGTGCGTTTCATCATGAGTCACTGGAAGCTGCAGTGGAGACCTTCATATGAACATCTATCTGCTTCGTACTGGTCCAACTGCTTCACCACTATGGGGAAAGACAAAGTTGGAAACTGAAAGTCAATGATTCCTTACAGAGAAATCTATCAGTCTTGCAGTGGAAGCTGCACGTGTGTCAGAGAGCTCAGAACTTATGAGTAAGTTGTCAGAGGTCTAGAAAGAAGTACAGGTTCAGGCTTGAGGGGTCCCCTTCTGGTCCAGGGGGAAGTACTTAACCATTGCAGTTTGCAGTGTCCAGTGTTTCAGGTGAATGTTTTCGTTCCTTCTACCCCACAGTCTGTTGAGGAGCGCCTACTATTCACTGCCCCAGGCCTTTGATCCTTACTTCTGAATCCCACTATTCTGTAACTCATCTGTGTCCCCAGCAGGGGTGGGAAATCATTCATGTTCTGTGCAGCACATACATGGGGCTTATTTAGGGTGCTGCGTTATGCCTGGGCTAGCCTGCGGTTATAGTGTTAGTTGCCGAGACTACTCCTCCCATCATTGCGTTCTTCTTTCTAGGAATAGGTACTATTGTTGGGACTGGAACCCTAATCACCTTTGTCTTCATTGTTCTTATTATAAAGGTGCTCTGTGTAGTTCTTAATCAGTGTCTTCAATAATGTTTAATAGCCATTGTTTAATTCTACAGTTTCCTAATCCATCCGTACTCATGAGACTAGTCTCGATCTAAATACAGTTCATATCAAGTCCACACCTACTGGAAGTGTCAAAGGACCATTGCAAGGAATGAGACCTTTAACACATCACTGCTATCTGTCCCACGTGCCCTGACCAATTATCACCGTTCCTGTTTATTGCATCCCAATGTGGTCATTGTCATTGCTGATACTGCCATTACCATCATTGTTGCCGATTCTTCTTCACCTTGTTACTATTATTACATGGCACTACTGAAGGCTTATTGATTGTGCAACTAATCTTCTGCCCTGAAATTGTGTAATTGTCTTATCATAGGATTATTTCGGGAAGGGTGGTGATGACGGATGAAGGCATATTTTATATTTTGAATTGCAACACTTTGAACATGTTGCTAAATCTGACATTTACAGTTCCCAACGTTCTAGGTTATGTTTCAATTATTTGATTCCAATTTTTTATTTACTGATTTACCTTTCGACTCGATAGCAGCGCACATCAACACTTTTTTTTAAACAATGGGGCAGGTTTTCTAGCTACAATAAGGCAGGTTTTCTTGAGTGGAAGGTCCGATAGTAGATGGTGGTCTGCATGTGTGCGGCAGTGACTTGTGTGTGCACAGGAGCAGAGCATGAAGGATGGTCACTGCCTAAGAGAAGGAGGGAAAATCAGATGTGTTATTTACTATGCTTTCAGCAGAGTTACGTCATCTTTACCACCCTGTAATTGAGAGGTCTGAGTCAGGTTAATGAACATTGGGGTGATTCAAACCGGCTCGTAGCGGGCTGAATTCGGTCCCCTGGCCGATGGTGGGGGTCTCCCTGATCGAACGCAATTGGCAAGTTTGCTCCAAAATGGGAGGGCAGGTTGAACACCCAGCATTTCATGGGCGTTTCCACAAAAACTCTGGGAGTACCCCTGCAAGTGCATGACGTCAGTGCCCGCCTTGAATTCGACCATCTCCGACCAGGATATGCTGCCGCATAAACGTGGGGATTCGTTCAGCAGGGGGGAGGTGCGCTCTTCTGCTTGCTAGACTTGGAATACAAGTAGCCTAATAAACCGGTCTGAATCAGACCCATTGTTTCAAACCGTGTTGCAGTTGCTCAAACCCTTTCACACCGCTCCTTTCTATCCATGTCCTTCCCAAGTCGTTGCGCTTTGCACCGCACCTGTCTCACCTGCAAACTAGTGTAAGTCATTGGAAGTGGACATTACAGCCTCATCAAAAGAACTCCTGATTATCATAATTCAGGACAAGGTCCCCCCTATCACATCACAGGTGTCCAGCTCGGACCCAGGAATAACCCTGGACATGGGCACTTCATCTGGATTCATTCATGTGAGAGGGGTAATAATGTCTCTAAAGGATGTGTATGGAGGTTTCGGGGCAACCGCTGCAGAAAGTGTAACTTCCATGGCTTCCCATGTGACCATGTATGAGTAACCCATTATGCTCCGTGTTACCCTCTCTCTGTAGTTGCTTGGTATAATATGTCAGACATTAGCAGTATTGCAGATGAACCATAAACTACGTCCCAGGTAAAATCAAATCAAATACACATCGTAAAATGTAATAAAGATAAAACGGAGTGCTTGTTATCACTTAGGGCTATTACCAATTGCTGGCCGTGAATTTATCATGCTGGTTCATAGACTTCAGAGGCACAATTCTCATACCCCAGGGATATAATAGGGGACTAGCACTGACAGACAGTCCCTTTACCTCTACTGTTGTCCCTCCCTGTGTGAGCATAGGAGCCTTGCCTACAGTGACTGCATTATACGGGAGTCTTGCAGCAGCTAGGATCATATACAACCTTATTACACTGTATGTTGGTTATTCAGGAGGTTGGTAACTAGGAAGCAATCCATAAAATCAGGCCACATGTTCAAAGGATGCGTGGAATCGACCCGTGAGAGAGATGTGTTTTTTTTAAAGTACAGGAAAAGATTTAGAAAACCTATAAAAGAGGTTAAAAAAAAAAATTCCAAGAGGTGTTTGACCATACCGGGCCATCCGATTTTCAGGAGCCTCCCGGCAATTGCAGGGAGTATAAGTATAATGGAAAAAGAGAAAGGTTTGCCGCTTCTTTTTTTTTTTTTTTTTAAGTAGAATTTAATTTTTTTTATTTATGCAACGAATAAAATATTTATACACATAAAAAACACTTAATTGGCTTAGACATAAAAAGGTGCGATTATTTGTGCAATATATTCACCCGTCACTCACTCCTAGGACTTAGGGGCAGATTTATTAAGCTCGGTGAAGTGATAAAGTGTCTGGTTTTTATCACCAGCCAATCAGCTCCTAACTGTGAAGTTACAGGCTTGGTTTGAAAAATGACAGGTAGGAGCTGATTGGCCGGTGATAAAAAAACAGACACTTTATCACGTCACTGAGCTTAATAAATCTACCCCACAGTTCCATTTGTATAAAGCCAGTTAGCCACAGTTAATGTATTGGTCTCTCTTGGTGCTGGGAGCTGTTGGGGAAACTTTCGTAGCCTGGCAGGGTAGCTTCCCTTGTGGTGAGATGGCATTTGGCTGTCTGGTGTCAGCAGTTGGAATATGCCCATCTCCCTTGATGCCGGCTTTCCATAGATTGCTCCTAGAGAGTGATGTAAAAGATCCACAGCAGTGGGCAAATTGATGGCAATTGGCTGATGGATTGTAGGTCCAAGGACGGGTGTTGGGATCCTCAATATAGTAGTTTGGCCCCTCACAATCGACGCGTTTCGTTGTTGTAATCACAGCATTTTCAAGGACAGGATAGGCAAGTAGGGCATAGAATCATCTTCGAACATTGGTAACACCATCAGACTTCTGAATAAACCTCAGGTTACTCAGGTTGGCAGGGAAAACGATGCTGCCATGCTATTTATTAGGCTACAGCGCTGCTATTGTCAGCAAGAAAAGCTGTTGCCCAGCAGTAATGGCCATGGGACTCGTTCACTCCTCCAAACGATCATGTCTTGTCAATCTCTTTTATATGAAATCCCCAATGCTAGCAGAATCAGGGTGGAACCTTGGTGCATGGGCATTGTGGCAGCAGCACATGCCCACTCTGACCATAATCACTCTGTTGCGGGAAAGTCTGCCATTGCTTACACCTGAATTAGGCCCAAAGTGCTTGCATTGTTCTTTTGTGAACACATGCATAGAACGCAAGATGAAAAGAGTATTACAAGGATATCAGTCTCTGCAGCCGCTGGCTGGACGTCATTGGGGGCCAACTGGCCTACAACATTGAGAACTCGTACAAGGAAATGGCGGTGGGGCCGGCATTACTTAACATTCTGAGTGGTGCGGATATCAAATTCAGACCAGTGTGCTCCCCCATGGAGTAGGTGTCCGTCGTAATGATAACAGTAGGAGTCGGGTGATGAGTACGACTGAGCATATGGGCGTATTGTCGCATTTTCATTAAGTTGGTGTCAGAATCAGACCCTAGTAATAACTAGTTGGCCAGCGGCCAGTATAATGTATTTACCTTTATGCTAAACACCTGAATAGAGCAAATTGTGTTCCAACCAATCACAACACAAATACAGGGTCATTGCATCTTTAGTTACAGCAATCGTGCGTATGGTAATACTATAAATAATGGCTGCCCGCATCAATCCCTATTCCGTGCATAATAACAAATGTAATATAACATCAGTCGGTATGAGGCTGGCACCGCACGCTGGTTATTGTGGTGTGGCAGCGTCCATAAAGTTAGAATTACTTTTTCGTGGGTATGGATCATTGAATAGACAGCAACTAGGTTGACAAGCATTAGGTTGACATGACTGAAGGTTGACATGGGTTCGGTCGACAGTCAAAATGTTGACATTAAGGTTGTCATGGTTTTTGTCCCGAATGTCGACACAGTCGACATGGATACTGAAACATAGCACCGCGTCTCCTCACGCTGCGCTCGCCATGCTTCGGGCTCGGTACCAGCACTCTATTTTATTCTCCAGTGATTTTCAACCTTGCCAGGGCACTCCATGAGAACCCCACAGGGCAAAACACATTGGCCCCCACAGGAAAAAACTAACCTATTGGCCCCCATATAAAAAAACAATCACACTGGTCCCCACAGGTAACAAAACACATTGGCCCTTTACATGAAAAGAAGAGACCAGTAAATAACAGTAGAACTGGTGGTGGCTGTAGACTGTGTGCACATCTCTAGATCTGGGGGCGAACATGAGAACAGCTCAAGGCGCACTAGTTGAAAAACACTGCCCTAGAGGATGGTAGGGCATGAAATACCACCTGTCTGTTCCCAAGAAATGTGAAAAACACCATGTCGACCTTCCCCTTGTCGACCTAATGATTGTGTTGAACCTAATGACCCTGTCGACCTAACCCAATGTCGACCTTCATGCATGTCGAACTAGTGATATCGACCTTCATGCTTGTAGACCTAGTTACCCTATACCCTTTTTCGCCTAGGTTAGTATCCTGTCCTCTCAGGTGACGCTTTTTGGGAGTAGAATTTAGAATTAGAGTTTGATACGACAGTGAGTCTGGGGAATACGGCTCTGTGTTAGTGGAGACAGCGCTGAAGCCACTTTGTAGAGCAGCCCCCCCCCCCATGATACGCACAGTCTGCTGTATAAACAAACACCTTGTGCAGCAGATCTGATACCTAGGGGCATTAGTCAGCAGCACATACCCAGGGAAATTAATATAGTCATGAAAACTGGAAATGAATCAGCCGTGCCTCAATGTTCCTCTTGGGAGGCTAATGAGGTTCAGGTTTAATGTGTTATTTTCATTATTCCATTTGAAATGTTGAAATATTCATTCCGTGAAATATTAATGGCTGGGGTGCTTGAGAAAGCACCAAAGTGAACACACGTTCAAGTACATTTCGGTGTAAGGAAACTTCTTGCGTTCGCCATCCAGTTTTGCCAGCGCTGTTTTTATTGACTGGACGTCAATGCTTAGTACACATATAGCCGTCACCGTTCTCCCTTGCTGCTCCATTGAGATCTATTGAAACAATCAGGTGGCTTTATTTGCCATTTGCCTGTTCCTCCTTCACTGTGATGCCAGAAACCCCTCGTATAGTATTGTGTAGCTGCAGCTAAGGGACCAATGCAGACCTGATGGCACAGGTACGAATTCGCACGACCAGCGTTCACCAATGAAATTAATTAATGTGATCGATGTGCGAATGTAAGCCTACGGCTACACATTAATTCGCATCCGAGTAAATATGTCCAATTGGTGACTGTAATCCTCAACGGGTCTAATTGTTTTAATTCATTCCATTTCTTAATGTATTTTTAGTGTATTTCTTATAAAGTGTTATTAAATATGAAATGTTTTCATTGATGTATGTATTTCTGTGAAGTTTTCTTAGCGCTGCTTTTTTCCTCCTTCTTTCTACTTAGGGTAAGGAGGGCCTGCGCAAAGGGGGTTATTGTGATTGTTTGCGACTGCCCATGTGCAGCTGCTGTGTGCGACCGCCCACAGTGCTCGTATACAGAAGTCCCGGCGGAGGGTGGCGGGTCGGGTAATTTGCATATGGGCGTTTCCATGCAAATTGCCCGGTTGTGCGGGAGGCAGGAAGCTGACGTCTGCGAAATTTGCAGCCTTGTGAGTCAACCACAATAAGAGCCAAGAGCCCAATATTGCTAATTAATAATAACGGTACTTGTTTCCTAGCACGGCGCCCACGATATTAATTTGTATGACATTGCATCGCATGCCATATGCCCGCATGCGATGCGATTTTAAATTGTATAAGCCCCTATACGATTTTTAATTGTATAAGCACCTTAATACCTCCGACCTTTTCATACCCCCACTATCCACGTCGGCGTGGAGTTGATTTTATATAGTGTGGAGAGCGCAGCGAGCCACTGAGCCGGAAGCGTGGCGAGCACAGCGAGCCCCTCGAGGGGACACTGATTACTTCACATATATTCCGCATCCGCTCGCCACGCTTTGGGCTCGGTGGCTCGCTGCGCTCGCCACACTATCTAGAATCAACTCCACGCCAATGTGGATAGTGGGGGTATGAAAAGGTCGGAGGACGCGTACCGCCGGCCCTCGCGGGCTAGCTGCGCTCGCCGCACTTCAGGTTTGCGTTGATAGTGGGGGTGCTTTTAATATTGTAAGCAGCCATTACGGTGCTTATACAATTAATTATCTTATAGGGGGCACATTTAACATTGAAAACACCCATTGGGGTGCTTATACAATTTTAAATCGTATACCATTGTATATGGCATACAATGCGATGGTATACAATTTAAAATTGTATAACATTGGCTGCCATCGCGTAACATCGCATCGCATACCATCGTATGCCTTATGGTATGTGATTCGATGGGCGCCGTGCTAGGAAACAAGTACCATAATAACTATAACTATTGGAGATAGACGGAAAGACTGGATTTGAAAATTTCAAGGATCAACAATCTCATTTCCTGTCCATTTATTCTGAGGTAATAGTCATCTGAATACTTTTATTTTAATGATCTCTAAAACACTAGTAGTTACTTTACCTAGTAGTAATAAACACGCCATACACACCCTGCGGGTTTTTGTGAATATAAATGAAAGGACAAAACTTCCAGAGGTTGTATGAAATTTACACAGCAACATTTTGTGACATATGTTTTTGTAACCATTGCTGTTTATGGCATTATGTGATACTTAGCAACTTCGGTCGGCACTTTTCAGGGGAGCGACATAGAAAATGAACCCCTCGCTTTTTCCTACGCAATTTCACTTGGGAAATTCTGTTTACTGACAAAATAGCCGTATAAATACAATTCTAGTTTTGAAACAATAGTTACATTTGACAAATATGTATTTTTTTCTTATAAATACTATCTATATATATGTTATGTATTATAAATGTAATTACATAAATCATAATAACTATAAATAATTTTACAGATAAAGGTTCGGCGTACAGTTCATAAATATGAATTCCTATTTTTTATTTTTTTTATTATGGATTATATCCATGTTTTTTTTGTTTTGTTTTTGTACCTTCCTCACAGCATTTATTCTACACCAAACTGTCTGAGGTAAATTAGACACTTCTGTTTTTATTTTTATTTTTTTTAAGAAGGGGCAATCCAAATTGTGGATCGGTGTCCCAACACAGTATGGAGACAGAGTCATCTGTTCAAGCATATGGATGGTTTGGCTACTGGACTGTAATCACTGCATTAATACCCAATGTCCAGGAGTGGACACAACTGTTCAGTAAACAGATGAATAGAGGCAGTGTTTGGAAGCTGGTTAATAAAGATGCCAAAGTTTGATTTTTTTTTTTTTTTTGTGTGTGTGTTGTTGTCTTTATTGCTTCCTTTTTATAGTAGACTGTTTCATATATATATATATATATATATATATATATATATTATATATATATATCGAGAGAGAGAGAGAGATGAATAGGTGTGTATGTGTTTATGTGTGTATGTATGTGTATATATATATATATATATATATATATTCACACACAGGTAATGCATACCGAGCTGACGTCAATCTTAAAGCTTTTAAAATGTAATTTAGAGCTTGTATCGGAACTGGAACGCCGGATCACAGTTCTATTAGAAGCATTACTGTGTAGAAACTATATTTACCATGTTTTAGCCCTAAATGAAAATAAAAATAGATTAGTCCTGTAACTTCTGGCTGCCGCAGACCGGTGATGGGAGATTGAAGCTCTTAGCCACAAGAAGTAACACTTAGAATTAATATTTAATTCCACTGACAAATCGTACGCTACAGCTGAAAGCTTCCTAAGAGTTGTTAGTGCCGCAATTGACCTACAAATTTAATAGCTCACTTGGAGAAGCAAGTGCCAGTTCAGCACACAGCCGTCACTGCTTGGAAGTCTGGGGAGATTAAGATCAGCAAAGCAAATGGTACTCCAGGGTTCCTGGGATGGAGCCTTCTGGAAAAGCTGGGAGCCGGTGCAGGTCTTAAGCCAGAATTATTATGAAAACAGTGGGGGAATAGAGGCTGCCCTCCTGTTCTTGGTGATTTTGGTGAGCAGCCAATATTGGTTCAGCGGCTCCTCTGAATTGTGCTCTCCGAGCAGAACATTTGTGCGACCCCTTTAAGAGTACTGTAAATCGACCCTTTCAGCCTTGGGCTGGTTTGTGTTCTCACCTATTGCAACGCTTTCTGTCTCCTGCGTGAAGGCTGGAGACAGCGATGAAGAAGATATTTATTTAATCATGAATAAAGAAAGAAAACTTACATCTGCCCATACAAACGACAACATTTCTGTCTGTAGACAAAAGACGGGAGTTCTATTGATGATGGGTTCTAGCGGTTATCTTCTAGAAGGTGCTAAATAAATAAGTAGAATCTGATTGGCTGATGTCTGCAACACATCTACCCCTAAGTAACTTCTATCGTTGCCCGTAAACGTATGCAGTCATATTACTGACGGTCAAAATACTGACAATCAAAATATCGTCCACCATTGGACGGCATATGAAATACCGACACGGTCAAAATATCGACATTTAAACTGTCGGCAGGTCAAAAAGACATTAGTTTTTCATGATTTTTTTCTTTGATACTGACTTGTTCTTACTTCACCATCTAAGCGGGCATAGAGATAAATTATAATATTGTGCCGAGCACAGCTAGCCATCTCGGTATAATGGATGTCAGCATTTTGATTGTCTGCCATTGGTGGTCGGTATTTTGATTTATCGGTATTTCGCACATGTAATACTGATTGCCAGATTTCATCCAATTATTAACTTTGCATTATTGTTCACAGAAGCTTTACAACTGGGAACACGCACAGCAATAAGAAACGGTGACCATTTTCATTCGCCTTCATAAAACCTGTAGACATTGGTCACATCATTCTAAAGCCCAGTACCCACTAAAGGACTAGGGCTGCCGCCGGTATAGTTAACCATGGGGGTTATGCTGGGTGATTCACATAGGCTGTGAATTTGCTGCCTTGCAAATCCACCGAACCCCACCCGGCGAATGTCTAACCCCCCTGCCCCCCCCCTCGCAGCGTGGGTTCGCCCGCACAGGCTACGAATGGATGTTTAGCATAAACATCCATTTGTATGCTGCGGGTAACCTCCCACATCTTTTGATGGTCACCAACCATCAAAAGTTGTGGAAGGTACACGTATATAAAAGTTACTTTCAAGTCACTTCCATATGCGTGCACGTTGGGACGATATGGGCGGGCAGCTGACATCTGGTGATGTCAGCTGGCCACCTGTGTCACCGGCTCATTACCATGAGAACGCACATGAAATGCTGGGCGTTCCCATATGGTAATGGGGCAGCCTGGCGCCCCCGCCCCTTTCCGCCCCCCTGCACGCCGTGTGGGTGCACGCACCCCATGTCTGCACATGCGCAGACACGCAACATCGGTGAACGAGAATAACCCCCTATATCCGCATTTATGCTGGTCAAACGATATTAAGTGTACACCCGATATTGTTAAATGATGTCTCCAGGACAGGGGTGGTCGTTAACAATGTTGAGTGTACACACTCAACTTTTTTTTTTAAATACATCTTTTATATTCTCGTCTAGTGTGTATGGGGCTTAAGTCGCTTCGGTCAGTGTCTCCTGGCTGTGGCTGTCGCCCATCTACGACTTTATGCAAATACCGCTGTAGACTCCTTTCACATGTTCATCCGTGAGACCAAATGGGATGCCCACTTCTTGCACCTGTGCGCGCTGTAACACCGATTGGTACATCCTTGTACGGGAACATTAGTGACACAGATGAAAAATGCACTAACCTTTTGGCAAATGCAGTTTCTCCATCTGACCTCGGTCTCCTATGCTTGCGGCTGTGCATATTAACACAGCGGCTTGCATTGACTCACCCAAAACACTCCTATAATGCACCCACTGAGCGGACAGTTTGTGTTTGCACTACTAGCCATAGCCCTGGAACGCCCATCACTTTTCTGCTGCCTTTCTGTCCCGATAGCAGCAGCAGCAGCAGCTGGGCCCATTCACTCTCGGGGCCCTGAGTGTGATTTGTACAACTAATAAAAACGGTGTGGAGATAACCTAAACAGAACATCGGTGTAATGCATTTCTGGGTCATGTATTTGTATTACAGATCTCGCAAGGTAGTTGCTGGTGTCAAACTTATCAGAGATCAATACAATTGGGTGCGGGGTTAGAGAAAAATCTTAAAAAGAAACCATGCATTAAAGGAACACGAATCCACTATTCCTAAAACATTCATTAGACAGAGGACATTTGGGTGCCGTGCAGTATATATTCCAGTTTTTATGGCACGTGGTAATTGTCCAATGTAGCATAATGCATTTCATATGCTGGCGTTGCATTCAAAAGGTCCATCTAAGAAATCATTATTGTTACGCTGCACATGTAGTGACAACATCACTGGTTGTCTTTGAAACCTAATTTAAATGAAAGATAATACCTCCGAAAGTTCTTCTACTTTCAGTTACTTGTCTTACGAGTATCAGATGCGTTGAAGTAAAGCAGGAAAGACCAGTTTGTCAGTTCACGAGTTGAGGTGTATTGGCGTTACCCAAAGGCTCCTATTTCCATCCTGGCTCCAGAAGTGGCATAACTAATGCTTTTCTTCATTTACATCAAATACTGAGTGTTCGTGTGTGTGTGTGTGTCTATTTGTGTATGACTGTTCAACTGCTTACTGTAAATAACTGTTATATCCTCTGCAACTTGTCGAAGACGTGGTGGGTGCTGGCATCCTGTGGCATCAGCTGACCTACAATCCCATGGGAATGCCCATAGAACACTGGGCATTTCCATGGTCCAGCACCGTCCCTGGCCCTCCCTCTCTGCAATGAATGTCAACAGTAGTGCCCGTTACATTTCATGTCCCCAGTAGTGCCAGTTACATATCATGCCCCCAGTAGTGCCAGTTACATATCATGCCCCCCAGTAGTGCCTGTTGCATATCATGACCCCAGTAGTGCTGTTACATATCATGCCCCCAGTAGTGCCAGTTACATATCATGCCCCCAGTAGTGCCAGTTTTATATGATGCCCCCAGTAGTGCCTGTTACATATCATGCCCCCAGTAGTGCCCTTTACATATCATGTCCCCAGTAGTGCCAGTTACATACCATGTCCCCAGTAGTGCCAGTTACATATCATGCCCCCAGTAGTGCCCGTTACATATGCCCCCAGTAGTGCCCGTTACATATCATGCCCCCAGTAGTGCCCGTTGCATATCATGCCCCCAGTAGTGCCCGTTGCATATCGTGTCCCCAGTAGTGCCAGTTACATACCGTGTCCCCAGTAGTGCCAGTTACATACCATGTCCCCAGTAGTGCCCGTTACATATCATGCCCCGAGTAGTGCTGTTACATATCATGCCCCCAGTAGTGCCAGTTACATATCATGACCCCAGTAGTGCTGTTACATATCATGCCCCCAGTAGTGCCAGTTAAATATCATGCCCCCAGTAGTGCCTGTTACATATCATGCCCCCAGTAGTGTCCTTTACATATCATGTCCCCAGTAGTGCCAGTTACATACCATGTCCCCAGTAGTGCTGTTACATATCATGCCCCCAGTAGTGCCAGTTACATATCATGCCCCCAGTAGTGCCTGTTACATATCATGCCCCCAGAAGTGCCCTTTACATATCATGTCCACAGTAATGCCAGTTACATATCATGTCCCCAGTAGTGCCAGTTACATACCATGTCCCCAGTAGTGCTTTTAGTAAAAAAAATAAAAGTACATTCCGGAAACTATGGTTTTCGGAATAATTTGTATAACAGATCTGGTTAAGGGATACTAATCTGTACGTATAAGAACCCCTTACCTGAATGCTTGGCGCCAATAAACCGCTTATACTCATTTCTATAAATACCTTTGTACAATATATAAAGTACCTTTATAGTTGTGACTAATTTGTTTTCACCTGAAACTAAACTATCTTAATTTAGCCAAACGAAAGGTTTTGCACACCGAACTGTACGCGCCAGATTTCTGACTGCCCAGATGTCTACAAACACAGAGGATTTACCATGTAGATTTGAGATCATTAAACTCCACATGACTTGGATAGACCTAAGTGAGATAATGTCCTCACCAGCAGAGGGAGCAGTGATCTCTTATGTCGTGTCTTCGTCACGTTCCCACCTGCATGAACTCTCTTTCCCATCCAGTCTCCCATCTGGCCCCCGGATTGCCAGCTTGCTTTTGATGACAAGCTATAATTTTGCACTCAATATGGGATTAGTCTAAGCTGATTTTAAACTTTAGTATCTTTTAACCTGCCACTTTATTGTAGACATCAGCTGGATGCTCAGTTTGATATTTGGGTACTAGTAATTATTTGTGCTGGAGGCAAACTTGCTTCCAAAACCGTTAAACTGAAACAACTCATTTATTTGGGAAACTTTTGTTTTAGTAATAGTCTCATCTTACTGGAACCTGTTCTCTCGGGGTTTAGCATTTAATGCCATTTGCATACATGTATATGTCATTATGGTTTTGCATATATATATATATATATATATATATATACCTTTCCGATCTCCGCTAGAGTGTGAGCTCATATGAACTAGGCCATCTACTGTATACCTCTTGTACCCATGTCAGTACTGCTAATTTCCTATATTGCAGAGTGCTGGATGATCTGTAAGGGAATGGTATAACTTACCGATGGCTGTTTCTTCGACATCAGAATCCCAACTGTCAGGACCCCGACAGAGGGGAGAGCACTGCTCGGATTCCAACTGCCGAGCTCCTGGCATTTGGGATTCTGATGCTGGAGAAACGACCGTTGGATTTCTGACTGTCAGTGAGTCATCCGGCATCTGATATGTGATACCTTTATTGTATTCCAAAATCTTAAGTCTGACCCAGGATTTGGAACAAGGTTCTAATCTGGGTCAGATGCAGGACAGACCCCATTCCCACTACGGCTTTGACCTGGGTTGTCCTTAGGGCTGCATCTTTCATCTGCAGGCAGGTGCAGTCTGTCTTCTGCCAGCGCTTGGAGATGACATCATCTGCAAGCAACAGGAAATCCAGCGCCCCCCATGCAGTAAATGGGCCCGCGTCAGATTACCTGTGTTAAACGTTTACACTGAGATTTACCCAGGTCCTTCCCTGATCCATCAATTGTAGATCCTTGGGAAGGACTGCCGGGTCACTGGACCCTTTTTAATTGACGTGGGACCCTTTTTTCCACCAAGCCGTGACCTGGGTTATCATGGCAATATCCTAGGTTTTAGCAGCAGCAGAATAGCGACATAAGTTCATAGTAGCAATAAGACTGCTTTGGGTTTCAGTCTTTAGACTTTTTTTTGAACAGAATTTTGTACGTAGCCTCAATCAATCATTGTTCTAGGCAAGTCTTAAAGTTTTTACGAACATGTACAAATTTGCATACTTACAAATTTTTTGCAGTAATGATTAGTTATTTTAAAACTGAACTGAATGGAGAACCAGGTAAATGACACATGGGGTGACATTTATTGGGATGCAACTTTTAGGCACTTTCTGAAATCGCACTTTTTAAATTCGCATTTTTGTGCCTGAATCCGCATATTTAATGAGATGCGAATTTGCGGCAAAAAAGTGAGATATGGTGTGATTTTTTTTTTTTTGTCATGAATATGTGCAATTTTGTGTGTGTGGGGGGGGGGGGACGGGGACGTAATGGGCATAACCAGCTCCTGAGCATAATCGGGCTCAAAGAGCTGGTCCTGGTTTCATAAAATCACGGGGCTGAACAAATAGGGGTTTCCTTGATTTTATAAAACCAGCACCAGGCTCAAGGGACGTCCTGGTTTCAGAAATATACGGGATCAAATGACTAGGTCCCCTGTATTTTAAAAACCAGCACCGGGCCCAACCAGCCAGCAGGGTAATGCCACAGCCGGGGAAGACTTTTTATACAAGTCCCCCCGGCCAAAGCATTAACCCCCTGACTGGTCAGCATTGGCAGGGATCCTGGGCGAGTGGGGACCCCCCCAATGAAGGGGTACCAGCCCATGCTGAAGCCCACGGCTGTCCCCGATGCCCCTGGGCTATGGGCGTCGGGCTGATAAATGTGTAAAATAAGATACAAGTATTGTGTATTGTTACGGGACTACAAGTCCCAGCATGCGGGGCACTAAAGGGCCCGCTGGGACTTGTAGTCCCACAGCAGTACAAATAGATATAGAATAAATACACACACCAGAAAATAAAATTATAATTATAAAATAAATATAATTATTTACATTGTATTTATTGCATACATAGCCCATTTTGTTATGTTTATTATTTGTCTTACCTACTGCCAAACTGTGATAATGGGGGACATCTGGCGGAGCTTTGAGAGCGAGAAAGAGTACAGAGAGATCAAATCACCTGTGTGCTCCAAACAGTCATTTTTCAAACACAAGCAGGAGTTGATTGGCTGGTACGTTATCGCATTCCACTTTATTTCCAATTTACCTCATCGCCAGACTTAATACATCTGCCCCACAGCCTGTAAAACGTTGGATGCTATTGTATTTCGCTCCTAGCTTTGATACATCTGCCCCTAAATGTTTGCGGACGGACAGCTAATTTACTGCCTCTGTTTTAAATTTCAGGAAAGATGTCGGCAATAAGGTAGAATTTCTCGAATTTGTCATTTTTGTTTCTAGCGTGGTACAGATCAGTAAATAAATCCCATTCTCCGCATTAAATGGATTGTTGTAAAGTTGCTAGTTAAAGGCGCTGCCTCAGAGAAGTGCAGGGAGCATGTGCATGATCCTCTAACCCCCGGTGATGTGACAGAACTGCAGCAACGTTGTCACTCTCTTCCCCCACTGCTAATTTGTAACGTTACTGCCATTGTTATACAATGCAGGGTACCAATTGCAGACCTATTGTCTGTATCTGTGCTTGATCTTTCTTTGAAGTAGCACTCAGGTCACTGCCACTTGTATAGGAGTCCTGAGCATTGGGAATGCAGGTGCTTGTTCCATTATCTTACAGAAAATAAGAGAAAACATTACGACACCTTTCTGTAGTAAGGTTCAGAGTCATTAGCTAATGTATGCACACCCACCCAACATGTTTGACGTTGATGATACAAATAAGGATGGGAGGATAACACAGAGACAGTGGTGCATTAAAGAGACAGATAATTGATCACTTATCTCCTGCTTTGAGTATTGAGAGCCTTCTATGAGTAGGATAGTATATGTATATGCAATCTAGATCATATATATTTACCTCGATCATATATATAAAAATAGAGATTGCAAGAAAGTGAACTACTGTAACAGAAAGTGTCCCCAAATTTTTTATAACCACCAAAACTTTGTAGCTCGAGCATCAAAATGAATCCGCCCTTCAATAAAATCAAAAGCAAGATTCCATATGTAGATTTAGGAAAAAAAAGATCTTCACTTAGAAGTGATTAAAGCAATAATTTTGTTATGTGTTATAATTTTTTTTTTTTTTTTTTGGGGGGGGGGGGGGGGGGGGTACCTGGATCCCCAGAAGGGTGGATGGATCAGCCGTCTCCCACCCCTGTCATGATTGGCACATAATGCAGAGGATGCGGGTCTAAAAGGATGTAGATTGTGTAATTCTAGCCCTTAAAATGTCCCGGAGATCCACTGCATAACTTAAATAACACACACACACACACAAAAGCTGCACTACATCTTCTCTTCAAGCTTCTCCTGGAGACGATCAGTAGATACCGCTTTCACACCATAATATCGGGTCGGAGCCGGGAACTTGATCCCAGGTCCGACACTTTCACATTATACTCGGGTCACCCATTATATGCAGCATTACCCAGTTTTAAACCTTCTTATAACCCGGTCCGAAATGCCGGGTTGGTTTGGGTTATAAGGTTTGGTGCTTTCCCACTGCACCTCGATCCAGCAATAACCCAGGTTTGAGGTGTGACATGAAAGGGGTACAAATGATGGCAATTATGTACCTTTTTTTTTTTTTTTTTTAAAGGAGAAGGGTTCCCCATTTAATGAATGGTATCTTCACCTGCAATTGAATTAACAGATAACCACTTTTCACATAAAAACTGTTTATCACCTGCAATTAAATTCCCCCATAAGAATGCTCTCTTCTCTAACTACTAGGTTTTGGCTGACTTTACCTGATGCCTCCACTGTTCAGCCATAGCTCTTCCACATAACCGCTGTGATGAATACTGGATCCAATGGGATACGATCATATTATCAACCACACTTAGGTCGACAGGGTTCTAGGTCGACATGGATGAAGGTCGACAGGTGTCTAGGTCGACATGGTTTTAGGTCGACAAATGCGTTAGGTCAACATGGATTAGGTTGACAGGTCGCGAGGTCGACATGGTTTTTTTCACTGTTTTTTGAGCCGACATGTGCCGACAGACGGTATTTCATGCCCTACCATCCACTAGGGCGTGGTGGGAGAATAAAATAGTGTGCCGAGCCCAAAGCATTGTGAGTGACGGGAGGGGCTGCGGTTGACTTCCAACTGTGTCCATGTCGACTGTGTCGACACTCGGGTAAAAAAAAAACAGTGAAAAACCCATGTCGACCTCGCGACCTGTCGACCTAACCCATGTTGACCTAATGCATTTGCCGACCTAAACCCATATTGACCTAGAACCCTGTCAACCCAATCGGGTCGACCGAATGACTATTGACCTAAGTGTGGTCAATAATACGATCCACACCCCATCCAATAACCATGTTCATCCATAGATGCTCAGGTGGAACGTCTCGTACACTGACGTGCCTGCAGCCTGGGCCGGCCAACTTATTAACCACCCCTTGCTGTGCCCCTGCCTTTCACATAATATTCTGCGTTGTCCTACTTTAGAGGAGGGGGTGCTAGATCATTAGAACCACATACTGGTAGGTATTTGCCGTTTGCTCGGTAGTGTCTCGGTTCACACGAGGACAGGGGCGCAGTGCTGGTTTCACCGGTTCATTTCCAAGCCTACGGGTCATTAGGTCGACACTATTGGTATTCAGGTCGACACATGATACAGGTTGATATGCAGTAGGTTGACGTGGTGAAAAAGGTCAACACATGCAGTAGGTCGACATGTTAAAAGGCTGACATGAGTTTGTTCATGGTTGTTTGTGTCGACATGGGCACCATATAAGTGTGTCGCGTCTCCTTGCGTGGCTCACTGCGCTCGCCATGCTTCGGACACGGTGCCTCACTCTGGCACTGGGATGTTTTAGAAAAAACTCATGAAGAACTCATGCATGTCATATGTCGACCTAAAACCTGTCAACATAGACGGTGTCAACCTAATGGCCTCATACAAATATCCAACCAGGGTCCTACCTGTGTGACGTTTACATGTACTACTTGAGTTTGTGCTGGTTTTTGCTTGCTGAAAATATGGGTCAGAGAGCTAAATTACTGTTCTATACAGTGTGGCCCCAATGGTGCGTTCCCTCCCTGTTCTTAATAAATAAAGCATATTAGAAATCATTACAGTGGATACCAAATAGATTTAATCTGTGCTGCCTTTGTTTGAAAAATGACAGTTAGGAGTTGATTGGCTTGTGCGATATCACCTTCTACTTTATCTCCACTTCGGACCTTATTCATTTCCGTTTGCTGCGATCGTACAGGGGCCGATGGTCGCACTATGCGCATTTCTGCGCATGTGCATACGCCGGGTCGAACAGACTAATCGCCGGGTGCACGCACCCAGGGCACAGAGGGGCGTGGGGCGCTGGGCGGTTCATTGGCGTTGTCATGCTAATGTGGTCATGACGGACAGGCGGGGAGCGGGCAGCTGACATCACTGTAACATCCATTCACATGCCCTGTGAGCGAGTCGTGCTTGGGAATAGGTGGCGTCCGCCAATCATTCGCAAGGCAGGGTTTTTTCGACTCACAAGGATGCGAATTCGCATCCAAGCGGTTCAAACAGAATAACCCCTTCATCAGGCTTAACACATCTGCCCCCATTATGCTGCAAATGTTCCTTTAAAATAGAATATAAATCAATAACGGTGCAAGAAACGGCTACATCATCTTCTTAAAGCAGTAAGACGTTCCGTTCTAGGCCGGCCACCGGCCCTGCAACTCCTCTGAAATATTAACAGTCTCTCTAGCGTCACGTCGGAGAACAGTGTGTTACCTAATGATAGTCGGGGCAAGTGTTTTTCTCTCCCTAAATTAAACGGATGGTCTTAAAAGCAATTTTTATGTGCAATTAATAAAAAAACTATCAATTATTAATCCTGGAGAAATCTATGAATAATTGATTGCTAGCTGGAAGCACACATCAGGGACTAGGAAGTAAATGTATCAGTAAGTGCCTGTCTGCGCTGCACGCGGGGTGAGCGGCGTGTTACAACGTTGTATGTCTGCAGACTGCTGGGTAATTTTGCATGCTGTGCAAGGCTTTGAAACCTGTATGATCACAAGGAAAATATCAGTGCTTGCTGAATAATATGTCTTGTTTCTCTCTGGCTGGGAGATTGTCAGGGTTGCTCATCCATCTTATGATCTTAAGGAGAAAAATGAATCATGTTTACAGAGGCTGTTCTACATTAGACGGTGCGAGGGGACACACGGGCGTGGTGATGTGATCCTTCACCCCGGAGCCAGATGATAGGCAGGGCAGCTGCCATTTTGGTTCTGTGACAGGGTTGCCCACAAACTTTTAGCCCCTCCGCATGCCAGGTAGCACCAGGGGTCCCCTCTTCATGGAGTTGTGAATGTCCTGCTTTTATAGCTCTGATTCTTTTATTATCTTTGTAAGCTCTTGTTATTAGTTATTTTTTAATTTTTTAACTCCTGGCACAACTTTTATTACTTTAGGGTTAATTTTTTTAGAGAGCGAATTATCCTACCAGTATATTTTGGGATTGTGGGAGGAAACCGGAGTACCCGGTGGAAACCCACTCAAGCACAATGAGAATATACAAACTCCACACAGTTGGGGCCATGGTGGGAACTGAACCCATGACCTTAGTGCTGCGAGGCAGTAATGCTAACCATTACACCGTCCGTACTGCCCCATATATATATAACACATGGTGGGGATAGAACCCATGACCTCAGTGCTGTGAGGCAGTAATGCTAACCATTACACCATCCATACTGCCCCGTATATATAACACATGGTGGGGATAGAACCCATGACCTTAGTGCTGCGAGGCAGTAATGCTAACCATTACACCGTCCGTACTGCCCCGTATATATAACACATGGTGGGGATAGAACCCATGACCTTAGTGCTGCGAGGCAGTAATGCTAACCATTACACCATCCGTACTGCCCGTATATATAACACATGGTGGGGATAGAACCCATGACCTCAGTGCTGTGAGGCAGTAATGCTAACCATTACACCATCCGTACTGCCCCGTATATATAACACATGGTGGGGATAGAACCCATGACCTTAGTGCTGCGAGGCAGTAATGCTAACCATTACACCGTCCGTACTGCCCCGTGTATATAACACATGGAGGGGATAGAACCCATGACCTTAGTGCTGCGAGGCAGTAATGCTATAACCATTACACCGTCCGTACTGCCCCGTATATATAACACATGGTGGGGATAGAACCCATGACCTCAGTGCTGTGAGGCAGTAATGCTAACCATTACACCATCCGTACTGCCCCGTATATATAACACATGGTGGGGATAGAACCCATGACCTTAGTGCTGCGAGGCAGTAATGCTAACCATTACACCGTCCGTACTGCCCCGTGTATATAACACATGGAGGGGATAGAACCCATGACCTTAGTGCTGCGAGGCAGTAATGCTATAACCATTACACCGTCCGTGCTGCCTCAGGTTAGAACTACAGCAGACTATCAACATACCGTGCTTGGGTAAGGTATAATAAGGACACATTTACAGGCAAACACTAATCAAAATGTTACATTGACTTATGCTCGACTAGACTCCCAGAATATCTTGGAGAAGGTCCTCCTGGATTTCCAGGAGAGTAGGGTCACCCTCTTGGTTGCAGCTTTGTGAAGTGGGTCTTCACTTTGAGTCTTCACTTTGAAGACTCAAGTGATGTAATGGTCCATTTGCACCTACCTTGTGGACCAATGTCCAAATGTAGGCTTCTAATGCTAATCATTTTTTATGGCACACATCTGAACACAGTGGAGGCAGTCTCAGCAATGAATATTCATGAGAATCCAGAGTGAATTCAGTACAATTCCCTATTTATTACCACATATTGGGAATTCTTTGAAAGTTGTTGTTATAGTAACTGCAGAATTACCCGTATCTAGTTTGATGCCAAAGGTTTGATACATTATACTAGGACAGCCATAATAATTCTATGTTCACCTGGTTTCCATTTAGAGAATGTTAAAGTACCAGCCAATCGTCATGCGAGGCTGGACTTGGAAAATGGCAGGCGTTGATTGGTTGGTAGTTTATAACTCTCCACTTTATCACTTTTCAAGGCCTGGTCTGGTCCTAATGTTATAAGTTCCAGCAGACTTCATGCAATGTGTCATTTTATAGTCCACATTTATTACCCTGCTCATTGATCAGACACAGATTTATCCCACAAACACTAATGACGTCCTTCTCAATGTGTATTTTGTGGTCTTGTTTTACAGAATAAAGCAATTACGGCGCGTGTAAGAAACTTGTCAGATACGGTAGTTGGCCTTGAATCATTTATCGACTCTCAGAGGGAATCCAATCCATTATACAAAGACTATCACGGTGAGTTCCATTGTCGTCAGACTCAGGGAATGGCTGGCTCATACGGTGATGTCACACTATGATGCCCTTTGATAGGGAATGGGTCACCTCATTTCTATATGGGCCAGCATTTCTAAACACAAATAAAATGCACATTTATATTATTTTTCTAGATGATATCTATGCAACATATACCTTGGGGTCTGGACTTTTACCGTCCGTTTCTGTCTCATCTCTTCTAGAAGGTGCTAAATAAATAAGAACTAGATTCTGGTTGGTTGCCCATAGCAACATCCCATCGTCAATAGAACTCCCATCTTAGTAAATTAACCCCAATGATGTTTACGTTAGGACAGTGGTTTCTAAACTTTCTTGGATCCGTTTTGGAGAATTTGACCTAGGGGACTGTGAGAATATTACCATTGATATACTCCTCAAAGATTCTAAAAATTAGAGAATTGTGCTTCCTTGCCATAGGCTGGTGGACACGGTTGCCCTTGTCTGTGTCTGTGTCACATCTGAATGGCACCCTCTGGTTTTGCTTATTGTATTGAGTAGTGTTGAATAAAAGGCATGAAGAAGGTGAGAGCAGATGTCAGAAGAAGAGTGAGAGAAATGGGATAAGGGAATGGGAGGCAAACTCACAAATGGTCCATGAAGTGGCACATATGTGGAGACGGGATGCGGTTAATTTACCTACAATCAAAATCCCGACGGTCAAAATACCGACAGCCATTGACCAACGTTCAAAATATCGACAAGGTCAAAATACCGACTCGTACATACTTTACCATCCCAGTGGACATGGAGGGGGAATATAACAGTGTGCCGAGTACAGTGAGGCACCGTGCCCGAAGCAAGGTGTTAATGCCAAACTATGATGACATACAGACCCCCAAAAATATGAAAAATATGTGTCTAATTTTTGACCTGTCTATATTTTAAATTTAGGTTTTTTTGGCCTTGTCGGTATTTTGACCGTCGGTCAATTGCTGTCGGTATTTTGACCGTCGGGATTTTGATTGTAGGTAAATCATACCGAATTCATACCTGAGAAGGGGAGGACAGAAGAGCCTACTTACCTTCTGACAGAAGTTGGAACTGTATGAAGTTAAACTGCGGAGGAGAAAATGGCCTCACTTAAGCTACAGGCAGATAGTGGCCTAAACTACAGAGATGCCGGCACCTATGATTACATTGTTGTACGTTATTTAGGTACCACTGTGCAATGTCATCCTCCAGAATAGAAATGAAAGGTCTACATAATTTATTGCACCTGTCTCCCACACACTAGTGGTGGCCATTTTGAGGTCTGACCCAACACAATGCACCTTTCCATTTTCTAGTCATGAGTGACATCTCTTAGGAACAAGGCGTGCTTCTTAAGGCCCATACACAATGGGTGACTTTGAGCTGAAAGTCGCTCAAAACAGCCTGTTTGAGCGGCTTTCAGCTCAAAGCCGCTCAGTGTGTATGCCCCAGCGGTGAGCGCTGCTGCGCGCTCCCGCATCATCGACGGGAAAGCCATTGATCTGCTGGCTATACCAGCAGATGAACGGTGTTGAGGACGGCTTTGCATAGCGCTCCGCTATGCAACGCCGTCCTTCCCCCCATCCGTCAGCGCCGGGCAGGGGGAAAGCCGCTCAATGTGCATGCACATCATCATGTCCATACACGCTGGGCATAGTCTCCCAGTGTGTATGGACCTTTACCTCAGTCATGCTGCAATTATGTATGTGGTTCATATGGAATTGAAAGGATACATTATTTTGAATGTCATTTCAGTCAACAAAATGGCTGCCTCCACTATGTATTGATGCCGTGTTCCATTTGTCTGGAATGTCTCCCTGTGCTGCCCAGACGCTTTCCCCGATTTTTCTCTCCTTATTTTAATAACCTTGTTTAATTTGTTGTTAATTTGGTGTTGGTACTTAAAATGTTTAAGTTACTTGGAGGTGGACTGGCATTGTAAATAGCACGCCATCTAAAATTATTGGGCACTTTGTAATTTTTTGGAAAATGTGACTAAAATTTGGTGTCTGTTTTTTTTGTCACACATGCCAATTGGCCTCGGCATGTGATCGGTAATGACAGTATGGTTAAGCTCGTAGATCGAAAGACCTCATGAAAGGATTTCTACTTGTAATCACAAAATAGATTTCCAGAATAAATCTTGTACACATTTCCTGCCTGCTAATCTTTAGAAATGTTTTTTTTTTTCCTCCTCTTCTCGTTCAGTAAAGTGCATTAAAGCACCAAAAGGGAACATGGAATTTCCTTGCATGTTGTCAAGTCAGATTAGTCAGCCATGGCTCAAGCAGATGTACATCTCAATAGGCAGGCTTTGGGGAATTCATACACACAGAAGGTTTGGCAGTCATCTGACCAGCCAGTCGAAGTTGTCATGAAATCAATAGTTTTAAACTGGGAAGCTCTGTAGTCTGAGATTGGGAGGGAAGCTCATCATATTCAATTATTTATAGATTTATTTAAAAAAAATAAAAGTTTTACCGCTGATGAGGGTAGAAGACAGTGGGCGTTTAGGTGTCAGCTCTGACGTTCCCAGGCACACTCTGTGCCACTTTACAGGATGGGAAAATGTTCTAGAAAAGGAGGAAGAAACGTCTCTAGCCAAGACCTAAATTTATTAATTACCCATTTATGATATGTGCCCCAAATCCATATTTTAGTTGCCTCCCATCTGCTTTTAGAAAAAAAATCTGCTAAATAATGAACCAGTTGGAGCCCTCATTTGCATAATAAACTGTGATTTGTAATTCTAGCTAATGGAAGCATCAACAAAGGTCTTCGTAAAGCTTAGACGCAGCCAAAGATATAATAAAATATGTTGAACTGACAATGTCTGTGGATTGTTACAGGCAAGTGGATTTCTAAAGCCAAGTGGCAGATTACGCCTGAGCGGGGCTCGTTAGCAGCACGATCGGATGAAAGAGGGATCATTGATCCCTATAGCACTTAATACTTACATAAACATGAGTGCAATATGGCAACAAAAGATGGTTTGTGGCTCATAGGATGACAGTGTCTAGGTTGACAGTCAATAGATCGACCATGAATAGTCGACAAGGGAAAAATGTCGACAATGGAAAAAAATGGCGACACAAGCAAATGGCCTACATAGAAATGGTTGGCACAGGAAAAGGTCAACATGAGTTTTTCCTCACATTTTTGTGTCGATGTCGAAAGGCTTTGGGCACTTTACCGTTATCAGTCGTAGTCCACGTGGATCGTAATACGTGAAAAACTCATGTTGACTTTTTTTGTGTCAACCATTGTCATATCGAGCTTTTGTTAATGTCGACTTACAGTAGTGACCTTTTTTCAATGTTGATCTTATGACTCTTCATGGACGACCATCGACCTATCATCTGGATACACAAAAGATGTTGCGCAGTATGCAGGTATTATTGGCATTGTCTGTTTTTCTTATTTTATGTGTTGTACCTGTTTGCACAGATAAGGGCAGATCTTTGTCTAGACTGACATAGGTGTATTTGTGTGTGGAACGATAACAGAAAATCTCCCCTTTAAGATACATCTGTGTTTTACAAGCTTTTATTCAACCATTTTAAACTTGAAAGAACAATGATACGCGATGACATTTTCTACACTTACATCATCTGAGCTGTGTGTGCCGCGATTTTCCCTAAATTACCTCCTCGGCGATCACTACAAAATGCATTAGTATCAGGCATCCTGTGACAGACATGTGGAAGCACTCCAGAATGTGTTTATTTATCTCATTGGTCCATTCATTTCCCAAACAAAAATACAATATGTCTACCAGCGAGTCCTTTATGCCGTGTACTGTGGACGCTAGGGAAATTTGACTTTTTGCCAATCTCCAGATCTGGCATTCCCGGCCCAGTTGATGTGTGAAAGTAAATAAATGAAAGCCCATGCTGAATGAGAAGCGGAGGGAGGGGGGCGAGAGAATCAAAAGTCAGGACAGATATGGGATTTCAGAATGTAAGTCCCCCTGTCCTCTCTACCCGCCCCAGTATCTTACCCCTCCTCACATATACACTTAGGATGGCTTTGTGAGATTAACCCGCAGAATACTGGTTTAGGTTAAAAAGTTTGAGGTATAATATATTAAACATTGATATATACGGTATGTTAATTATGTTTACTAATAATTAGCTGCCTCAGAGTTTTTAATCTCATGTTTTGACTTTATCAGTTATTACTTAAAAGGTACATATCAGCTACACACAGTTTAGGGAGCCATTTTGTAGGATCAAGTTATATTGGCCTCGAGGTGCTAGTGACCTCTGAGGCCTGGCTTGGCTCACAAAATGGCACACGCTACTGCTACACCTCATGTATACAACTAAAATGGGGTTTTCTATTACACAGTTTTTGAGTTCTACGAGAATATTTGTCTGAACACACAAACATACATACATATATGTATATATATATATTATTTTTTTTTACAGGAAGTATGCATGGTTCCCAATATGCCTTCTGTGTGGAACTCCATGCAAGTAATCCTTAATGATCTTCCATGCCCTGTATCTATGCATGTTACTTATTTTTTGTCAGTTGAACTGTTAAAATGTTCATAGTATAAATAAATGTAGGCGCATAAACTTGCTCACTAATAACCATTGCGGGTATATATTTTGAGATAGGAACAGAAAATGCCCTGCATAAAACAATTTTCGCTTAGCGTTGCCTGTGCACTTTTGTATTATAAATGACTGTTTAAGCGGGTATGATTTCAAAAGGGTTAACTTGTGTCCACTGTGAATGTTGAAAGAAGTGAATGGCAAACGCTTCCAATCCAGGGCGGCGCTCGCAGTTTGCATAAATTACTGCCATTATTATGGTTACAAATACTGTAGTCCCATGGTAACCTTGGTGAGAATCAAATTCTCTTCCAGACTGTGGCTGCAAGCTCGGAACTGGGTCACTTTTGTCGGGGGAGCTACTGTGTAGAAAGAAAATCTGTTTTAATATTCTTCCTGCAATTAGAGAAAACCACAAACTTGCAAGCCTGTAACTTCGGTCAGCTCCCAAGTAGATGAGTCATTCCAGAAAGTTCCTTCGCCAACTTCACCTAAAATTAAAATGGTTGTTTATGCGGCCTAGATCTGACCTTTAATGCCTAGGTTCAAGTTGTTGGGGGGTTTTTTTATTTTTATTTTTTATTTGCCCTGAAATAGAGTTCATCTATATATTGAAGATTTACCCCTTCCGCAAAACAAAAGTTCGTTGAATACTTGATTTGGCCGCTTCGTCGTGATCAGCCGTGGAAAATTACCCCTGGGTTGTTTAAGAAATTATTTTCGGCTGCACAAAAAAAAGCCATCCAGCGTCCTTGTCAGAAAGGATCAGCATAAATTTCCGCTGACAGAATGCCAGGCTGGCAGCCTACCTATGGCATTTTAAACCCTCTATGCAAGAACGGAGCGGTACACACTTTCTTGCGTAGAGGAAAAAAAAAAAATCAGGAGAGAGGACAGGGGGGATTCACTCGCTCCTCTTCCCGACCATGTCCGATCTAAAAATATCTGTTTCCCACACCAGATAAAGCGTAACAGCAAGGTGTAAAACGAAACGGCCTTCATTAGGATTTCGCTGGTTATCAGTAACCCATAAACCATGTTGTGTTGGCTGCTTACTGGTGCAGTTAATAAAATAAATATCACTCCACAGAGCCGTGGGCAGCTTGCTAGGAAATAGCCGTATTTGCTTACTGTAAATACAAGAGGAAAATCGCACACAAATGTGCCGTAGCTTTGACAAGTATTAAGATCCGTCTTTACATCTGTACATTTGTACCAAAGTGCAATTAGTGTGTCCTGCACAACGATTCCTCCATCTTATTCTGCCTCATTACTTGAGCATAATCACCCAGCTTGCTTGAGTGGTCTTAGTAGCAAGCTCCAGTCTAAATAGGGGAAAGCGAGTGAATGTGTTCAAATATACGAAGATTGCCTTTTAGAACTTTAATTTATTCATCTCGGAGACAAGATTTTGGCCTAATTTTCTTTTCTTCCCTCCCTCCCTCCTAAGGTTTACTGCATGTCCATAGGATCCCACGACTTAACAGTTTGACTGCTGATGTATCCGACACCAAGGACCTGGCGTTTAAGTTAAAAAGAAAGATTTTTAGCATCGAGGTAAGAATCGGGGATGTTTTTTTAGTCACAGCGCGTAAAGAACACACACAAGAAAAGTATATTTTCTATTTGCTTGTAAATTTAAATAATGTAAAAAAAAAAAACTTCATAAAATGAAACGGATATATTCGCTTCCGCTGCCTGCAAGCGCGGCGTCCTAACTGTCTATCATATGCCATTTCGGCAAACAAAACAGCATGTGATACCTCAAATTAGGAGGGGAAAACCAATAGTCTCAAAACAGGCGTTGAAACTAGGCCACAGACTTAATTCAATAAAATTCTATGTCTGAAAATTAATTACTTGCTGTTATTTAGTAAGATGGGAACTCTCTAACCAGGGGCTGGCTGGCAACTTTTAGCCTAGGGGGCAAGTCCAGAGCACTGGCCCATAATCAGCCAAGTCACCGTCGGAAGGAATGCTTTTGCGCGCCGTAGGCGCGCCGAAAAATTAGGGGCGTGGCCTATCATAAGGGGCGTTGCCTGTACCATGATTGTATTGTGTACCTGCAGATTGCACATTTTAGCGAACCTTGTAATACCCATTACACATAAAGCCACATGCCGTAATGCCAATTACACATTATGCTGAACACCATGATGCCAGTTACACATTACGCCCAAACACTGCGATGCTAATTACTCAATACACCGCACACTGTGATGCTAATTACACATTATGCTGCACACCTTGATGCCCATTACACCCCATACTGTGATGGCAATTACCCAATGCTCCCCACACCGTAATGTCCATTACGCCCCATACCATGATGCCCATTACACCGCACAATGTGATGTCCACAGTGCCAGATATGCCCCCACAGTGCAAGATATTCCGCCACAGTACCAAATACACATATGCCCCCACAGTGCCAGACACAAATGCCGCCACAGTGCCAGATATTCTGCCACAGTGCCAAATACGCATATTCCTCCACAGTGCAAGATATGCCCCCAGAGTGCCAGAGACACATATGCCCCCACAGTGCCAGAGACACATATGCCCCCACAGTGCCAGAGACACATATTCCCCCACAGTGCCAAAGACACATATGCCCCCACAGTGCCAGAGACACATATGCCCCCACAGTGCCAGAGACACATATGCCCCCTCAGTGCCAGAGACACATATTCCCCCACAGTGCCAAAGACACATATGCCCCCACAGTGCCAGATATGCCCCCACAGTGCCAGAGACACATATGCCCCCACAGTGCCAGAGACACATATGCCCCCACAGTGCCAGAGACACATATGCCCCCACAGTGCCAAATACACATATGCCCCCACAGTGCCAAATACACATATGCCCCCACAGTGCCAGACACACATATGTCCCCACAGTGCCAGATACACATATGCCCCCACAGTGCCAGATACACATATGCCCCCACAGTGCCAGATATGCCCCCACAGTGCCAAATACACATATGCCCCACAGTGCCAGATACACATATGCCCCCACAGTGCCAAATACACATATGCCCCCACAGTGCCAAATACACATATGCCCCCACAGTGCCAAATACACATATGCCCCCACAGTGCCAGATACACATATGCCCCCACAGTGCCAAATACACATATGCCCCACTGTGCCAGATACATATATGCCCCCACAGTGCCAAATACATATATGCCCCCACAGTGCCAGATATGCCCCCCACAGTGCCAGATACACATATGCCCCCACACAGTGCCAGATATGCCCCCACACAGTGCCAGATATGCCCCCACACAGTGCCAGATATGCCCCCACACAGTGCCAGATATGCCCCCACACAGTGCCAGATATGCCCCCACACAGTGCCAGATATGCCCCCACACAGTGCCAGATATGCCCCCACAGTGACAGAAACACATATGCTGGGGTGAGGGAGGGGGGGGGGGAGAGCGCTTACCCACTCGCTAGCTGCGGGCCGTGCTGCGGCTGGATCAGCTTCTCCAGCCCTCCTGCGCTGGCCGCGGCTTCCAGAACACGGCCGCGGCTACAGGAAAATGGCCGCCGGCCTCCTGCACTGAGAACATGTCCTCAGTGCAGGGGGCCGGCGGCCATTTTCCTGTAGCCGCGGCCGTGTTCTGTAAGCCGCGGCCAGTGCAGGAGGGCTGGAGAAGCTGATCCAGCCGCAGCACGGCCCGCAGCCAGTGGGTGGGTAAGCGGCCCGGGGGGCATATGGCACTCTGCCCCCCGGCCCAGCCCGCCCCTGTCTCTAACATCGCCGAACTGAAGCAAACCTTATATATTTATGTTGCTGGCAATTATCTCTTAATGTGTACAGAAGCGGAAGAAGGGAGGGGGGGGGAATAAAACCTTGTTTCATAGAAGAATACATTGAATAGGTTTAAGCGTGGAACAGTTGCAGCTGGCCGTGGTCTGTTTTTTCTTTTTTTATGTGAAAAATTTAAATGTGGCTTTAAAAAAAAAAAAAAACATTTTAGAGAGAAATTGGTGTCGGAGTGATATAACTTGTTAAATGTACTTCTGAGGCAACTTGTCTTTGTATATGAGGTTTCAATGTACAGTGAGTCCTATTTTCTAAACAAAGCTGTTATATAGCCCCCACAAACCACTTTCCCTAATCTATTTTGAAATGTAAAGGTTCTAAAGCAAGCCATTGGTGCTTAAATGCTTCCAACCATAAAAAAAGAAGGGAATTACCTCCAATAAATTAGCATATTTTAGGTCATCACCAAACGAGAGCCGATGTAGGCTGGCATGACTTTGGTCTCTGGAACGTCACCCTTAAGTGACCACTTTAGCCCTTTTTTGACCCTGCGCCCTCTTCAGCCGGACACTTGCTCTGTACGACTTGAATGTTCCCTTTCACTTTCCCTTTCACACTTGCAAGTAGCACTGTCCTATAAATCACCCAGGAAGGTGCTATCCATTGACAAATTAAGAGGCCCTCCTCCCAACTAATGCTCATCAGTGTGTTTAATTATCTAATCTTATTGGAAGTAGTTAATAGTTAATCAAGCCGCCTGTTCTTCAAGCAGGTCGTCTCTGCAGGATTTCTACAGGTTCCTTTTAAATAAGGCACTGCCTCAAAAGCTAGACAACCCAACTGAAACAAAAGCACACATTTTCTTTTGTGGCTTCCCTTTATAGTCTCCGGCATGGAAGAAGTAGGTTGTGGGGAGTTTGGGTTTTTTAACTTTCATGTGTTAAGATGGTTATGTTGTTTTTACTAACTAATGCAAAGTAAAATAAACATTTATAGAACTCGGTATAGCAAGTTCAGCAGTAATGTACAAAGATTCCAGTAATGCCCAAATCAAGTGGTTAGTTAAATTGTGGTTATAATTTATGTATGAGGAAATATAGTAATGTTCTAGGTATATACAAATGGAAATTATATCAAAACGCGATTGAGCTTCAAGATGGAACATATGAGTGCGCACGGGCTTGACCAGTGGACCAATCAAACCATGGGGCGGGGCTTCACGAGTACTGGGGCGGATCTATGTTAAGTGTCCCTGCACTTTGAAAAAATAAAAAAACCTGGCAAAACATCAGTTTTGCTGTGCCATCGATGGAAGGAAACCATTCGGTTCTTCCCCATCGATGGCAAATGTTTGTAACATCAGCCATAAACCATCAATGTTTTTGAGTCATCGATGGCCGTCCCTAGGCTGCACAGGGGCACTCCCTTCTCATGATGCGGCCCTGTATGGGTGCCTGCTTTCTAGGCATGGTCACAGTGATCATACAGTAGGTAACATATACTACACACACGCTGACACCCCTCCGTTATATCACACCCATTATGATTGGTAAAATGACAGCCTGGGAAGAGAATGCATGCCTGTGTCTATACAAATAGCATCTTACTGTGATGCATTGACCTTGACGCCGGTCACCTATGATCAATGCACAAAAAAAGGATTTTAAAATTTTGTTTCCATAGCGCAAAAATGCATCCGCTGTGAGGTTTGTTTCAGAGAATACAGAAGCGATAACTTTCCTTATCGTAGAATACGCCCCCCCCCCCCAAAAAAAAAGCTTATAATATAGATACAAGCATTGAAGAAAGCTTCAGAGGTAAATCTGCAGAAGGCAATCTGAGCAGATAACTAATGCTGATGGCCCACAATTGATGTGGCGTATCTGCTTCCTCAGTCCACAATTACCTTACTGAATCCCATCTTGCATTTGCACGCTCCTTCCCTCCCCTATCCCGCCTAGCCAAGCGTTAAGGAGGCACGAGTACCAAATCTGCATACAGGTGCTGTTCCGAGAGCGTGCAATGTACAAATGTGTCTATTTTATTGAAAACAAACGGGCGTGCCACCTGCCTCAACAGGAGCCCCTGCAGTGATGTCATCTCACCTCAGTACAGCAAGCTAATTCTAAGAAAAAAATGCAAAGTGAAATTACACAAAAAAGAAAATGATGGGAAAGTACAGATTTTATTTAAGGTAACTCTGAGGTTGCACGAATTCTCTGTTCTACCATGAGCACAATATAGAATAATAGGTAGCCAATCAGATCAGAGGAATGGTCGCGTCCGCATCTGAGGACTACATTGATCTTGCAGGAGGCAGTGACCTTATTGTGTTAGTAATCTCATGGCTGTATACAAGAGGGACTGGAATATATATAGAGAGCTCAGCAGGAAGATCGGATGTTGGATAGTGGAAAGGGCAAAGTTCCCAAACAGTACAGAGTAGTACTACAAAGCTCACCTCAAACCGTTCCAGAGAAAACTATCGTACTCTCATCTTATACGAATTTACAGTTTCATTCATCAAACGTATTGCGCCATAAGACCCGGTATCATGTGGTCACTGTGGGGCTTATTCTGAGTAGGTTGCATCTGTATCTTCTGCCGGTCGCATCTGCGACTTTATGTAAATGCAGCTACGGAGTTGTTCCCTGGTGTACGTGCGTGCTGTCAGTGACCGGTGGCACGCAAGTACCAATTGGTGCATCTTATAGATGCAGTCTCATTGTCCAAATACGGCCTCCCAGCAACATGCCCATAAACCATATCTGTGTATCCGCCCAGGAATGCCCAATGTTGATGCTACTGTATAATATTTGTACTTTACACTGTTTTCAAAAACTTGTTTTTTTTGGACATGAATGCACATGGACCTGGGTTTTTGGACATGAATGCGCATGGACCTGGGTTTTTGGACATGAATGCGCATGGACCTGTTTTTTTGGACATGAATGCGCATGGACCTGGGTTTTTGGACATGAATGTGCATGGACCTGGGTTTTTGGACATGCATGCGCATGGACCTGGGTTTTTGGACATGAATGCGCATGAATTTTGGTTTTTGGTCGTGAATGCGCATGAACCTGGGTTTTTGGACATGAATGCGCATGGACCTGATTTTTTGGACATGAATGCGCATGGACCTGGTAGGGCCAGTTACCTGGGTATCCAACCGCTGTAGCTTGCAATATTGGACATGGGTAGTAACCGGATTTGGTTGGCAGTGTAAGCGCGGGCAACCTGGTACTTGTCAACAGAAGTCATCTGACCAGGACCTGTTTAAAGCATGGTTATTTGGCAAAAAATGTAAAATCCATATGGTATCTGTGGACAGGTCTCACCGGGAAGAGAGAGATTATAGCTTCTATTAACTTTTTGAAGGTGCTAAATAAATAACTAGATTCTGATTGGATTTCTTTCCTCTAATCTAAACTCGTACCCACGTGTCCTAGAGTTCTTCCTCACGGTAAAAAGGGCACTTGACTGTTCCGTATATTGGCCCCTGATATATTTGTACATGTTAAGCATGTCCCCCCTTAAACGTCTCCTCTCTAGCGTAAACAATCCAAATTTGTTCAGTCTGTCCTCGTAGCTTAAATTCTCCATTCCCTTTATTACTTTGTTGCTCTTCTTTGGATTCTTTCCAGTTCTATGATGTCCTTTTTATAGTGCGGGGCCCAGAATTGTATTCCATATTCAAGATGTGGTCTAACCAATGCCTTGTACAGTGGCATAATTACTTTTGAGTCCCTAGTTTCCATACCCCTTTTTATACATTCCAGTATTCTGTTTGCCTTGTTGTTGCTATATGACATTGAGCGCTGCACCCCAATTTGTTATCTTTTTGGACTCCTAGATCCTTTTCAAGTTCTGAATTACCCAATGCCTCCCCGCTTAGGTTATAACTAGCACACTGGTTATGTCTCCTGAGATGCATAACCTTGCAGTTATCTACATTGAACCTCATTTTCCACTTGTTCGCCCATTCATCTAGTTTATTGAGATCATTCTGAAGCGTGGAGACATCCTCGGTTGATCGAATTACTCTGCTCAATTTTGTGTCATCAGCAAAGATGCAAACCTTGCTGAGTATTCCCACCCCAATATCGTTAATAAATATGTTAAATAAAATGGGCCCTAGTACCGACCCTTGAGGTACTCCACTTAGTACTGGCATCATATTGGATACTGCGCCATTCACAACCACTCTGTTCTCTATTACACAGCCAGTTCCGTACCCATCTACAAATTCTTACCCCTAGTCCCAGTTCCTCCATTTTATTTATCAACCTCTTGTGCAGCACTGTATCAAAGGCCTTAGCAAAATCTAACAAGACCATGTCTACTGCATTTCCATTATCAATATTTTTGCTGACATTCTTGTAGAAGCCTAGTAAATTTGTTTGGCACGAACGATTTTTCACAAACCCATGTCGGCTGATACTAATTAAACTAAATAATTAAACTAAATATTCCTGGATACCATCCCTTAAAAATACCTCAAATAATTTACCCACTATTGATGTTAAGCTCAAAGGCCTGTAATTAGTTGGGTCATCCCATTTTCCTTTTTTGAATATTGGCACTACCTCAGCTTATCTCCAGTCTTTTGGTACCTTACCTGATGTAATTGAGTTATCAAAAATGTAATAATTTCTCCCTTAGTTCCATTAGTACCCTAGGATTAAACCCATCTGGGCCTGCGATTTGTTTGTTTTGAGTTTGCTGAGCCGCAATTTTATCTTGTCTGTCGTGAAAGCAATATTAAGATCTGGCTCGCTCGTCCCATTTGTGGTACCTATAAGTTTCAATTTCTGTTCTCCGCTAGTAAACACTGATGAGAAAAATTTGTTTAACAGTTCTGCTTTTCCCTTATCCTCTGTAAAGCTTTTACCATCAATATTGGTTATTGGGCCTATGTTCTCTTTAATTATTAATTTACTATTGATGTATTTGAAAAAATTCTTGGGGTTAGTTTTACTCTCAGAGGCTATGCGCTCCTCATTTTCTCTTTAAGCTACTGTGGATCACCCCTTTACAAATGTTATTTACTTCTTTGTATTTGCTGAATGCCTCGTCGTTCACGTTATCCTTATAACATGTAAATGCTCTTGTCTTATTGTTGATTGCTGTCCTTACTTTTATATCCAACCATGATGGCTTTTTATTATTGAATTTACCTTTATTGCTTTTTGGGATGTATTTAGTTGTTAGTAATTCGAGAAAACTTTTTAGTGTTTCCCACATTTCCTCTGCATTCTTCTCCTCAAATAAAGAAGAAGAAAGTTATTCACAAGGAATAATCAAGCGCCTAGTATAGAGCTGATCCTTCAATTGTAGCAGCTGCTCAGGTGTGGGGGTAGTCACTCCCCACTTTTTGGAAAAGAAAAAGGAAGACACGCACAAGGCGAGTCGAGCAGCGCTTAACCCAATGAATAATACCAATTGGTAAAAAGTGTAACAATTTTACTGTTAAAAATGCATACAAATGATACAAGAATACAAATAAACAAAAGAAATAAGGTGGGGAAATAAAAGTAAATTGGAATTAATGAAACCAATATATAAGGTTTAAAATTGAGAGGTATGAATGAGTCCTCGCCTCAATGGACGTAACTGTGTAATATATAGCTCACTTGTAGAGAATCGGGTAAGTGCACATTACCAGGTTGAGCAAAGGTGTCAGGCAGGACGCAGTGAAACGCGTTAGGTGACTCTCCTCAGCCTCTGGACCTTACTGTGGACATTTCACTTAATGTGAACGCTACCATCTAATAATCCCCACTGTGGTTTCTTCAAACGGCGGACACCGTGGTCAGCAAACTCCTGGTTACAACATCCACACCAGTGTGAGTTACTACAGACACGGAAGCCATAACCCACTTCAGCAACACCTACTGGGCACTTCGTTTTGGATCCTCCGGCGATTGAGACCAAGAAATAACACCTGCTCTCGCTGTTCAGTTAGAGGACTGTTTCCATCCGAATTAATCTGTTTCCTCCAGTGGCCATTCCATCTAGCCACCAAACATCGTGAGGACTCCCAGTTTCGCTACAATTCTGTGGGACACCTTTGCTCAACCTGGTAATGTGCACTTACCCGATTCTCTACAAGTGAGCTATATATTACACAGTTACGTCCATTGAGGCGAGGACTCATTCATACCTCTCAATTTTAAACCTTATATATTGGTTTCATTAATTCCAATTTACTTTTATTTCCCCACCTTATTTCTTTTGTTTATTTGTATTCTTGTATCATTTGTATGCATTTTTAACAGTAAAATTGTTACACTTTTTACCAATTGGTATTATTCATTGGGTTAAGCGCTGCTCGACTCGCCTTGTGCGTGTCTTCCTTTTTCTTCTCCTCAAATAACGCTTCCCACTCAATTTCTTTTAAAGATTCCCTGAATAATTCAAAGTTAGCTTTTATAAAATTTCATATTTTAGCCGTTCCTGTATGTTGTAGTTTGCAAAAGTTGATTTCTAGTGAGACCATGTTGTGGTCACGGTTCCCTAGGTGTTCTATTACTTTGGTGTTTGAAACTAAATCTATGTTATTTGTTAATACTAGATCCAATAATGCCCCATTACAGTTGGAGTTTCAACCGATTGTGTGATAAACTAATCCTTGAGTAAATTCATGATTCCACGGATTATTTGGGTAATGTTTATATACCTTGTAGTCCATGTCCTGCACTGTTTTGTAATGTAAGTCCTCTCGTTTTGTTCATACTGTTTGATGGACTCTTTAAGACCCTGCAGAACCCTTGCTTTGTACACAGTTGCTTAGACCTGCGCAGCCACCAGTGGGCGTCTCAGTACATTACCAGGCTGCAGCAGCATTAGCATATTTATGCACATTCAGAGCTGTACATCCATGAATCAGATTCAATTGTGTAAATTTACTATGATGGGCGTTCTATCAGCTACTATCTATTATCTTCTAGAAGGTGCTAAATAAGTAGATTCTGATTGGTTGCCCATAGCAATATCCCATGTAAAATAAAACTCCCATGTTATACCCCGTTCTCATTGCCGCAAAAACCCGGGTATTTTCCGGGGCAAAGGGAATTTCCCATGTCGCGTCTCTGTGTGAAAGGGTCTTTGTGAAATTCCCGGGTGTTATGCCCCGGGAATTACACACAGGTTTTTTGCAGGGTTTTTCCTGGGTAATACACGGGCGTGTGGCAGTGTGAACAGGTTAGACCCGGGTTTTTCTCACAAAATGCAAAAAAGCAATTAAATGGTGGCTTCACTGGCATATTTTTAATAGGCATGTGCAAATCCGGATTTACCCGGATCTCAAAACGGGATCATATTGGCTATTAGCTGTCCTATGTTTTGGCTCCAAAATATGTGGCAGCCAGATAGCCAATAAGATCCCGTTTTTTGATCCGGGTAAATCCATCTTCTCTGGAGTTGACCCTGGTGATCTTCTATTGATGATTGTTTTTTTTTTTTTATCTGTCAGGGTTTGGAGAATTGTATATGGAGAATATTAGAATTGTGTTTTTTTACAGACTAATTATGCTGGGTACACACCTCAACGATTTGGCCTCAATTCCCCTAATTTTGATACAATCTCGACCAATTGTATGTAAATTGGCATGTTTTAGATCCGATTCTGATCCGATGCATGTCCCCACTGGTCGTTTTGCAGATCCTACCTGCTGCAGTCAGGATTTGAAAATGATCCCTTCAACTGGGTACAGATCGGATGCAGATTGTGAGCAGATCATGCGACCATCGTATGGTCGTCTCACGATTTGCTCACGATCATGATCGTTCTAGCATTACACTCAACATTTGGCCAATATCAACATTATCCAAGTTTTCATGTCTATATTGTCCTTGTGTTTTATTTTTGTTTGTTTTTTTTTGTTATATTTTTTAAGCCAATCAGAACTAGTACAAACCAAAAAAACTGTAGTTATATTTTTATATAAAACTTTTAATTTACTGGCACAAAAGCAAAACTTAAAAAGAAAAGTAATAATGCGTAGTTTGTCTGTCTAATCCTATTTCTTCCCGCTTTGGAATCTTAATTAGACGGAGATAAAAAACCATCATTTGACTAAATTGTCTTGAATCTCGCAGCAAAAGGTATAATCCGCAATTGGGCCAATTAGTAAACCCCGTAGTTGGCGATGCTGAGGCAGGCAACTTGATTAGATGTGACACCAGTCTAGTTCCCACTGTTGTTATGCCAGGTATGGTGGTCAGACTTCAAAGGGCTTGAGGCATCAGCAGGGCAAGGTTTGCAGGCCAGCTTAGGTCCGGTCGTTAATCTCCCTGCTAAAACCACAGCAGCCCTCGCACAAAACAAGCTTACACGACACAATCATGCGGTATTAAAGTTTGGGTTGAGTCATGCCAATTTGCCTTTGATTTTCTGATGATTGACTAAAAGATGGCTACATGACTAGACACATACTAAAACTTCCCTGATTAGGTAACTTTTCCAAGTATGTCAAATATTTTAGAGATTTCCCAGCTAAGTGATATGATAACAGTTTATCCGCTGCAATATTGCTTTGTGGCCCCCGTTCCTGTGTACGGAGCAGAAGGTCAATAGTAATGCAGATTAGGCCAATATGTACAGTGCACTTTTTTCCAGCTTTATTGACTGCTGAAGCAACGACAAAATAAAAACTGTGGCTTTTTTTTTTTTTTTTTTTTTTTTGTGCATCATGGGTTTCTAAAATAAAACATTGTTATAATAATGTAATAAAACTACGGGATATGTCATATTCCACTTTCAGACATTTTTGTTTGGTCTCTGCAAGGTTTTTGTATTAGCAGTGATCACAATATTGGCAAACAATTGCTATTTGATCGTAACGTGTTAAAAACCGATAAATTCGGATAACCAGCGGCAAGGGCGTTTTACGAGAGGGGAAGGCCCGTGTAAAAGCCTCCTCTGGCCATGCTCCTCCTATCTGCTGGGAGCCACAGGGTCTGAGCACTAGAGTACTCAGACCCTACTGGGCATGCGTAGATCACCGGAAAAATGGCCGCAGATATATTTTCCGGTGATTTTGGCAGTGGTTCTCCCGCCACTGCTTGACTCGGTTGAGTAAGTTTAACAAAAATAGTAGCAGTGTGCATGGTGTGCCCCCCCCCCCCCCCCCGGGACTCTATAGATACCCTCCCTGCTTGCAACCTAACCCTAACGTTCTCAACTGCAGCCTAACCCTAACTCCTCCCACTAGTGTCTAAACCTAACCTGTCCCACCTACTCATTGATCGGGATTCCGGTATTCAGTATTACGACATTGTCATCTATCTAGGTCCCGGCGCTGCTCTTTAGATGGCAGTCGGGATGCTGGCGCCGGTATACTGAAAGCTGCCATTCTGACAGCAAGGATGATGACGCCATTCCATGGTAAACACATAGGACTATAAGCTCTTACTGCAAGATCACTGTTGGAAGAAGATGGTGTAAATATCCAGTGTATTCTGGGATCCCACGCAAGTGTCATCTACACGATTGATATATTTTGGAAATTCAGGGGGTGTTGATGCAAGCTCCTCTCTCCTGGTCCTGAGTTTCATTATGCTCCCCTAATTCTAGCCACACTCTACTAACTCTTGTCACTTCCCCACCCTACTTCCTCAATATTGTCATATATCCTGTTCAACTATGGGAGAAAAGCAGAGTCGTGATGCCATAGGTCAAACAATCAGGACAGCGAACCAACTGTATGAATACATACTGCGGTCCTTAACTGGATCCTGGAAATTCTAAGTCATGTATGGAAAATAAATTCTCAACACACTCTTACCTGAATCCGCATTAAATCAATAACACAAACATTTAATAATTAGGCCTTTCCCCAAACCAACCCGACTTTAAATCAATAAACCTTAAGGCCCATACACACTGGGTGACTTTGAGCCGAAGGCAGCCCAGATCTGTCTTTTGAGCTGCTTTCATTCATTATAAACTGGATACATCGATAAATAGAAGTAGAGTTACTGCTCTGCTTTGGATTATGCTCAAATTATCCCAGTGACATCATAGACCACAACAATGCAGAGGAGTGGAGTTCCGTCGGACGAGTAGCGGTTCCGGGGGGAATGATTTTTACATATATTGTCAAAAAGCTGAAATTAGCACTTAGATTATGCTGTTGTTAATGGTAATTATATAAAATATGTGTTCTACAGTAGTAACATTATACTGAAAATGGCATCAAGTTAAGATGTGTTTTAAACTAGGGTTTTATTTGACGTTTTTTGCTTGTTTTGTATTTACTTCTGTAGCAGTATGTGTTTTTATTTTTTTTATTCTTTAATTATGCGATATGTATGCATTTGATGCTCTAGTGACAGTGACATGTAAAAGGAAGCCTTAGGCAGCTCTGCTGTATTTGATACCGCCATCTTGTTGACCTTCCCTTGGGCCATGTGAGGCCTGTTTATTTTCCCATTTATATAACTTTTCCAGAGTTTGTCTTGTACATCAGATCCTTTCATTAGTTGTCATGTGATCTCTATCAGTATTAACTAAGTCTAGTGAAAGCTTTTATTTGTTATTATTCGTCAAATGTAATAAGTACTTTTCCCTACAATCATCTATTATTTAACATTGATTGTTTTGGCCTTAATTAGTCCCAACTGCTTCATGAGAGTCTAAGAATGTGACAGTTATTAATGACTGCACCTGTGCACTAGCTAGGTGATTTGGAAAACGTGGACTGTTGGTAGATCTCATGGAATGGTTTGGCCAGCCCTGAGCTTAGACCAGTGGTAGCCAACCCTAGCCCTCGAGAGCTACCAACAGTTCACATTTTCCAGACAACCTAGCTGCTGCACAGCTGCACTCATTAATCACTGACACATTTTAAAAGATACACAGATGGAGCTAATTAGCTCACTTGTGATTCCGTGAGGAGACCTGCAAAACATGCACTGTTGGTAGCTCTCGAGGACTAGGGTTGGCTACCCCAGTCTTAGACCATTGACTTGGAAATTTGGTCTTCAGGTCTCTAGAAAGTTCACATTTCAAGGTCATGTAGGAGGTGTACAGGTGTTTTCATCACTTTAAAAGATCCACAGGTGGTGCTAATTATTTCACTTGGGATTCTGTGAGGAGTATATGGGAAGAGGGGCTCTTGATTCTTTGAGGATACCTGGAAAACATGCACTGTTGGGGGTCTTGAGGGCTGGGTTTGAGAACCTATGTACTAGTATGACTGCATGTGCTTATCTGTTTAACTGACACTTCAGTCAGTATTGGGTGAAACTGTATATAAAAAAGGGAGTGTTTTCTATTGCGCAAATAAAATGGCAGCCTGCCTACCTACAGGGGTTATCGTCCTGTCCAAACAGTTGGGGTCAACAATGGTGGGATATTCTAAAATTCCTTCTTGTAACCCGTGTGTGGATATCTTCTTTATGGGGTCACCACATGTGCTGATGGAGAATGCTGCTTACAGTATAGCTTACATAAAGGAGTGGTTACCCCCACATATAAAGGTTTCTTTAATCTCTTACACAGCTCTTAAGGGATCAACAATGCAGATAAATGATGCTCACTTGTATGCTTACATGTGTAGATGCCTTTCCACTCACATCAAGGTTTCTTTTTGCAAAGAGCGACTTCTCAAATGCGTTAAAATCCCAAAAATATTTATTTACATTTAATAAGCAAACATATACCATATGGTAACTGGTGCTAGTTGTATCAAACAACACTTAACCGTCCAAGGATAGATGGAATACCCGGGAAAAAGACCTCAGGTAGGTGGTTTTTAGGGCTCCCAGTAACTCAAAATGGATAGGTAAAAAAACACTGCACCTTGAAACTGGTGACTTAATTTATGATGTGCTGCCGGCAGGTTCATGGCCACTGTAAGCGGAAATACTGGCTAAGGTAAGGGAAGCAAGAGTAAATTAGGGAAAACAGCCCACAATATGAGAGCCTAGAGCAGGGCTGGGCAACACCGGCCCTCCAGATGTTGATGAACTACACATCCCAGCATGCCTTGCATCAGTTTCAGCATGGCCACATAGCAAAACTAATGCAAAGCATCCTGGGATGTGTAGTTCATTAACATCTAGAGGGCCGGTGTTGCCCAGCCCTGGCCTAGAGCAAGGGAGACAAGTAAGACTGACACAGAGGTATTAATCGGTATGCTAGGACTGGAGGGGTGACTTAGACCAAGAACTGCCAGGGTTTGGTAAAAAAAAAAAAAGTTTTTGGGCCGTTATCTTCATAGTTTTAGTAAATCTGCCAGGAAGCGAGTTCCAGTGACACAAAGCAGTATGGGTAAAATCCTGGAGGTGAGCGTGGAAAGAGTTTATCCATTGGGAAGAAATGTTGCATTCAGTAGCAGAGTGGGTGTGTGGGACTGTCTAGGGAGACGAGGCAAATGTAGAAGGGGGATTGGATGAGGGCTTTATAGGTGAGAGTGAGGAGTTTGAAACTGATTTTGTAGAGAAAGTAGAGCCAGTGTTGCACATAGAAGATTGGGGAGGTGGATACACAGTATTTTGATAGAAAAATTAAGTGCACCGTAGCATTAAGGATGGATTGGCTTTTGGCAGGATTTCAGTGTCCCTTGGAGGAGAACAGGGTTTGGGGGAGCACCATGGCAGTGTAACATGTGAGTAGATGGCAGACATACAGTATCAGTAGAGCCTGACTGCAGCACAGCAGTTGAGCCAGCAACTTGGTTGAGTCACAAAACCACACCTTTTTTAAGGGCAGGTACTTGAGGTGCGTACAAGGGGACTCTTATTTTCACAGTAGGGGTTACATTGGGGACATGTAGGGATCAAGAAGGGCAGCTAAAGAAGAAGTTACAGTAGTCAAGTCGAGTAATGGTCAGTAAGTGGAGGGGGGGGGGGTCTTTGTTGCCTCCAGGCTATAATCCTTGAGATATTTAAAAGGTGGAAGCAACAGGAATGGGAGTGGACCTGAATATGGAGTTCGAAGGAGAGAGCAGTGTCAATTGATGTTCAATGTATAGTGAAAAAGATGGAATATACCAGATCTGGGGGGGGGGTGAAAACACAATTAATCAGTTCTTTAATATGTTAACTTTGAGAAAGTGCTGGGACATCCATGATGAAATGGCAAAAGTGAAAAGAGAGGGAGATGGGTTGATCTGAGAATCATCAGCATAGAGATGATAATGGAAGCCAGATGAGCTCACCAAGAGCAGAAGTGTAAAGAGGTGGGCCAAGACTAGAGCCCTGAGTCACCTCAGACAGTAGTGGAAGAGGTGGACTCCTGAGGAGAGATTGAGCGGTAGGAAGATAGCCAGAGGATTGCTGGTGAAATTGCGAACACCGAAGGGAGAAAGTAGCATAGAGTAATAGGGAAGACATGGGCTGGGAGATGAAACAACTAGGAGGGAGAGGAGACTAGAAGGAGGAAGAGGAGACTAGAAGGAGGAAGAAGAGCATGTGCAGATGGTATGGATTGAGGAGGATAGTGGAAATGTATTTTCATGGTGATGACTGATATTGCGTGAGGTTATGAAGACCAATACTTTTTTTGTGGATCTCTTACAGTGCAAGGGGGCGTGATATTCCAAAGATGGAGGACAGACACAGATACCTAAGCGTGGCATAATGAAGAAATAGGAAATGCAGTAACATCTGCGGTTATTGTTATCGCACACAACAGTGGGAGCGGCGGGCCATGGGGTGTGCCCATGGGAACGCCCAGTGTTTCATGGGCGTTCCCATGAAAACACTGGGTGTTCTCAAGGTAATGCCCCAATGAAGCGGGTGCCATGGGGGGCGGGCAGCTGACATCACCGGATGGGACACCATTTTCCTAGGTTTGTGAGCAAATTGCCAAATTGTCACTTTCTCCCATCCAGTACCAGATTTTTGTTCCATCCAACCAACTAGTTGGCTGGTTGGATAAAAGTTGGTCTAGTGTATGGCCAGCATTATATATGTCTAGGGTCTGTGATCTCTTCGAGCGGGCTTACTAGTGTGTATATATATATATATATATATATATATATATATATATATATATATATATATGTGTATATATATCTCTTTGCACCTTGATAAAAAGGCCGGACGGCCTTGAAACGTCGGCTCATACAACCTGCCACTGGTGTTGTTTTATCCTCTGAGTGCCGCCGTCAGGTTGACTACATTAGTAGTATGCTTGCACCTACATACACCAGACTTATTGGATTTTAAAACCCAGATTTGTCATACTTTGTACCTAGAGTGCCACCTCAAGAAAAAAAAAATTTTGAAAAAAATTTCTGGCCATCTGCCAGAAAGTCACCAGAGTCCAGGTACTTCCAAATTTACATAAAGCAAAAAATGGAGACACTCACCGGTCTTGCTTGAAGCTTATTTACTAATATAAATCACCTCAGTACATCAGTGCATAATAGTGGGTACAGGTCGACGTTTCGGTCCAGGGCAGGACCTTTCTCAAGACCCCCTTCCTGCTTTCTCCTGTGTGCATATATATATATATATATATATATATATATATATATATATATTTATATATATATATATACTAGAAGGAAGACAAGGGGCTGAAAGGTCCCTATTGCTGGCACCGGGGCACATCACCACATTTTGGCTGCACCTAAGTCCTGCTGTGCCGGATCCATCCCTTGTCTATATATATATATATATATATAGTAACAATATATCCGGCACTCACTGCATACATAGAAATCAGTCCTGGTGCCTTCCGTGGATACGTGTGCCGAACAGGCAGCGTGTCCCATGTAGACCTCTGTGGCGGCGGCACTTGGATAAATAATTAGAAACAGACGCTGTGTAGAGACGCCAACGTCATTTAAACGTTGGCGTCTCTACACAGCGTCTGTTTCTAATTATTTATCCGAGTACCGCCGCCACAGAGGTCTATATATATCTATCATATCGTACATGAACATGTATATTGTGTGAGTGATGTTAGGCTGTGATGCATCTCTCGGTAGATAGACCTGTGGATATAACATGTACGTGTGCTCACATTCTGAGTCCAGTTTTCTGTATAAATGTCAAATTGTATTTTTAGGACAGAACTGCCCTTTTGCTTGAATATCACAGTAAGCCATATATTAAGTATGGCTCACGTAGTTCACATGTAATAAACTTTACAAAGATAAAAATAATACTCCAATTTCTTACTCTCTTACCAATGGACTTAAAAGGAAAAAAAGAGCCCTAAATACAGGAATTTTAATCTGCTCCTGGACCATTTCTGCTTTTGTCTGCATTATCCTCCGGTCTTAAAACAACATTCCCATAGACTTGATGGCAGAGTTGTTCGCCGTTACCTTAATTCTCTCTTTTATAAAAACCTCTGTTCCTTTGCCATAGAATACTGGGTTTGGGTGTAAACCTGCTCAAATTGGGGCTTCCTAATTTTGCTTAATAGAGTATGCGGGGGGAAGTAAAAGTACCTAGGGCCACACCCCCGGACCAGATTTTTTAATTAAATAAAAATAAATACTAATATTTTTTTTTAATAAATACTATTATGTCACTGCACATTATTGTTTGGAGAGCTTCTACATCATGTTTACATTATTATTATTATTATTATTGTTGTGAAATTTTTATCATTTATTTATATGGTGACAAAAGGGTTCTGCAGTCCCAGAAAAAGTGGATTATTCTGTTTCACTCGCAAAGGCACAATCACTCTCTGATGGACAAAACCATGTGCACTGCAGGTGGGGCAGATGTAACATGTGCAGAGAGAGTTAAGGCCCATACACACTACAAGATTATCTTTCCAATCTGGCTGGTTGGAATGAACAGCTGGACATTTCTGGGAACAAATTGCAATCAACCGTTTGCTCCCAAAAGTTGGAAAATGGACAAAAGCCGTCATCTGCAGAAAATGGTTTAACAAATTTGTCCGTAGGACCAATTTTTGTCTGTTTTCCATGTTTAGCAGCAAATGGTCAATTGTCATTTGCTCCCCAAAATTTCCAGATTTTCATTCCAACCAGTCAGATTGGAAAGATAATAGTCTAGTGTGTATGGGCCTTTAGATTTGGGTGTTTTATTGTTTCTGTGCTTAGTAAATACTGGCCGCTTTATTTTTACACTGCAATATAGATCTCAGTTTGAAGTACAAACCCCACCCAAATCTAACTCTCTCTGCACATGTTGCATCTGCCCCACCTGCAGTGCATATGGTTTTGTCCATTAGAGAGTGATTGTGCCTTTGCGAGTGAACCAGAATAACCCCCAAAGTACATAAACAAATGAGCAGAAGAAGAATAAAGTGAGTTAAGCTGTGTACCCACGGTATGGTTTTGGCCTTCGATTTTGTTTTTTTATTGCAAGTTAGTCAAAAACGCCCCGTGTTTGGTCGCATCGCATCCCGATACACGACACCACAGCGTCTGAATGGAAAATAGAAATAGGCAGATTTATTAAGCTTGGAGAAGAGATAAACTGGAGATAAAGCGGAGAAAAGGTAAAAGGAGATAAAGCATCAGCCAATCAACTCCCAACTGTCTTTTTCAAACACAGCTGATTGGCTAGTGCTTTATCTCCTTTTACCTTTTCTCCACTTTATCTCCAGTTTATCTCTTCTCCAAGCTTAATAAATCTGTCCCAGACTGTGCAGCTCAGTCTAGGGTAACATCCCATCTTCTAGAGAACTCCCATGTTAATTAGTCCTACGCTGCACGTTTATTATGGTGTGATCCAGCCATATACAGTACAAGGGGTTAATTACCTGTAAATGTCCAGCAAACGCCTGTACTGATGACTATAGGATCTGTACCTGTACTGATGACTATAGGATCTGTACCTGTACTGATGACTATGGGATCTGTGCCTGTACTGATGACTATAGGATCTGTGCCTGTACTGATGACTATAGGATCTGTACCTGTACTGATGACTATGGGATCTGTACCTGTACTGATGACTATGGGATCTGTGCCTGTACTGATGACTATAGGATCTGTACCTGTACTGATGACTATAGGATCTGTGCCTGTACTGATGACTATAGGATCTGTGCCTGTACTGATGACTATAGGATCTGTGCCTGTACTGATGACTATAGGATCTGTGCCTGTACTGATGACTATAGGATCTGTGCCTGTACTGATGACTATAGGATCTGTGCCTGTACTGATGACTATAGGATCTGTGCCTGTACTGATGACTATAGGATCTGTGCCTGTACTGATGACTATAGGATCCGTGCCTGTACTGATGACTATAGGATCCGTGCCTGTACTGATGACTATAGGGTCTGTGCCTGTACTGATAACTATAGGATCTGTTCCTGTACTGATGACTATAGGATCCGTGCCTGTACTGATGACTATAGGATCCGTGCCTGTACTGATGACTATAGGATCCGTGCCTGTACTGACGACTATAGGATCTGTGCCTGTACTGATGACTATAGGATCTGTGCCTGTACTGATGACTATAGGATCTGTGCCTGTACTGATGACTATAGGATCTGTACATGTACTGATGACTATAGGATCTGTGCCTGTACTGATGACTATAGGATCTGTGCCTGTACTGATGACTATAGGATCTGTGCCTGTACTGATGACTATAGGATCTGTACATGTACTGATGACTATAGGATCTGTGCCTGTACTGATGACTATAGGATCTGCGCCTGTACTGATGACTATAGGATATGTGCCTGTACTGATGACTATAGGGTCTGTACCTGTACTGATGACTAAAGGATCTGTACCTGTACTGATTACTATAGCATCTGTGCCTGTACTGATGACTATAGGATCTGTGCCTGTACTGATGACTATGGGATCTGTACCTGTACTGATGACTATAGGATCTGTACCTGTACTGATGACTATAGGATCTGTGCCTGTACTGATGACTATGGGATCTGTACCTGTACTGATGACTATAGGATCTGTGCCTGTACTGATGACTATGGGATCTGTACCTGTACTGATGACTATAGGATCTGTGCCTGTACTGATGACTATAGGATCTGTGCCTGTACTGATGACTATAGGATCTGTGCCTGTACTGATGACTATAGGATCTGTTGAGTTTGTTCAGAGCTCACAGGTAAATTGTTTGGTTCCGCACCTGGCTGGCGAACACCCTGTCTCCCGAGTTACCTCCCAGGAACGCCAACTTAGGGGTTTATGTACTAAGATGCGAGTTCTATTGAAGATGGGATGTTGTCCAAAGCAACCAATCCGAATCTACTTATTTAGTTATCACCGTCTAGAAGATAATAGATAGAATCTGATTGGTGGCCCATAGCAGCATTCCATCTTCAATAGACCTTGCATCTTAGTAAATAAACCCGTTACTGTCAATCTCACTGCGTTTTCCGCCTCTCAGAGCGCATATCGGTAACTATCAGAGCGCACATGTGATGCAACGCAGACTGAATACACTGGCCACTTGGCATGCACCACGCAAGGTGGGCTTCTTATTACATAAGATATACCAACACCAGGTATGTCCACCGCTGAACCGGCCCAAGGCGCTGCCTGCATCGTATGTGTGACCAGCATAACCATCTGTCCCATGTGTAGCTGCTGTATGTGTGACCAGCATAACCATCTGTCCCATGTGTAGCTGCTGTATGTGTGACCAGCATAACCATCTGTCCCATGTGTAGCTGCTGTATGTGTGACCAGCATAACCATCTGTCCCATGTGTAGCTGCTGTATGTGTGACCAGCATAACCATCTGTCCCATGTGTAGCTGCTGTATGTGTGACCAGCATAACCATCTGTCCCATGTGTAGCTGCTGTATGTGTGACCAGCATAACCATCTGTCCCATGTGTAGCTGCTGTATGGGTGACCAGCATAACCATCCTTCCCATGTGTAGCTGCTGTATGTGTGACCAGCATAACCATCTGTCCCATGTGTAGCTGCTATATGTGTGACCAGCATAACCATCTGTCCCATGTGTAGCTGCTATATGTGTGACCAGCATAACCATCTGTCCCATGTGTAGCTGCTATATTATGTGTGACCAGCATAACCATCTGTTCCATGTGTAGCTGCTGTATGTGTGACCAGCATAACCATCTGTTCCATGTGCAGCTGCTATATGTGTGACCAGCATAACCATCTGTCCCATGTGTAACTGCTATATGTGTGACCAGCATAACCATCTGTCCCATGTGTAGCTGCTATATGTGTGACCAGCATAACCATCCTTCCCATGTGTAGCTGCTGTATGTGTGACCAGCATAACCATCTGTCCCATGTGTAGCTGCTGTATGTGTGACCAGCATAACCATCGGTCCCATGTGAGCTGCTATATGTGTGACCAGCATAACCATCGGTCCCATGTGTAGCTGCTATATGTGTGACCAGCATAACCATCGGTCCCATGTGAGCTGCTGTATGTGTGACCAGCATAACCATCTGTCCCATGTGTAACTGCTGTATGTGTGACCAGCATAACCATCTGTCCCATGTGTAGCTGCTGTATGTGTGACCAGCATAACCATCTGTCCCATGTGTAGCTGCTATATGTGTGACCAGCATAACCATCTGTCCCATGTGTAGCTGCTATATTATGTGTGACCAGCATAACCATCTGTTCCATGTGTAGCTGCTGTATGTGTGACCAGCATAACCATCTGTCCCATGTGTAGCTGCTATATGTGTGACCAGCATAACCATCGGTCCCATGTGAGCTTCTATGTGTGTGACCAGCATAACCATCTGTCCCATGTGTAGCTGCTATATGTGTGACCAGCATAACCATCTGTCCCATGTGTAGCTGCTATGTGTGTGACCAGCATAACCATCTGTCCCATGTGTAACTGCTATATGTGTGACCAGCATAACCATCTGTCCCATGTGTAACTGCTGTATGTGTGACCAGCATAACCATCTGTCCCATGTGTAACTGCTATATGTGTGACCAGCATAACCATCTGTCCCATGTGTAACTGCTATATGTGTGACCAGCATAACCATCTGTCCCATGTGTAGCTGCTGTATGTGTGACCAGCATAACCATCTGTCCCATGTGTAGCTGCTGTATGTGTGACCAGCATAACCATCTGTCCCATGTGTAGCTGCTATATGTGTGACCAGCATACCATCTGTCCCATGTGTAACTGCTGTATGTGTGACCAGCATAACCATCTGTCCCATGTGTAACTGCTATATGTGTGACCAGCATAACCATCTGTCCCATGTGTAGCTGCTATATGTGTGACCAGCATAACCATCCTTCCCATGTGTAGCTGCTGTATGTGTGACCAGCATAACCATCTGTCCCATGTGTAGCTGCTGTATGTGTGACCAGCATAACCATCGGTCCCATGTGAGCTGCTATATGTGTGACCAGCATAACCATCGGTCCCATGTGTAGCTGCTATATGTGTGACCAGCATAACTATCGGTCCCATGTGAGCTGCTGTATGTGTGACCAGCATAACCATCTGTCCCATGTGTAACTGCTGTATGTGTGACCAGCATAACCATCTGTCCCATGTGTAGCTGCTGTATGTGTGACCAGCATAACCATCTGTCCCATGTGTAACTGCTGTATGTGTGACCAGCATAACCATCTGTCCCATGTGTAGCTGCTATTTGTGTGACCAGCATAACCATCTGTCCCATGTCAGCTGCTGTATGTGTGACCAGCATAACAATCTTTCCCATGTGTAGCTGCTGTATGTGTGACCAGCATAACCATCTGTCCCATGTGCAGCTGCTATATGTGTGACCAGCATAACCATCTGTCCCATGTGCAGCTGCTATATGTGTGACCAGCATAACCATCCTTCCCATGTGTAGCTGCTGTATGTGTGACCAGCATAACCATCTGTCCCATGTGTAGCTGCTGTATGTGTGACCAGCATAACCATCTGTCCCATGTGTAGCTGCTATATGTGTGACCAGCATACCATCTGTCCCATGTGTAACTGCTGTATGTGTGACCAGCATAACCATCTGTCCCATGTGTAACTGCTATATGTGTGACCAGCATAACCATCTGTCCCATGTGAGCTGCTATATGTGTGACCAGCATAACCATCGGTCCCATGTGAGCTGCTATATGTGTGACCAGCATAACCATCTGTCCCATGTGTAGCTGCTATATGTGTGACCAGCATAACCATCTGTCCCATGTGTAACTGCTGTATGTGTGACCAGCATAACCATCTGCCCCATGTGTAGCTGCTGTATGTGTGACCAGCATAACAATCTTTCCCATGTGTAGCTGCTGTATGTGTGACCAGCATAACCATCTGTCCCATGTGCAGCTGCTATATGTGTGACCAGCATAACCATCTGTCCCATGTGCAGCTGCTATATGTGTGACCAGCATAACCATCCTTCCCATGTGTAGCTGCTGTATGTGTGACCAGCATAACCATCTGTCCCATGTGTAGCTGCTGTATGTGTGACCAGCATAACCATCGGTCCCATGTGAGCTGCTGTATGTGTGACCAGCATAACCATCTGTCCCATGTGTAACTGCTGTATGTGTGACCAGCATAACCATCTGTCCCATGTGTAGCTGCTGTATGTGTGACCAGCATAACCATCTGTCCCATGTGTAACTGCTGTATGTGTGACCAGCATAACCATCTGTCCCATGTGTAGCTGCTATATGTGTGACCAGCATAACCATCTGTCCCATGTCAGCTGCTGTATGTGTGACCAGCATAACAATCTTTCCCATGTGTAGCTGCTGTATGTGTGACCAGCATAACCATCTGTCCCATGTGCAGCTGCTATATGTGTGACCAGCATAACCATCTGTCCCATGTGCAGCTGCTATATGTGTGACCAGCATAACCATCCTTCCCATGTGTAGCTGCTGTATGTGTGACCAGCATAACCATCGGTCCCATGTGAGCTGCTATATGTGTGACCAGCATAACCATCTGTCCCATGTGTAGCTGCTATATGTGTGACCAGCATAACCATCGGTCCCATGTGAGCTGCTGTATGTGTGACCAGCATAACCATCTGTCCCATGTGTAGCTGCTGTATGTGTGACCAGCATAACCATCTGTCCCATGTGTAACTGCTGTATGTGTGACCAGCATAACCATCTGTCCCATGTGTAGCTGCTATATGTGTGACCAGCATAACCATCTGTCCCATGTCAGCTGCTGTATGTGTGACCAGCATAACCATCTTTCCCATGTGTAGCTGCTGTATGTGTGACCAGCATAACCATCTTTCCCATGTGTAGCTGCTGTATGTGTGACCAGCATAACCATCTGTCCCATGTGTAGCTGCTATATGTGTGACCAGCATAACCATCTGTCCCATGTGTAACTGCTATATGTGTGACCAGCATAACCATCTGTCCCATGTGTAGCTGCTGTATGTGTGACCAGCATAACCATCTGTCCCATGTGTAGCTGCTGTATGTGTGACCAGCATAACCATCTGTCCCATGTGTAGCTGCTATATGTGTGACCAGCATACCATCTGTCCCATGTGTAACTGCTGTATGTGTGACCAGCATAACCATCTGTCCCATGTGTAACTGCTATATGTGTGACCAGCATAACCATCTGTCCCATGTGTAGCTGCTATATGTGTGACCAGCATAACCATCCTTCCCATGTGTAGCTGCTGTATGTGTGACCAGCATAACCATCTGTCCCATGTGTAGCTGCTGTATGTGTGACCAGCATAACCATCGGTCCCATGTGAGCTGCTATATGTGTGACCAGCATAACCATCGGTCCCATGTGTAGCTGCTATATGTGTGACCAGCATAACCATCGGTCCCATGTGAGCTGCTGTATGTGTGACCAGCATAACCATCTGTCCCATGTGTAACTGCTGTATGTGTGACCAGCATAACCATCTGTCCCATGTGTAGCTGCTGTATGTGTGACCAGCATAACCATCTGTCCCATGTGTAACTGCTGTATGTGTGACCAGCATAACCATCTGTCCCATGTGTAGCTGCTATATGTGTGACCAGCATAACCATCTGTCCCATGTGTAGCTGCTATATTATGTGTGACCAGCATAACCATCTGTTCCATGTGTAGCTGCTGTATGTGTGACCAGCATAACCATCTGTCCCATGTGTAGCTGCTATATGTGTGACCAGCATAACCATCGGTCCCATGTGAGCTTCTATGTGTGTGACCAGCATAACCATCTGTCCCATGTGTAGCTGCTATATGTGTGACCAGCATAACCATCTGTCCCATGTGTAGCTGCTATGTGTGTGACCAGCATAACCATCTGTCCCATGTGTAACTGCTATATGTGTGACCAGCATAACCATCTGTCCCATGTGTAACTGCTGTATGTGTGACCAGCATAACCATCTGTCCCATGTGTAACTGCTATATGTGTGACCAGCATAACCATCTGTCCCATGTGTAACTGCTATATGTGTGACCAGCATAACCATCTGTCCCATGTGTAGCTGCTGTATGTGTGACCAGCATAACCATCTGTCCCATGTGTAGCTGCTGTATGTGTGACCAGCATAACCATCTGTCCCATGTGTAGCTGCTATATGTGTGACCAGCATACCATCTGTCCCATGTGTAACTGCTGTATGTGTGACCAGCATAACCATCTGTCCCATGTGTAACTGCTATATGTGTGACCAGCATAACCATCTGTCCCATGTGTAGCTGCTATATGTGTGACCAGCATAACCATCCTTCCCATGTGTAGCTGCTGTATGTGTGACCAGCATAACCATCTGTCCCATGTGTAGCTGCTGTATGTGTGACCAGCATAACCATCGGTCCCATGTGAGCTGCTATATGTGTGACCAGCATAACCATCGGTCCCATGTGTAGCTGCTATATGTGTGACCAGCATAACCATCGGTCCCATGTGAGCTGCTGTATGTGTGACCAGCATAACCATCTGTCCCATGTGTAACTGCTGTATGTGTGACCAGCATAACCATCTGTCCCATGTGTAGCTGCTGTATGTGTGACCAGCATAACCATCTGTCCCATGTGTAACTGCTGTATGTGTGACCAGCATAACCATCTGTCCCATGTGTAGCTGCTATATGTGTGACCAGCATAACCATCTGTCCCATGTCAGCTGCTGTATGTGTGACCAGCATAACAATCTTTCCCATGTGTAGCTGCTGTATGTGTGACCAGCATAACCATCTGTCCCATGTGCAGCTGCTATATGTGTGACCAGCATAACCATCTGTCCCATGTGCAGCTGCTATATGTGTGACCAGCATAACCATCCTTCCCATGTGTAGCTGCTGTATGTGTGACCAGCATAACCATCTGTCCCATGTGTAGCTGCTGTATGTGTGACCAGCATAACCATCTGTCCCATGTGTAGCTGCTATATGTGTGACCAGCATACCATCTGTCCCATGTGTAACTGCTGTATGTGTGACCAGCATAACCATCTGTCCCATGTGTAACTGCTATATGTGTGACCAGCATAACCATCTGTCCCATGTGAGCTGCTATATGTGTGACCAGCATAACCATCGGTCCCATGTGAGCTGCTATATGTGTGACCAGCATAACCATCTGTCCCATGTGTAGCTGCTATATGTGTGACCAGCATAACCATCTGTCCCATGTGTAACTGCTGTATGTGTGACCAGCATAACCATCTGCCCCATGTGTAGCTGCTGTATGTGTGACCAGCATAACAATCTTTCCCATGTGTAGCTGCTGTATGTGTGACCAGCATAACCATCTGTCCCATGTGCAGCTGCTATATGTGTGACCAGCATAACCATCTGTCCCATGTGCAGCTGCTATATGTGTGACCAGCATAACCATCCTTCCCATGTGTAGCTGCTGTATGTGTGACCAGCATAACCATCTGTCCCATGTGTAGCTGCTGTATGTGTGACCAGCATAACCATCGGTCCCATGTGAGCTGCTGTATGTGTGACCAGCATAACCATCTGTCCCATGTGTAACTGCTGTATGTGTGACCAGCATAACCATCTGTCCCATGTGTAGTTGCTGTATGTGTGACCAGCATAACCATCTGTCCCATGTGTAACTGCTGTATGTGTGACCAGCATAACCATCTGTCCCATGTGTAGCTGCTATATGTGTGACCAGCATAACCATCTGTCCCATGTCAGCTGCTGTATGTGTGACCAGCATAACAATCTTTCCCATGTGTAGCTGCTGTATGTGTGACCAGCATAACCATCTGTCCCATGTGCAGCTGCTATATGTGTGACCAGCATAACCATCTGTCCCATGTGCAGCTGCTATATGTGTGACCAGCATAACCATCCTTCCCATGTGTAGCTGCTGTATGTGTGACCAGCATAACCATCGGTCCCATGTGAGCTGCTATATGTGTGACCAGCATAACCATCTGTCCCATGTGTAGCTGCTATATGTGTGACCAGCATAACCATCGGTCCCATGTGAGCTGCTGTATGTGTGACCAGCATAACCATCTGTCCCATGTGTAGCTGCTGTATGTGTGACCAGCATAACCATCTGTCCCATGTGTAACTGCTGTATGTGTGACCAGCATAACCATCTGTCCCATGTGTAGCTGCTATATGTGTGACCAGCATAACCATCTGTCCCATGTCAGCTGCTGTATGTGTGACCAGCATAACCATCTTTCCCATGTGTAGCTGCTGTATGTGTGACCAGCATAACCATCTTTCCCATGTGTAGCTGCTGTATGTGTGACCAGCATAACCATCTGTCCCATGTGTAGCTGCTATATGTGTGACCAGCATAACCATCTGTCCCATGTCAGCTGCTGTATGTGTGACCAGCATAACCATCTTTCCCATGTGTAGCTGCTGTATGTGTGACCAGCATAACCATCTGTCCCATGTGAGCTGCTATATGTGTGACCAGCATAACCATCTTTCCCATGTGTAGCTGCTGTATGTGTGACCAGCATAACCATCTGTCCCATGTGTAGCTGCTATTTGCTTCTCTCAGTCTGCTAAATTCCCCCCAAAATGTCCCTAATGCAGGAAATGAGAAATACCAATGATTAACCAAATATTCTCATTAATTTGGCAAATTTCTAGCAGCTCTGTCATTTCCGTATGTTACTGGATCCGGGAAGGGTTTATACAGCCCTGCTTGATGTGCCTCAATTTTCCTCTCTTTGTTTAAAGGCGTAATAATTGCCTCATTGACACATGAACAGTATAGTAATAGTAATTGAAGGAGTAATATAGTAATTGGAGGAGTGATTTCCCAACAGGAAAACCAAATTTAAAAGTCAAGTTTGAAAAGTTTGAGAAGCAGCAGTAAATTGCCCATCCGCTTGCCGCTTTTTGACATTTCAACAGTAGAAGTGTCAAGATTATTCTCTATTTTTGCCAAGCTGGCATTGAAGCAAAGCGGAGAGACGTTTCACAATTAGCAGCACTTAATTAAATGACGGCTTTCAGTGCTATTACAACTACTATTAAAATAAGTCATTGTATACCAAACTATTAGCGCATGTCCAAATACAGAAATAATATTTATGTGATTCCATGGCAGCTTATACTAGTAATAAACCTTTTACTATGTAGCAATTGAGGTACAGGTTGAGAATCCTTTATCCAGATAACCGTTATCCAAAACCAGTTTCCAGTATGTACTTTTTTGCTAAAAGCATTACTGTGGATATCTGTAACCGGCACTACTGAGGACATGATATGTAAACGGCACTACTGAGGACATGATATGTAACCAGCACTGCTGAGGACATGATATGTAACAAGCACTACTTGGGACATGATATGTCAGTGGCACTACTTGGGACATGAAATGTCAGTGGCACTACTTGGGACATGAAATGTAAACGTCACTACTAGGGACATGAAATGTAACCGTCACTACTAGGGACATGAAATGTAACCGTCAATACTAAGGACATGAAATGTAACCGGCACTACTGGAGACATGATATGCAACTGGCACTGCTGGGGACATGATATGTAACTCGCACTACTTGGGACATGATATGTAACTGGCACTACTAGCGACATGATATGTAACTGGCACTACTAGGGACATGATATGTAACTGGCACTACTGGGGACATGATATCTAACTGGCACTATTAGGGACATGTTATGTAACTGGCACTACTGGGTAAATGATATGTAACTGGCACTACTTGGTAAATGATATGTAACTGGCACTACTGGGGACATGATATGTATCTGGCACTACTGGGGACATCTGTAACTGGCACTACTGGGGACATCTGTAACTGGCACTACTGGGGACATGATATGGAACTGGCACTACTGGGGACATGATATGTAAGTGGCACTACTGGGGACATGATATGCAACTGGCACTGCTGGGGACATGATATCTAACTGGCACTACTTGGGACATGATATCTAACTGGCACTATTAGGGACATGTTATGTAACTGGCACTACTTGGGACATGATACTATATGTAACTGGCACTACTGAGGACATGAAATGTAACTGGCACTACTTGGGACATGATATGTAACTGGCACTACTTGGGACATGATATGTAACTGGCACTACTTGGGACATGATATGTAACTGGCACTACTTGGGACATGATATGTAACTGGCACTACTAGGGACATGAAATGTAACCAGCACTACTTGGGACATGAAATGTAACCGTCACTACTAGGGACATGAAATGTAACCGTCACTACTAGGGACATGAAATGTAACCGGCACTACTGGGGAAATTATTATTTACTGGCACTACTGGGGAAAGGATATGTAACTGGCAATACTGGGGAAATTATGGATTCGGCATGAAAAGCCGTCGGTTGGGATCCCGGCGTTCAAAATCCCGACGCCGGAATCCCGAACGCCGAAATCCCGACAAGGGGAGGACGTGGATCGCCCCCCCCCCTTGCGGGCTCGCTGCGCTCGCCACGCAGCGGGCCCGGTGCCTCGCTACGCTCGGCACACTAATTTATTCTCCCTCCGAGGGTGTCGTGGACACCCACGTGGGGAGAAAGTGTCGGGATTTCGTCGTCGGGATTTTGAACGCCGGGATTTAAACTGCATCCCGGAAATGATACGTAACTGGCACTACTGGGTAAATGATATGTAACTGGCACTACTTGGTAAATGATATGTAACTGGCACTACTTGGTAAATGATATGTAACTGGCACTACTTGGTAAATGATATGTAACTGGCACTACTTGGTAAATGATATGTAACTGGCACTATTGGGGACATGATATGTATCTGGCACTACTGGGGACATCTGTAACTGGCACTACTGGGGACATGATATGTAAGTGGCCCTACTGGGCAATGTTCCCTCTAATTTTACGAAGGCTGTGTGCGGCAAAAGATTTTGGCTGTGCAACTTTGGAAGGAAATTAAAATTTTTGTGCGTCACTTATATATAACTGGAAAATGACGTTCAGCATTGGTGTTATCTTTACATGAAAATTATATTAAACGTTTAAACATTCAAAACACAGCCCACAATGTAGTTAATGGGTGAAACACACATTAATTGAGTCCACAACTGCAAAAAGGACCACTGCTGCTTTGTGCGCTCTGTTGTAATGTCTGTGCGCATGCTCGTCGAGTTGTGTGCGCGCGCACGTGCGCACAGCTTAGAGGAAACACTGCTACTGGGTACATGATATGTAAGTGGCCCTACTGGGGACATGATATGTAAGTGGCCCTACTGGGGACATGATATGTAAGTGGCCCTACTGGGGACATGATATGTAACTGGCACTACTGGGGAAATTATATTTAACTGGCACTACTTGGTAAATGATATGTAACTGGCACTACTTGGTAAATGATATGTAACTGGCACTACTGGGGACATGATATGTAACTGGCACTACTGGGGACACCTGTAACTGGCACTACTGGGGACATCTATAACTGGCACTACTGGGGACATGATATGGAACTGGCCCTACTGGGGATATGATATGGAACTGGCACTAAATATTTGCAAGAAAATGATTGCTTAGCATTCAAATTCAGTACCTGAGATCGTTCACAAACATATAAATAGTAATACTTCTTTTTTTTTTTGTGTACACTAATAATATTTTATATATTGCTTATAGCCTGTGGCACAATCTCTGAATTCCAGGTATTAGGGATATGCTGGTGAATTTTATATTTTTTCATAAACCAAATACTGACAGAACACAACTCTAGGACAAGATCAATATTACAATGTTGGAGATTATTGTTATTATTAATATTATCGTATATATATATATGCCAACCACCCACCTAGTCGCCCCTTGGTGGATCCGCCACTGATTCACACTTAGCCCCACCCTCAGCATTTCTTGCTTTCCCATATGTAACATAAAAGGTTACATTTCAAAGGAACGACACAAAGTTTATTAATTGTTTCGCATTTTTTAATCTCCGGCAGATAAAAAAATGTTCAGACTTTCATTTTCTTGTCCCATTTGCCCACATCGGTGTAATGTCAGTTGTCACCATCTGGATTTCAAGACCCCCCAAAATGCCATTGGTAAATACACATGCCAGCCAGATAACCAAGCCAGTCATTCTTGTATGTAATTGTGTTCAGCATATTGTTCAGTATGATTTTATAATAAACAGATTATTCCCCTGGACAGGAATTAAGAAATAAAGCTGCCAGGAAGAGGTTTTGTTGTCAGATTCGCTCCCGCCTCATGTTTTGTAAGAAATTTCATGGTCTCTTTAGAAAGAGAGGATGATTTAATACATGTTCCCTAGATAAACTTTCCCATTGTCAGTAATGAGGATGGATAATACTGAGTGACAAGTGTATTAGGATTGACACAGAAAGAGCTATTAGATTTGTCAGAGCGTATCACTGCAGGCAGTAACACTTAAGGACGTTCATTTTTGGTAATGTTTTTGCTGAAGCAGAGACTGGATTTTTTGCCTTTATTACATGTGTTTTGCATGCTTATTATCTCGGTTGTTTCTTGAGTGTTTGACCTTGTTCGCTCGTATTATAAACACAGGTAGGGATTTAGGAAATGCAGATTTTTACCTGCCTTACTGCGAGCACAGTGGCTTCCCGATCAGAGGACTCGTATGTACAAGGCTTATGCAATGGGCCTTTGGCTTTCCAGAGACTTAACGTAGTCGTATTGATGAGTTGGACATAGGGGTAGTCTTGCCATGCCGGACGTAGTTACTTAGTGGGGAATAACCAATGAACGAGTCACCAAAGTCGGCCTTGCATATTGCATAAAATCAGTGTAAAAACCCCACAAAATCAGGTCACGCTACATTTTATTTTTTAGGGAGGGGGACGGGGCTGTTCAATTAAATAGCCTTTACCTGTGCCACAGGGATTTTTAATTACCATATTGCATTATCTCATTTTTGGGGAACCTCAACGTGTATTCTGTTATGGGCTCCCTAATTTGTTATCTAAAAATATGTTCTTTTCCAACCCTTTAACTGCTGTACCAGAAACCTTGCTGTCTGCTATCAGAACGTGGCGATCTCGCGGGTGCACATTAGACCATGCAAATAATGGGCGCGCCAATTTGCGTTGAACCCCAGAACAAACAATGTGCAATCTTTCACATCACCGAACTACATACCTTGTGTTGTTTGGTCATTTACAATCTGTTATGTAGGTAGGGCGTACACACTAGACGATTTGAACAATGTTGGTAATGATACCGTAAGATCTGCAGGCAGCTGTAATGATGCAAAGAACGATGTCCTGGAGGTCTCAATACTGTGTACACCCTGGACAAGGTGGACTGTTTGTCTTTCCGATTCGTCACAAAACAGCCAATCACGGCTCAATATATAATCTAGTGCAGGGGTCTTCAACCCATGGCCCGCGGGCCACGAGTGGCCCGCGGAGCTGATCTCAGTGGCCCCCTGCCCGCCATGCACAGGATTTTTTTTTTTTTTTTTTAAGTAAAAGAAAATGCTGCCGAGGGAGGCAGTGTAATGGAGTCCCCTTGGGTGCCGCCTACCCGATTTCCATTGGCTGCAGGCAGGGCAGAGGAGTGGATCCAGCGCGGCTGAGGGAGGAGGAGGCACGTCTGGTCACGAGCTGGGGAGTTGGGACCCGGCGAAGCTGCGGGAGGAGGAGACGCAGCTGGCGGGAGCAGGGGACCCGGCACTGGAACTGCAGGAGGAGGAGGCACAGCTGGCGGAGGGGACCCGGCAAAACTGCAGGAGGAGGCATGGATGGTGGAAGCAGGTGACCCGTCAAAGCTGCAGGATGAGGAGGTACATCTGGCGGGAGCAGGGGACCTGGCAAAGCTGTAGTCATTACTGGGGGCATTGTGTGTGAGGGGCATTACTGGGGGAATTGTGTGTGAGGGGCATTACTGGGGGCATGGTGTGTGAGGGGCACTGCTGGGGCATTGTGTGTGAGGGGCACTGCTGGGGCATTGCGTGTGAGGGGCACTGCTGGGGCATTGTGTGTGAGGGGCACTGCTGGGGCATTGTGTGTGAGGGGCACTGCTGGGGCATTGTGTGTGAGGGGCACTGCTGGGGCATCATATGTATAAGCAGGAGTACTGCTGGCATTATGGTCTGTAGCATAATGGGCATCAGTGTGGGGCATAATGTGCAATGGGCATAATTTTTTGTGAATTAATGTGTAATGGGCATCACGGTGCGGCATTATGGTGTATGACATAATGTACAACAGGTATTACGGTGTGTGGCATAATGTCTAATGGACAATATGGTGTGATGCACAATGTGTAATGGGCATTACGGATAAACAGTGTAACAGTGTATATTGATTTAAGTAGCCTTTCATTGTTTGGGTTTGATCTGTGAGGCATACTATTTCACTGTGTGGGCCTTCATGTTTATATGTCATTGTGCAGCCTTCAGTCAACTTAAGCGCGTGAGGACAACGACCATTCCTGCGGTAACCAATGTCTGGTCATGCAGGTTGCAAAAGAGGTGTCAGGTAATTGTTTTCCTGCTAGTTCACACTCGTTATAATTAGACCACGCCCCTTATAATTAGGTCACACCCGGTTTTGGGAGCGCGCCTACGGCGCGTGCAATTTATTCAATATCAAATTATATAGGGGGGGGGCACATATTTTACTGTTTGCACTGGAACACAAATTGGCTGCTGATAACTATTAGGGTGTGTGTGTGTGTGGGGGGGGGGTTATGTGCTGAGTATGGGCGGCTGTGCCAACTATCTATGAAGGACTGTGCTGACGTTATAGGGGAGCTGTGATTCTATGGGGCTGTCCGAAATTCCGTAGGCGATTTTAGTGGCCCTCGGGCTTCACTGGATTTTTTTAGGTGGCCCACGTTGTCTTAAAGGTTGAAGACCCCTGATCTAGTGTGTACCCAGCTGAAATCAGCAGCTGAATGTGTCCGATTTATCTTTCCATGTTTGCACAGATAAAGTAATTTACAAAAAAAAAATCCAAGCATCAGATCATATCGTCTGACCGATGACTGCATGCTTGTATGTCTCATCATCTTTGTTCAGTATTAAACGCTGCCCATTTAAATTGGGTTGTGATTTCTTTGGGTCGATACAATCCATTCAAGCCTACATATAAACATGTATGCGCCTAAATTTAACTACCCTTAAGCTCTGTATACGGGGCGATATTCGCTGATGAAAAAGAGACACAGCCGAGGAAAGCTCATGGTGACAGTCGCCCCGTCTGTATGGGGATATGGTGGCTCAGTGACCATATTCCCGGCAATATTGGCTACAATCTCCCTGTGTGTACGGAGCTTTACACTGCAGTCTTGGATAGCCAATGTTTCATTGCAGACAAAGCTGTCAGTGACCAGCAATCTAGATTATCATCCTCTGATTATGGCTGCTGACAAATGTGGGTGTTTGCCCTTGGAGATCTACTAGAATTTAAGGGCCCTGTGTGATTCAATGCAGTCTAATATGGTAGAGCAGTTTTTCTCAACCTCCGTCCTCAAGTACCCCCGACAGTGAAGGTTTTTCAGGTCTCCACACAGAATCACAAATTAAATAATTAGCTCCACCTGTGTAAAATGTGTCAGGGAATTAGGAGTGCACATGTGCACCTGCCAGGTGACCTGGAAAACATCACTGGGGAGTTCTTGAGGTGCGAGGATTAGAACAACAGTGGTAGACCATGTGGGAGGCCATATTGGACACAGAGGAGTTGTCATAGGACGTTGAACTTGATCATATGGGCCCCAGTTGGTGTCAACGTCAAAATTGACCATAACTGAGCCACTGGTGTTTTCTACATTGTCAAAAAAAAATGACTGATTAGTATTCTGAGCTGCGACATTCATTGAAATAACATGAAACAACTTTGGAACAAATGCTTTTTTGCATAATTATGTTTGACATCAGTACGTTCCCTGTTCTACCTACATAAATAATATCACATCACACTTCTAAATGCCGCTTAGGATAAATATGATCTTATCTGTAATATATTATTATGTCACCGGGGGTCTATCCACCAATTGCCGTTATTGTCCTTCTCCACGGTCATTCTACTTTGTAATAACTCTATCCGTGCACCGCGCGGCCTCTCACAGAAACTTGTGTCTCTCCCTTATCGCCTCTGCTGTGAGACCATGAATCATAACATGACAGCCGGCGAGGGCATGTCAGAGCGACTCCACAATCCACAGGGCTGATAACATTATTATAACTCGGAATACTGAAATGCTAATGATGCGACTGCTTTGTCCTTCTTGCAGCAATGCAGCACATTTACACTGTCGCACTGTCAGTGTGTAGTGCGCCAATGTACACCCAATGAATGTAATCACGCGAGTTTGTGTCATCATCGCACCGTTAGTGTAGTTCACATGATTTACTACCTTCTGAACATCACACGTTAATCTGCTTCCTTGTGCGCATCCTTTTGTCTATTTGGCTCTTTTGCCATATTTTATCTTTTTTCTTTACCTTTTGGATGTTGTCACCTATTATTTATTTAATTTCTCTTTGTCTCCACTGTTCTCCCCCACAGGGATGTTTTAGATTGACCATGTCAATGACTTAATTTCTGCCTCCGGTATAGAACATTGACAAATGCACGTATGTCTCTCGTCTCCGCAGTTATATTATATTGTTGTTATTATTATATGAATACTGACTCCAGCCCCCTGAAATGTCATTGCCTGTAATTGACACGCCCACTTTAAGTCCATTGAAGTTCCTCAACTGGTCACACGAGAGTTCCAGTCTTCATAGATGTTCAGACGAGCGACATCGCTGGTTCTCAATAATTGACATGCTAATCTTTACAATAAAGAGCCCCTCGCGTCTGATTGAGGTCTAGGGATGTTGGTATGTGAGAAAAGAGGAGTCCACACGTATTTTAAAGTTTTGATATTTTTGTTGAAGTAATAACCTGTAATTTAACCAGACAAGTAAAGAATAGAGTTGAGTTGGGGTCACTTCCTTTGGTACAGCTGCGGAGCTTTGTATGTAATAGAAACAGGGCACAATCTGCCCAGTACACATGTACAATAGTCATATGTCAGGTTGCAAAACTCATTATCCCCTGAACACTTGCTAGTCATTGTATCATACGAGGTGCCTGCTAGTCTGTTCATTTGTTTCTAGACCTTTGAAATATCAAGTACAGTGGGGGAAATGACATGACATAACTTGCCTTTGTCAATCGCAAATTCTTCTAAAATTACACTCAAGTGTTTATATTTACCTAGCAGATTCCATATATTTGTTTTCCATTCACTTAACTATTAATACATTGACTTTAACCCTTATATTTGGGATCTACACATAATTTTTTGCCTGCAAAACAGTATTTACTAAGCATACTTTGGGCCCAGGTGACATCACTGGTACCACTAGTGACCAGATCCAAGTCTTGTGCATGACACAGGCACCGATGCTTTGTTACATACAGACACATACCTGTGGACCATATTCTTACTACCGATAGGGCCACTTGCTGCGTCTGGGCACTGTGCTTTTCTCTCTCAGTGCACCTTTATAGCATCATTGGACGCACCAGCTCTATGGCAAGGTGGCGTACAGTGTGAGCAGTTGGGCATGTTCGTATGCAGCTGCTTCAGCGGCGTGGCCATGTCTACTTTTAGCTCCTGGGAACACCCACAGAGATCCACAGACCCTGCTCTCAAATCTGTTTTGCATGTCCGTACGGTATACATGCACTGCACGACACTGATTCGCGTGCAGAACACAAACCATTGCCTGTTTTAATGTATGTTAATATACAGAAGTAGCCACGCTCATCTGTGCTGAGCTAGTCATCACGTACGACCTCCGTAGTGATTGGCGTGACCCTGTTGCCATGCACATGTATTTAATTCGCTCCCGCGGCGCATAGAAAAGCATTGAGCGGCAATGTCGTAGGTGCAGCTTTGGCGCTATAAACCAGCACGAGTGGCCGAATGTCGGCAACAATGTGCGCAGCTATAGCAAGGCCCCTTGTGTGTCATGGTGATTAGGGTACATTGCACAGTGTTGAACTGAAATTCAGTTGCACCTCTGTTAAATATGTGTGCCCCACTCCCCTCGCCCCTTAATTGCAGAGTTATAAAACAGAGACATTACTAGCCTTATGTAGTAATCCGCCATCCTGACCGCTATATTATACCCCCTATGTTACTAGCCTTATGTAGTAATCCACCATCCTGACCACTATATTATACCCCCTATGTTACTAGCCTTATGTAGTAATCCGCCATCCTGACCGCTATATTATACCCCCTATGTTACTAGCCTTATGTAGTAATCCGCCATCCTGACCACTATATTATACCCCCTATGTTACTAGCCTTATGTAGTAATCCGCCATCCTGACCACTATATTATACCCCCTATGTTACTAGCCTTATGTAGTAATCCGCCATCCTGACCACTATATTATACCCCCTATGTTACTAGCCTTATGTAGTAATCCGCCATCCTGACCACTATATTATACCCCCTATGTTACTAGCCTTATGTAGTAATCTGCCATCCTGACCACTATATTATACCCCCTATGTTACTAGCCTTATGTAGTAATCCGCCATTCTGACCACTATATTATAGCCCCTATGTTACTAGCCTTATGTAGTAATCCGCCATCCTGACCACTATATTATACCCCCTATGTTACTAGCCTTATGTAGTAATCCGCCATCCTGACCGCTATATTATACCCCCTATGTTACTAGCCTTATGTAGTAATCCGCCATCCTGACCACTATATTATACCCCCTCCCCTGTATTACTAGCCTTATGTAGTAATCCGCCATCCTGACCACTATATTATACCCCCTATGTTACTAGCCTTATGTAGTAATCCGCCATTCTGACCCCTATATTATACCCCCTATGTTACTAGCCTTATGTAGTAATCCGACATCCTGACCGCTATATTATACCCCCTATGTTACTAGCCTTATGTAGTAATCCGCCATCCTGACCACTATATTATAGCCCCTATGTTACTAGCCTTATGTAGTAATCCGCCATCCTGACCGCTATATTATACCCCCTATGTTACTAGCCTTATGTAGTAATCCGCCATCCTGACCGCTATATTATAGCCCCTATGTTACTAGCCTTATGTAGTAATCCGCCATTCTGACCCCTATATTATACCCCCTATGTTACTAGCCGACATCCTGACCGCTATATTATTCCCCTTTTAGACCGCCGCAAAAACCCAGGTTTTTCCCTTGTGAACTCGGGTCAGCTGTGATGTAAAAGGGGTTTACCTGTGTCCCTTTACATGGGCATTCTATTGAGGTCTTGACCAGGGTAGAACACGGGCAGGACCTGGGTAGTGGGTAGTGTAAATGGGTATGCCGGGTCATTGGGGGAAGCCCAACCTACAGACTGCAGCGTTGGATGGGGGGGGGGGGGCACACTGTGTGCGGCATCCATTCACCTCGTGGACGGGCAAAAAAGTGGGTCTAGAGCGCTTTGGGACAGTGGCTATGTGTTGTCTACACAGGCTGCCTTATGGTAGAGGGATGCCGCCCTCAAAAGATTACCGAGAAAGAAGAAGAACCATCAGGCGCCAATGTACACAAAAACTAACAACATTTTAATATTACACAATAAAATTAATTGTATGCATGCAAGAATAACATATACAGAATAGCTAATATAGGGTGTGTATACACAAAAATTTACCGTATTGAATACTGTACTTTGATAAGTTCTGATTGGTACAGGTTAATTGCACAATTTGAGGGGGACTGGGGGGGGGGGGGGGTTGCACAGAGACGGTGCTGGGCTTGTCCCCAGCACGGCGGTGCACGGCGCTTGGAGATGATTTATTTTTCATGCGCCACTACCGTTTACACTGTGGGTGCAGTCATTGACTATACAATCAGTATTGAGCTGCATGTCTAGATAACAATACATATCGTTAATGACCTGCGAGAGCCCACATCGTTATCGATATTGTGTGTACACACTGGACGATATGAAAGATATATTGTAATCCTTCATATAGTTAACGATATATAGTCCATTGCGTGTGTGTGGGGCTTAAGATCTCTGCACTCTCTATTACCCTGTAGTGTTCAGGTCCTATTGCTGGTATTTTTGGTGTGCTGGAGGAAACCGTTGTATTTCTTTTTCATATATGAATGTCATACAGGTGCTTTGCGTGCTCCTCCGTATAAGTGTGTGTATTAATAGATTAGGTGCCAGGATTCATCTCTGCTCCAGGGACGGGGAGCTATGAAGTATGCCACTGTTTCTATGGCACTTGGTAAACTAATTGTTTACTCTGTGGGCTAAATTAACCAACGTGTGAACAGCTCAAACACCTGTATATAATATCCGCCCCTTGTAAAAAAAAATACATTCAGTTGTGGAAGATTCTGGCGCTCTAGTAATATTATACTTTTAGATGTTACTGTCATTTATGACGTTTAATTAGTCTGATCACCACAGAGTTTTATATCATGTGCTATTGAGGTATATTGTGGGGCAGCTTGTTACCCAGTCACTTCTAATAGTTTTTATTTATTTAGTTTTTATTTATTAACAGTTCGCTCTGGTATAAGAGGTCGGCAATAAATGGTCAACATGCACAATGTGGACAAATGCAAGGTCAAAGCAGCAAAAGATAGACATGGGTTTTTCAGGGTTTTATTTTGTCTGTCTGTAGATGTCATCACGATGACCCCAAATTGGATGGTAAAGTATGTAAAAGTGCATAAAATGGGAAAAAACTCATGTCGATCTTTCCATGTGTCGACCATTGCTGCGTCAACTTTTTGGCTGTGTCAAACTTATCTATAGATGTGGCCATGCTTAAGGTTGCGGGGGATCTGGCTGCTCGTACGTGTTTCTCATGCCAAATCCGCACCAGCGACGTGAGATTGCCACTCAATGCTGTTCTATGAGCCACAGGAGCGAATTAGACACAAAGGGCAAAATGTAATAGGGTGCTTTTTTTTCCGCAAAAACGTCTGTTTTCGGACATTTTCAGAAAATCCCATATTTTATAGGGTGCGATTTGCGGCAAAAAATCACACTTTTGCCGTGAAATCGCAAATTTTGAAGTGGCGATTTTTAGTCACACTTCAATTCGCATCCAGATGTTTTCCCATTGGAAAGCATCTAACCCGCACATGTAATAGGGTGCGATTTTTGGTAAAAAATCGCCAAAATATTAGACAAGCTTCTGGCTGGCGAATTTTATAGAACCATGCACAGATCATTGTGATCTGTGCATGGTTCTGCCCAAAAAAGGGTTAAAAAAAACGGCGTGGGGTCCCCCCTCCTGAGCATAACCAGCCCCGGGCTGAAAGAGCCAGTCCTGGTTTCATAAAATCACAGGAACAAACAAGTCGGGGTTCCGTGGATTTTATAAAACCAACACCAGGCTCAAGGGCCGGTCCTGGTTTTCAAAATACAGGGGCCTTGGTTCCTGGTCCGGGGCTGCAGAATCTGGGGTCCGCGGCCTTGGTTCCGGGGCTGCTCCAGGGCTGAAGAGTCTGGGGTCCTGGATCCGAAGAAATCCATGGGGGGACCTGTGGAAGGAAATCCAACTCACCAAGCTCCTCCTGCGAAGATCTGTCCTCTTCGTTCCGCAGTAGTCAAGGTCTTCTGCCAAATACCGGCGATTCCGGCAGCTCCCTGCATCAGACTGAGGAGAGGTGCAGAGATGTTTCATGTTCAGCGCCTCTCCTCCGAATGATTCGATTGGCCGCATAGCGGTCAATCGAATCATTCAGAGGAGAGGCATGGAAGATGAAACATCTCTGTGTCTTTCTCCTCAGTCCGATGTGGGGAGCTGCCGGAATTGCCGGCATTTGGCAGAAGACCTGGACCACTTTGGAATGAAGAGGACAGATCTTCGCAGGAGGAGCTTGGTGAGTTGGATTTCCTTCCACAGGTCCCCCATGGATTTCTTCGGATCCAGGATCCCAGACTCTTCAGCCCTGGAGCCCCGGACCAGCCCCGGAACCAAGGCCCCGGACCCCGGACTCTGCAGCCCCGGACCCAGGAACCAAATTGTGCTTAACTGTCACCCTCAGGTTCAGTTATGTGGTGGGTAACATACCCATGGTTATAATTGTCCATGTATTTTATGATTAGCAGCCACCAGCACTGGTTTGAGCATAAATAATTAGTTTTAGTCGTGGACTCCCAACCCAAGGCACCCCAGGGTGGCACACAGTTTGGGAACCACTACACTAGACGGTTTTAACAGAATGCACGATAACGTTTTCTGCGTATTGTGTATGTGTATCGATCTAATTCAAGTTTCCACGCAGATCTCTGAAAATCGATTTTTTTTTTTGGCAATTTCGGGAGATCTGCACATGTACCAAGGCGTGTGCGTGACCACTGAAACTGCGATCACATTGCTGCCACAGTTTGAATAACGACGGGGGCAGCAGAGCTTGGTGGGACTGCTCGGGGGGGGGAGGGTGTTTTAGCAGCTGCCTGACATCATTCCCAGCTCCTGCACCCCGAAACATGGCCCATCTGTGCCTGGATTCGCTGTGTAGCAATGTGCCCACAAAGTTTTGCAAATCTGCAACTGAATTAGGCCCTATATCATTGACCATGCATGCGGGTCATTAGCGATGGCTCCGCGCCCAGCAACGGCAAGTGTGTCTTGTCACGCACGACATCTCTGGGTACACATATCATGTAATGTTAATAACTATATGTCTGTTGTGTGAATGTTACAACAGTATACCTGTAAAAGGAACCATTCCTACCACTGGGTTATATTTCCCTTTAAAAACCAAATGCGTTGACAGGGAGCCAGGAGTCAGATTACAGTGCACATAGCATTATTCCTGGGATTTTAAGATGCTTGATGACAAATATCCATATCCTCTCGCCGTTCCTCTCACTCCCTAAGTACAAACTAACTGCAGCTCTTAAATGTATCTCCTGCTGTCTAATTGCAACTTTGTCATTACTCGTAGACTCAGCTGTGTACGGTCTCTGTCTGTAATTTACGTGTCACTTTACTTAATATCGAGGTAAGAAGGCGATGCTGTACGCCAGAACTTAAAAATAAAAGCAGGGTGTTGTATTCTTTAGAAACAGTGTCCAGCTGTTACATATATATGTATATATTTAAAGGTATAACAGCGTACAGTATAGTTTCAAGGGCGGAATTATAGTATTGGATTCGCAAGACATAGCAGCCTATGATCATCTCAGTCCAGTAGTTCCCCCAACGTATAATCCAGAACGGAGCTGTTTATATTGCAAAGTTTTCTCCCGCTGCTGTTCAGCCGTCTGTCGTGTGCTAAGAGAACTTGCGTCTGACCTTCCCCTGCTGTGGCCACACTGCCCCTGCTTCCCTATACCACCGTCCATTATGGTGACTGTAACCGTACAATACCCGTTACTTGGCCAAGTGATTTATGTACTTATTCGTTTTAATGTATAAAATGCAAATATCATTATACAGTATATTGTATTTCATGCATTGCTCTGCAAAGCCAAGTCTCTCATTCACTCATATCAGTAGTTCCATATGTATTAGCATTCACCCTATTGGGGGGGGGGGGGGGGTTATTTAATGCCAGACGCTATTTCCGACCAAACAAAAGCTGTAAAACAAGTCTGATCTGTTTTGTTGGATACGGACGCGGATTGTTGAATTCACGGCCGTTTATCTACAATCCACAGCCGTTTTCTCCAACACGCCCACTTTCCGACACTCGACAGCTGGAACTTTGAATTTCTGCGGTCGCGATTCAGAGGAGCTGAAAACAGCCCGGGACTGAATCCCGGATTGAATACCGCCCTACGGATCATAGGGCCAACAGTGTCTAGATCGACTTTGGAAAAAGTTTGATATGAGTTTTAATGTTTTATTGTGTCAGTCGACACCTGAGCACATGTGGACCCCCAATTAGTGTAACACACACCCTTGTGGCCCCTCCGTCCACGTGGATGGTAAAGTATAAAAAAAAGTCATAAAAATTGGGAAAAACTCTTGTCAACCTTTTCATGTGTTGACCATTTTGTCAGCCTTTTGTCAATCTTGACCTTTTGGTGTCGACCTATTGACTGTCAACCTAGACCGTGAATCTATTCCCCTTTCGATATATTGGACGGCATGTAATGTTGCCCAAAATCGGCGGCAGTGCAGGCAGTCGGCCGGTCGCTGAAATTGTTTTAAAGGGTCAATCACTTACACGGCACGGTTTTGCCTTGTTAAGTGATTGACCCTTTAAAAAAAACGTCCGAGTTCAGCCGGCCAGCATCCCGCACTGCCTCGATATCAGGCGGCGTTAGATTCCGCCCAATATATGAAATTGTGACAATGCCGAATAAACGGCTGAATTACACTTTGTGATTTATCGATCTTTACAGGCCATTTCTCCCATATAGACGTCTAATCAGGACATTTCTCTATTAATTAGCATAGAGGCCTAATTATCAAACACCTGAAACAGCATTAGGGATGCCTACAAGAGTTCCACGCATGAGAAATCACCTGATTAGGCTACCGAGGAAGATCGCAGTCCCCGTTATTCTTCATGAGATCTACAGTCCAAGCTCTGGAACTTCGTCCTAACGGCTGATACCATAGCGGAGTGGTCCTCAAACTCTGTCCTCAGGACCCCACAAAGTTCACGTTTTCCAGGTCACCAGGCAGATGAACAGGAGCACTCATTCCTCACTGACACTGTTTAAAAGATCCACAGGTGGAGCTAATTATTTCACTTGATTAAAGAGACCTGCAAACCATATAATGTGTGGGGTCCTGAGAGCCTATGCCATATCGGAATTAAAGCGATAGAGTCAGTAACGCAGGAGAGGGATTTTCCCATCCCTCTCCAGCATCCCCCTCCACTATAACGCTCTTATTTCACAAAACGGTGCAGCGCACGCATACCTTTATGGCAGTGTGATAAATTGCACAACAGCCTCTTATCGGAACCGCAGTCCCGGCACATGCACATTGATCAACAGCAAGCCAATAGAAATATCGTTCCTTAGTGATGCAATATGTAGCGATTTGGGATTGGAATGGCTTCCCATTCTATTTTTACATAACTAGGTCCATTTGTCTCATATAATTAATAGAAAGCCATATTCCATGCAATCATACCAACAAGTAATAGTCACGTCGAGTTCTCCAAGACCCTGTCCCCTCCTCTGCCCTGGTGACTTCTCTAGTTCTGCCCAGAGTCCTATCCCCAAACGGTGATCAGCTAGTGAACACTTGCAATATATTATTTCCGTTTAAGTAATTATTCAAATGATGTCACTGTAACATATACAGTTATATCACAGGGTTTGAAATTCTAATTATTCCTCTCTTTAATATGCAATCATAAATATATGGTGTGTATATAGACAGATCTGTACAGCTATTCCCACTCTATAATTATAAATATTTAATAACACAGTATGTTAATCAGTGCTACATCTTATTAATGCTCTCACCGAATGATATTTCCAGCCTGGATATACCTGGCCTGTAAATGATTTATACGTCGCGTTTTGCAGGACTCCATCGTACGCAGAGTCCCGAGCAATTGTTCTCCACACAAAGCCAACAAGCATTTATAAGTTTACACCCCCCCCCCCCAATGAATGCTCCATCCACTCACATAATTAATTATTACTTCTTCTAATATGTGGCACTAAATCGCTTCCTCTCACCAGCACATTGTTCATCTGTCAATCAGACACAATGTACAACTATCTATACGGTGCCACAAAGGTGCTATTGTGACTTTAGTGTCAGTCTGGTAATTCTACTGTATCTTTGACTGACAGTCCAACAATATATATAGTTCCAACATGCATTTATTATAAAGTTAGATCTTACAGATCTCATAATTAATTCTTTAATTTAATCACGGTGTTTGTGCTTAAACCAGAATAAGAGAGCAACTTTTAGAATAGAGTGCACTGGAAATGACAATCGACCAAATTAGCATTCTAGGTAAGCCGTCAGTAATTGCTGCAGGGTAAATCCAACACTGCGTTTAAGATTTTTATTTCTTCTTTCGGTTAGTGCATCCTACACACACTGGATATAGGGGATTATTCAGATGTGATCGCTGCGGCGCGATTTAGCAGTGCCCTGCGGACAAATAGCCGCTGCTCAGTCTGAGTGAAATCCCGCCCCTGCAAGCCTGAGAATCGCTTAGCACGGCCGGAGAAAAAGTAGCGATTAGCTGCAAATCCATTCGCAAGCCGCCCACCATCAAGAAATTTGAGCAGTCTGTGCGCGGCCTAGGACGGACTCGGCGGCTGCGTTAGAAAGTCTGATTGAGGTCTGATTGAGGCCGGAGCGGATGTCATGTGACTTCCTCTCAAACGCCTGGGCTTTTCCTGACACTCCCAGAAAATTATCAGTCAACCCCCCCCCCCAAACGCCATCTTCCTGTCAATCAACAGCAGAATAGCCTTGCGCTACAAACCGTATGCATGCGCCTTGCGATCACATGAATAACCCCCACAGCCATTATCTGGGTTGAAACGCAACACTGTTGAATGCACCTTATGAATTCTGTAGTGAGATCAATGAGGCACGAGGTGATAAATGCCTCATTTTTGAGTGCTGTTACTGTCTCCAAGTGATTGATTAGTCTGCATTCTCGTGAATCTTGGTTCAGCCACTAAGATGACTGATTTTGTAGTTTGTCGGTGACACGCCCACTTTAAAAAGTATTCTTTTTGAGGGGGGGACAAAAGGTTTTATTATATATATATATATATATATATATATATATATATATATATATGGTACAATACAAAGGGTACATATAGTACCTGCATATTGCACACACATTTTTTTAAATAAAAGTATATTAAATATATTACAACCTTTTGTACCTGTTGACCTTAGACCTGTTAATCTTTTTGACCCTGTTAACACTTTGTATGTCAACCTATTAACTTCTGTAGATCTATTCAACTGTAGCAGAACCCCGATGGAGTCTTGCCCTATTTTACACCTTGGAGTAGTACATGAATAGAGAAAAGATTACCCAAAGTATGGAGTAAAATCAGATACATTATTGAGAATCTCTATCTGTCTCTCTCTCTCTCACTCTCTTTATATATAAAAGCCTAACTACTCTCCTTTTTTGAGGTGAAGTCCCACCAGCAGGGCCGCCAACAGGGGGGTGCCAGGGGTACAACCTGCCCACCAGTGACCACTAGAGGCTATTCGATGGACCAAATTACTCCTAACAGAAAGCGAAAGCATAATGATCTGTTTCAAACATGCTAGATATAGAGAGAGGGACAGAGATTGGGGATAAGGACTAAGCCGTCATGTTGATGGGCTTTTAACTAGTTTGGTATTATTATGTAGAGGTGGGGAGATGGCCTTGCAATCTATGAGTGAACACAAGGGGGTGAAGCTAGGAGTAAGGTATAGTTAATACCAGCATGTAATGAGCAGCATGGATCAGGTGTTATCCATTGAGAGTCTTTGTTCACACATGTAGCCATATAAATAATATTTTTCATTGGCGCTTATGGGCATGCACAGGGCTGACCCATGCTAAGTGTCTGAGAGCCCAAACAGAGGTAACTTATGACCAGTCGACCTTCCTCATGTCGACCTTTATGCAAATTCGACCTTAAGTCATGTCGACCTTGGTCCATGTCGACCTTAAGTCAGGTCGACCTTCCTGCCAGTCGACCTAGTGGGGTCGACCTAATGACTGTAGACCTAAGTTCATTCTGACAGATGTCCCGATTCCATGCTTACCAGTGTGACGGCATCTATTTAACGATCACCGACTGCTCGCCAGCCCACCCCCACAGCCCCCTTGCAGGACACTGTGACCCGCAGGAGGGACAGTGTGCAATTAGCGGGTCTGTCTCGCTGTAATCGGGACAGTTGGGGAGCTACAGTATGGTTGATGATATCATTCAATTATGTCACCAGCCCCGGCTCCTAATATGCATCATTGGGGATATTGTCAACATTGAGCATGCAGTACAGATGACAGGATGGGGGGGGCACTAACGACCCATGGGAGGGTGCATCATTAACGATATTGAGCATACATACTGAACGATATCGCTCAGAAGCACCGAGATGAGCAATGATATTTATAACACCGCTTAATGTGTATTCGGCTTTAGAGTTTTTGTCAAATTGGACCCAGTCATCACGTGAAACATATATGACTACTTTATTTAATGTACACCATTTAACGGGATTATTGTAACAATACACTAGTTCCTTGTCAAATGAAAACCAAAACCACCATAATGTTCAATGGAAGCTGCTTTACTGGCGGAGTGATACAAATAGTATCACTGGTTAATTGTTGTTCCTCGTTTATGACAGCTCACTTAGCAACCGACTAAAGGTTTAAGGAAAGGCTAGCGAGAAAGCCCTAATTATTCATACACACCCATAGTGTCATTGGTATTAGTGAGTTTAATCAGTGCATTTAACTGGAATTCATGACGGTCATTATGGTTCTTCTTTTTTCTGTACTGGATAATTCTTTAAGGAAATGAAGAAATTAAATAATGGAACCACGTTACATAGCTACTTATATTTTTTTTTATCTTCCGTGTTACTGATGTCTATTTTATGCAAAGTAGCCAGTATCTCATATTGGACACATTACCGTCAAGAAAATATGACTTGCCTTAATTATCAGTAATGAAGCAGGGATAAGCTGTTCACTTAGATATCCTGTATCGAACGACCTTTCTCGGTCGAGGTTGTGATGAAAGGTATCCGTTTCGCAAATGATGCCTCATTTAGCTTGTGGCATTTGTGTAGACTGATGTCGGAGGGATGAGTTCTAAAGTGAGATGTAAATTGCATTGGTGTTTAAAAAGTGATTTAGTGTTTTGCTTTCCACTACATTATTGTTTTGTGTTTTTTTCCCTATGTGTTATTGTTATTAAATGACTTGAAACCCTTCACTTTGTCACACTGGCCCATTATATCGGCGGCTACTTTAGACTTGTGTTACAAACCGCTGTTTATTTTGCCGAGTAATTACAAGTTGAACAAACACACAAGAAAACACAAGACAAGAGGGAAAGTGTCATTATTTGTGGTTTCATAGATGGTTCACTGCAGCCGTGTTGTATTAGGCATATTAAGACTGGCTCTGGTATTATGAGAATGTAGGACAATAGAATATGACGTCAGATTGGAACCACTTGTCCCATGTGTATGCTCATTTTTACACATTAGGGTTAACTGTTTGTAAGGAGCCAATTAGCCGGCTAGCATGTTTTTGGATTTTGGGGGGAGAATCCGGAGGAAACCCACGCAAGCACGGGAAGAATACACAAACTCCGCACAGTTAGGGCCATGATGGAACTTGAACCCATGACCTCCGTCATTAAGGCATAATGCTAACCAATGTGAGCGATGCTGGCATTTTTAGCAGATATTTTTAACCTCTCTAACAGAGGTGTTGGCAATCAAAGTAGGTACAGATACGGGGGTGGGGTGGGGGAGGGGGGGGCAAAGGAGGTGTTCCCCCGTATTCCAGCCCCCCATGGCTATAAAAACACTTTTGCTGTTAGCCGGAACACCAGGCAGCTTGGCCTGTGTAGTGAGGTGACTGGCAGGGAGGACGGATCACCGGGGCAGGAGCAGGATTGCTGCTGGTGGCTGCAGAAGGAGGAGCAGCTGCTGCTAGTCTCTCCCCTCACTCTCCCGGTTGCCACCCCCTCCCCCGCAAAGAGCAGGCTGCTGCTCCTTCCTGCCACCAGTGTGTGATGCTGCGTTCTGGCTCTGATCTGCCACGTGATCTGGGGATTTGCGGGTGAGTGGCCTCCCTGCCAGGCGCAGCAGGACGGGGAACGGGTGCACCGGAGACAATGTGTTGAAAATGGGAGGGGCCAAAAAGTAGGAGAGGTAATGAGTTGAGGGTATTTTGAAACTACCCTTCCCTAAATTTGCAGTCTAGATCCGCCGCTGACTCAAACGGTTAAGGCTAGATGCGTGAGGACACATCTTTACTGCAGAAATTTATTCGGATGAAATATAGATTTATTGGTGAGCCCAATATATATGAGAGCATTTTTGTATATGATCAGTACATTTCATGCGCTATACATTTACATCTTTGTCCTATTTATCAAGTATTTAAGGGGCATTTATTTATTTTGAGATCAGTACATGGTAACTTTTAGTAGTTTCTGTACTTTTTTTTTCTAAATTAAATCTTGTACTAAAAGATACTTAATTGCTAAAAGTTCAGTGCAGTCCTGAGCTGGCTACACATTAGGCAATGTGCACAATAACAATATTGTTAACGCTGTTTTCCTGTATCACATATAGGGCCTTATTCTAGTTCACTCTTAAAGGCAAATTCCTTCTCAAATGAACAAAACCAAGTGCACTGCAGGTGGGGCAGATGTAACATGTGCAGAGAGAATTAGATTTGGGTGGGGTTTTTCTTCAAAGTGAGATCTATATTGCAGTGTAAAAATAAAGCAGTCAGTATTTTCACTGCACAGAAACAAAATAACTCACCCAAATCTAATTCTATCTGCACCTGTTAGATCTGCCCCCCTGCAGTGCACATGGTTTTGTCCATCTGAGAAGGAATTTGCCTCTAAGAGTGAACCAGAATAAGGCCCATAGTGTGTACGCACTATATAGTAAACGATGCACGTTCCCACCGGTAGTTAGTGACGATCTTTGTCATTAGTACATGCAGTAGGATCCTGACTATATCGCCAATGAAAGCATGTTCTTGGCTGTGGCCACTGAACGATATCGCTTGTAAAATCGCTGAATGTGCATGCACCATATCGTTTGTCAGGGAGAACAGCTTGTTCAAAGGAAATCTTGGACGACATTGCATCATTTGCAGTGTGGTATAATGTGCACCCAGCTTAAACCTGTCATGTATCAACACTTGCTGGGAGATCCAAGTATTAACCAATCAGCTTCTAACTGACAGTCTATAAGCTGTGTTTGAAAAAGATCTCATTGGTTGGTACTCTCTCTCTCTCTCTCTCTCTCTTTAATGGCTCAATTGTCCACTGACTGCTGGATGGGTGTTCCCCCTGACTGCGGGGGGGGGGGATAGTCTAGAATATTTGTGCAGTAAACACCTGCATGTCTCACCTTCTAGAATGTTCCATTCTAGGTCTATAATTGAACTCAGGTCCAATCCTGGTAGCTGCCTGGGACATATTCCTGGGTAACTGGACCTGGGTTATTTTTGGAACCCTTTTCAACTGAGCCACATCCTAGTTTGACCCTGCAATAACCCAAGTTATACTCCTTTCACACCGCACAAATAACCTATTTCGAATATCCCGGTTCCAGCAACCGACCCAAGATAAAAGCAGTGTTATTCCCGAGTCGGACTCTGGTTGAACGACCCGGTCCCGTTCACGTCTATGGAGGAGGCAGCAGCATCACCTCTGTGTTGCCTTCTCCCCCGCCTCCCGCCTGACACTCTGGCCCCCCAGATGACGTCAGTGACCCGGCAATAAGCCAGGTTGCTGTAAGCCGCCAACTTTGCAAATTTCGGGTTGCTCCCGGGATGGAGCCATGCCCATATCCTAAATGCAACCTGGCATTTGCGATGTGAAAGGGTTATTATTGTGGCAGTGGTAAGGGGGGGGGGGCAGGACATAAGCAGTAAATAAATTAAGGAGAATTTTAATTGAGCACAGAATCTATTCTGTATTTTGTGAGAGCATTGGAATGCACACTTCACCGAATCATTTTTGCTTTTAAAAAAAACAAGGAGAGAAGTAATAACGGTACTTTAGAAAAGAGACACTAATGAGTGAAAAATCTAAAAACAGTCTCAGTTAAAAATAGAGCAAATTCAGATCATTATTAAAATGAGTTGTTACTAGATAAATATCTAGCTCTCTAAATTAATATTTTTGTGACACTGTCTAGGTAACAAAGAAAAATGTATTTTTCTTATTCCCGAATTGTGCATGGCTTAATTGAGTCCATATCTGGGGACATGCAAGCCACGGGTTGGGGGGGGGGGGGGGGGTAACTGTAATGTAGCTACAAGTGATGCACGATAACAACCATTGTTAACTATATTTTCGTTCATATCATCTGGTGTGTGCACACTTGATCCCCCTGGTCCTTTATGACCCGATCTGTCACCTGCACGTACAGCTCAATCCGGACTTTATCTTCAACGGACAGTATGCTCTTGGGTGTGGCACTGGACAATATTGTATGTAAAAATCTTTAAGTGTGTATGCTCTATATCGGTGGTCCTGGAGCTCCGGTGAGTTCAAGGGACAACTTGTCTAATGTGTACCCATCTTGTATGTCCTGTATGTATAACCACATTATGTCCTGGAGTCAGCAGATTGCTGTTGAAACATAACAATCTATGGCGATGGCGGATGCTATAAGTCATCGGTTCTCAACTCCATTGTTCATGGTTCCCACAACATGCCACATTTCCCGGATCTCTTTAATCACGCACAAGAGAGATGATCTATTTTTCTCGATCCGTAATTATGCCAACTATTTCTACACACACAAATCCTGAAACCATAACCTGTTAGGGTATACTAGAGTTGTAAACCATCACTATAGGTGAGAAAGTCTAGACTTGGCATGCTGGGTTACAAAAACACTGGATGCAGTCCAGCGCTGTTTAACGGGGCCTATTTCTTTTTTTTTTTTTTTTACAGTCATTGTAAGTCGCTAAGCAGCACTCTGAAATGAAGTGTACTTCCGTCAAATAACAGGCATCTATAAAATAGAGGTATTTGATCTTTACGAATCGGTACGCAACCTGCCAAGGCTTTGGCTTCTGTGGGCTTTAGCAGCGAGCGGTTTGATGAATATCATACTTGCCCAAGATGGCAGCTGCAAGATAGAATACATTATTTTGAGATAGCGCGTTTATTTTATTCTGACAAGGAAAATTACAGCAGACAAAACTTGAGTCCTACAGCACACAATAATTAATGAAATTGCAATGGCTATCTTTTCTTAAAACTGTCACTTCTGCTGGTACATTGTGTTACATAGACAATAAAGGGATTGGTTATTTAGCAAAAAAAAAAAAGAGCAAGGAAAATAAACTTACAGTATTTTAAAGCCAGTCTTAAATTACCTAAAAAATAACTTGTGCGTGTTTGAATAATTATTTTTTACTTTATACACTTCAGTGGAGTTATGCAAGTTATGTTGATTTTGATGTCTTGCTAGTTGTAATTGTTTTGTCTTTCATTTTAATTATTTAACAAATTTTGGATTTAATGAGAAACACAAATTTCAACAAAATATTATGGGTAAATTGACCTGCATCTTTTTTTAACACTGCATCTTCTACTGTCACATGGTTACGCTAGCCATTTTATGGGCCAGCGCAACGTTTTTGGAAATAAAGGCTATCTATTCTCTAGGAGCCAACTACTGAGATATAATGGACTCAAATCACAAAATGTCTTCTGGCGTTATGTCTTAAGTAATGCCCTGTCCCTATTTGGTTTGGTCCTCCTAATTTGATCTTCATTAATAGGCCATATAATGGACTTCCAAAATGTCTGCATGCCTTCACAAATTTCTAGACCACACATGTGCACTGTTATATGTGGCTTTGGGTCGTTTTGTTTGATTGTTTTCTCATAAAGGTGAATTCCACTATAAGAACCATCAGAAATTCACAGAAGTGCTGGCCATACTATAAACAACTATCTTACCGATTACGAAAAATCCTACCAGTTTTTGACCTCGCTGAACAATCATCGTTGAGTGTAGGTACGGGAACAATAACCATTCAACACTAAAAACAATAGCGATGGATAGGTTTGATCCTCAAGATCATCCTATACATAAACACATTTCCATAAGTACTTGCCTGTTCTGAATTTTGGTCATCAAAACTTTTCCAAGCTTCCAAATAATGTTTAAATTAACTGATACAAACTGTTTGTAAAATAAAGATGTCATTGGTCACACATCTGTGGAGATTTCAGACACACTTTGATAAGGCCTTGATGAAGAGACATTTGGTCTCTAAAACGCGTCGTAATAATGGAACTTACCAGAAACTCCATATTGAAGTGGATACTACTGCAGAGGAGCATCTTGTAAGCTTCAGTAATGGCATGATTTATTAAACAGATAGCATTCTTTTGCTTACCAGTCATCCCCAAAGCGGAACATGCTGCCCATACACAATATCACCTTATTTCTCAATACATCAAACTTTAAAAATACTTGAACAGATGGCGTTTGTTCTTGATGCCTGGTTTCGTCTTATGGGTAGGATCACCAGGTTGCGTAGAAGGATCATTTTGGATTCTTTACTCCCTTTTTGTTTAACTCTGCCGGACAACAGGAACTTCATATTCATATTTGAGCTACTAAGTCAGACTCAGCAGAGTTAAGTTTCACTGCTATGTTTGGGACAGCTGGTTTTCAGATCCACCGTCTCCGCACCGAAGCACTGTTGAATTCCTACTGTATCTTAACATCGACTGCTGCTATTCCAAGTGAGTTGGGTACAGAATTAGCACTGAATATCGTCATGAATAGAGCCTATAGAGTGACCAGGATTACTGGATATTCTGCCTTGTGTATCAGAGATAGTCCAGCATTTATATTTATCTTTAATAAGGATTTCTAGAAGCTATACAGTGTCCTTAACTATTGATTATTCTGCTTTGTTCATCACATAACTTTTGTTATTTATGTATTACCCGTTCATATCTAATGTACTTTACCATATATGGATGGTATAATGGTTAGCATTATTGCCTAACAGCACTGAGGTCATGGGTTCTATCCCCACCATGTGTTATATATACGGGGCAGTACGGATGGTGTAATGGTTAGCATTACTGCCTCACAGCACTGAGGTCATGGGTTCTATCCCCACCATGTGTTATATATACGGGACAGCACGGATGGTGTAATGGTTATCATTACTGCCTCACAGCACTGAGGTCATGGGTTCTATCCCCACCATGTGTTATATATACGGGGCAGTACGGATGGTGTAATGGTTAGCATTACTGCCTCACAGCACTGAGGTCATGGGTTCTATTCCCACCATGTGTTATATATACGGGGCAGTACGGACGGTGTAATGGTTACATTACTGCCTCACAGCACTGAGGTCATGGGTTCTATCCCCACCATGTGTTATAAATACGGGGCAGTACGGATGGTGTAATGGTTAGCATTACTGCCTCACAGCACTGAGGTCATGGGTTCTATCCCCACCATGTGTTATATATACGGGGCAGTACGGATGGTGTAATGGTTAGCATTACTGCCTCACAGCACTGAGGCGATGGGTTCTATCCCCACCATGTGTTATATATACGGGGCAGTACGGACGGTGTAATGGTTACATTACTGCCTCACAGCACTGAGGTCATCGGTTCTATCCCCACCATGTGTTATATATACAGGGCAGTACGGACGGTGTAATGGTTACATTACTGCCTCACAGCACTGAGGTCATGGGTTCTATCCCCACCATGTGTTATATATACGGGGTAGTACGGACGGTGTAATGGTTATATTACTGCCTCACAGCTCTGAGGTCATGGGTTCTATCGCCACCATGTGTTAAATATACGGGGCAGTACAGATGGTGTAATGGTTAGTATTACTGCCTCACAGCACTGAGGTCATGGGTTCTATCCCCACCATGTGTTATATATACGGGGCAGTACGGATGGTGTAATGGTTAGCATTACTGCCTCACAGTGCTGAGGTCATGGGTTCTATCCCCACCATGTGTTATATATACGGGGCAGTACAGATGGTGTAATGGTTTTAGCATTATTGCCTAACAGCACTGAGGTCATGGGTTCTATCCCCACCATGTGTTATATATAGGGGGCAGTACGGATGGTGTAATGGTTATAGCAATACTGCCTCACAGCACTGAGGTCATGGGTTCTATTCCCATCATGTGTTATATATACGGGGCAGTACGGATGGTGTAATGGTTAGCATTACTGCCTCACAGCGTTGAGGTCATGGATTCTATCCCCACCATGTGTTATATATACGGGGCAGTACAGACGGTGTAATGGTTACATTACTGCCCCACAGTGCTGAGGTCATGGGTTCTATCCCCACCATGTGTTATATATACGGGGCAGTACGGACGGTGTAAAGGTTATAGCATTACTGCCTCACAGCAGTGAGGCCATGGGTTCTATTCCCATCATGTGTTATATATACGGGGCAGCACGGATGGTGTAATGGTTAGCATTACTGCCTCACAGCACTGAGGTCATGGGTTCTATCCCCACCATGTGTTATATATACGGGGCAGTACGGATGGTGTAATGGTTATAGCATTACTGCCTCACAGCGCTGTGGTCATGGGTTCTATCCCCACCATGTGTTATATATACCGGGCAGTACGGACGGTGTAATGGTTAGCATTACTGCCTCACAGCACTGAGGTCATGGGTTCTATCCCCACCATGTGTTATATATACGGGGCAGTACGGACGGTGTAATGGTTATAGCATTACTGCCTCACAGCACTGACGTCATGGGTTCTATCCCCACCATGTGTTATATATACCGGGCAGTACGGACGGTGTAATGGTTAGCATTACTGCCTCACAGCACTGAGGTCATGGGTTCTATCCCCACCATGTGTTATATATACGGGGCAGTACGGACGGTGTAATGGTTAGCATTACTGCCTCACCGCGCTGAGGTCATGGGTTCTATCCCCACCATGTGTTATATATACGGGGCAGTACGGATGGTGTAATGGTTATAGCATTACTGCCTCACAGCACTGAGGTCATGGGTTCTATCCCCACCATGTGTTATATATACGGGGCAGTACGGACGGTGTAATGGTTAGCATTATTGCCTAACAGCACTGAGGTCATGGGTTCTATCCCCACCATGTGTTATATATACGGGGCAGTACGGATGGTGTAATGGTTATATTACTTCCTCACAGTGCTGAGGTCATGGGTTCTATCCCCACCATGTGTTATATATACGGGGCAGTACGGATGGTGTAATGGTTATATTACTTCCTCACAGCACTGAGGCCATGGGTTCTATTCCCACCATGTGTTATATATACGGGGCAGTACGGACGGTGTAATGGTTAGCATTATTGCCTAACAGCACTGAGGTCATGGGTTCTATCCCCACCATGTGTTATATATACGGGGCAGTACGGATGGTGTAATGGTTAGCATTACTGCCTCACAGCGCTGAGGTCATGGGTTCTATCCCCACCATGTGTTATATATACGGGGCAGTACGGATGGTGTAATGGTTATATTACTTCCTCACAGCACTGAGGCCATGGGTTCTATTCCCACCCTGTGTTATATATACGGGGCAGCACGGATGGTGTAATGGATATAGTATTACTGCCTCACAGCACTGAGGTTATGGATTCGTTTCTCACCATGTCTCTAACTGTGCAGAGTTTGTATATTCTGCCCTTACTTGCGTGGGTTTCCTCCGGCTACTCTGGGTTCCTCCAACAATCCAAAAATATACCGGTGGGTTAGTTGGCTCCCAACAAAATTAACCCTAGAATGTCTGTGTGTGCATGTATATGTGGTAGGGAATATAGATTGTAAGCTCCACTGGGGCAGGGACTGATGTTGGTGTTCAACAATTCTCTGTAAAGCGCTGCGGAATATGTGTGCGCTATCTAAGAAACTGTTAATAAATAAATATAATATTGAATATGCAACTATGCTAGAACTGTCGTATTGATCCAGCAATAAGGGACTTTCTCCCTTTATTAAATATTTTATATTTGATTAATATAGCCCATTTCCCACCAATTTCTTATATTTTGGTTATCTTATTTGGGCTCATTTTGGGTAGAACCTAGGTGTTTTTAGGTGCTTCAAGTCCAGTTAAGAGCCAGATTTCGCAGCAGCACGAATATATTCTGCCAGTCAGAAGTAAAGACCTGACATTGAATAGATGGATTGACATTATAATGTCTGAATTGAACTGGAATTGAATACCCCCTAAAATTGGGTACACACTGGAGCGATGTTGGCACAATATGCCGTTTCTAATGATATATCGCCTACTTGGCTCAGTGTGTACGGGTAATTCCACGCTCCTATGGTCACTAGTGATGGATGCTCGATTTGATATACTGCATATCGAACCTAGAGATTTCACGAACGTCCTTGTTTGTGCTAATGAAGACGGAACATGATTTTCCCGGTAATCATTAACATCGTGCCAGTGTGTACGAGCAATCTCCACCAACAGGCATTTGTTCCGATGTCGAATCAAAGGCCCGTTGCTCCAGTGTGTACCCAGCTTAAAGCAGTTGTGGATCAGTTTGGTTTTAACAAGACCAGAACATTTCCTTCAACTTGGATTCATTATTCTTATTTCATTAAAACCAAACTACCAAGTAATACCCACTGCATTTTCTTGCATGTTTGGGTTCTCTAGAGCATAAACTCTGAATCTCCGCTCCAATTAGTTGCGAGCAGCTGAAACAAGAACTTCTTGCCCCCATTCCACCACCACCACCACACGCAGTGGCCACACTAGGACTGTAATGCAACTTCAGCACTACCCAAGAATAAAGGAGTTAAACCTTGCAAATACTAATAACCGCTTTTACCCCAGGTAAGCTATAAATTCTCGCTACATGCTGGCTGTTTAATTTCTGGTTGAGGAAGCACAGCAGTTTTTTAGTTCATTATCTTTGGGAAAAAAAACAGTAACAAGATAATACAGCTGCCTCTGATTAAGATGTAAATTCTTTCTAATTAGAATGTAAATTCTTACATTTAAATGAAGACATCAGTTGTCAGGATGCCATATGATATCTTATTTCACCTTGCTTGAATGGAGCGCTCAGCGCTCGTCTATAGCACTAAAAGAGTTTTGCGGAGCCTTTGTTGTGTGATTCTTGTAATATTCCCTCTTCATGTTGCCTTTTCACCATATCCTTTGTTTGTTTCCCCCCCTTGCATCTGATATTGTTGTGCCATGGGATTCCGCGGAAGTTTGGAATGAAAATTGAGTTCATTTGGTGCCAGTATCCGCTTCTGCCTCAATTACTTCTGCTGAATTTTTCCTCAATGTAAATCAAAGAGGTTGCATAAAGTAGCGCGTGTATTCGAAATAATTAATTTCCCATAAAGTGATGGATCAAGTCCAATCAACCTCCCTGAAATCCAAATAATAGAAAAGAGAATTAGAAATTAATTAACATTTCCTGTCATTAATAGTTTATTGTGGCTTTTTTTTTCTTTGCCACAGCGTATTTTTAATAAGTTTTAGAAAACATTTTATTTATTTTTTAGACTTAATTTTTTTTTTCCTTTTATTATTGTAGAATAATAAAAGAGCCTTTGACCACAATTATACTGTGGGGAGAATATGTTAATAAAAAATGTTGGCAGAAACATTCCCATGGAGAGTAGCGCTTTGATTACGCTTACAATGAGAAAGTAAGTAAACATGCAAGTAAGTAAAAAGTAGTATTATAGGGGCTGCAGCCATGTACTTATTTTGCGAAGGCACTCTCAGCCAATCAGCAGTAGCCAGCAGTAGCCAGCAGTCAGCCTCATCTGTGCTTATTTTGCACTTGAGATCCAGAACCCGCAATATATAAGCCTCCTGTAAGACGCGTTTGCATGAAACTGTCCTAAAGCTGGTTATACACTTAGTGATATAAAGGATGACCTATCCTACTGTTGTGCTTTCACTGATGTCCGCGGGTCGTCCCATCTAACGCTGTGCACGTCAGATTGGTCAACCCTTTGGACAATGGCGTGCAGTTAAATGCAGGATTTACATCCAGTCTGGGTGTCACTGGAACACGCCATCATTTAGTGTGTACATAGTGTTACGGTTGTTGGCCTACAATTCCGTGCCCCATTCCATTTAATTTGTAAGGAGTTGTCGACACACGATACAACAGAATTTTCACATGGAAGCTTAATAGTTCTGCACATGGGCAGTACAGAGATTCATACTAAGATGGGATCTCTATTGAAGTTGGGATGTTGCCCATAACAACCAATCAGAATTTACTTACCATCGACTGGATACTGTCTTGACTTGTATGGCTTCAGAAAAGGAGACTTCGGTTCATATTACGTCTAGCTTATATGTTCTATAAAAATGGGACAATGTCAGGTCCAATGTTCGGAAGAGGGGCATCTAAGCAGGTAATGTATATACTCATGCCCATTCAGAGTAATAAATATCTTTGCAATAGTCATTGAGTTTTGATTTTGCACAAGCATACGTCAGTACGGTAGTCTCCTGTAGTGGAGTTTAGCCGGAGACCAACCTCAGTGAAATAGGTGAATTGTGGTGTTACTATGTATGAGAGTGCGGATGATCAGCGTGAGTCATACTGTAGACGGCAGAAACAGCACATCCTAGGACACCCAGGGCGGCCATGTTCTTGAACACATCTTTTTGGCAAAGCACAGGTTCCCTCAGGACATTTGTAGATTAAAACGAGAGGGGAACATTTCGCATACCTTGAATAACGGGTTGGATAATCTTCAAAAAGACAAAACTGTATGCCTTGGGGGCTTTTGGTATTGAGTGAACAATGGTTTAGGCCAACTTTATAATAGGGGCTTAGTAGAAAATGTAATAGCTACTTATGTTCTTAAGCTCATATATGTTTGTTGGAGATTGATGTAAGTAAACAACCTGGATCTAGCAGAATGCGGAAGTCATGCGGATGCACCTTGTAAGACGAGAAGTGCACCGAACAGAGCAAACTCCTGACCATGAAGCTCAGTATACATGTGTGTGTGTGTGTGTATATATATATATATATATATATATATATATATATTATACTAGTGTTCCCGCTCAAAGCTAATTCTTCGAAAGCTAGTAGATGTAGTTTCACTTGTTGCCAACAGGTGGCAGTGTTTCAGACGGACACTTTAGACATATATATTATAGATATATACAAAAAGTGAATAGCACTAAAATTTCAATCTTACACAAGTCGAGCACGATATGTATGCACATAGAATATCCAGCACAAAAGTCCAGATGTATGGCCGCAGCTCCTTCAAATTTGTATAAACCTCCGGTTCAGAGGGTGATTGATCTGTTAGAAAAGGAGGAAGGAGCGCGTCATGAAGGAACAAGGACCAGTAAAAACAGATCCTGGATACAATACAAATATTGCTCGTACCAATAAAAGAACGATGTGGGCTGGTTACCACACAGAGCTTTTACACAGCACCAGGCATACACTCCACCAGACTTTTAACCTGAGCCACAATCAGGGGGGGAGCGGGGGTCCCCCAGATACCGGGAGGGTTGCCCATCTTTCCGGGGGGCCGGGAGGGTGACCCAATTTTCGAGAACCTCCCGGCCATTCCGGGAGGGTAGGCAACCCTGTTCTAGCACCCGCCATCTTTGAAAACTCATGCAGTTCCTCTTCCCTGCCTGGGGTGTCTCTGTCTGCTGTGGGGTTTCTAGCACAGGTCTGGTTTACATATCAGTGCTGATATACAGACCACACTGCATGAGTTTTTAAAGATGGCGGGTGCTTGAATGAACATTATTTATATTCCAACACTTTGCACTGATTATATCATAGTTCCTACGGAGTCTATTCTGTGACTGTGTTGTGTGTCTGTCTTTGCGGTGCTTGTTTTCATCTTGCACTGCCGTCTGTGAATCCACTTCCTCTCGCACCGTTATACAGAGATCTGAGTGATGCGTTTGAGCCAGGAGCAGCGGTAAGCTTTGGCATGTGTGAAATGCGATTTGAAGCTTGACATCAAGGTAAATCATGACTGCTAGGTAGTGTACACGCAAAGATATTGTATGAAGGTGTTGATGTCAAGTGCTTGTAAATCCTTGAAGATTAATTGAAGCATGTTCGGACAAGCCAAGAGATGGCAGATGATCTGATTTTCTCATTGCCTTGACTGTTGTTGTCCTCTCAGTTCACTGCCTGCTAAATTCTCCCAAGTGTTCGGAGATTTACATCTATTTTTTACCAATTCGGGGGCCAGCAGTGATTTTTCCCGATCTAAAAAATTCCTTACGTAGAAACTTTCCCGAACGTTTTACAAACACATCAAAGGGATCTTGGTTAGATGGAAGTGTGCGAACGTCTCTGCTTGTTTTTCAGCCGCAGAACCCGACCATATTTTGTTTTGCCTCGCCGGGTGCCAGGAAAGCATATGTGTTTGCTTTCACAGGAAATTAATTGTTTGTTAAATAAGTGGTAGAATGTTCCTGTCTGTGTTAATAATTGTCTCTAATGTTTTAACATTTATTTTTACTGCTGACTGTTTTTTTGTTTCGTTTTTTTACCATATTGTGTTATTGGCAGATCGCTTATTTATACCGTACAGTGTTAAAGCTCGGTGGCTGAAGAGACGACGGAATGGAAAATAACATGGCTTTAATGAATGGCAACATGGGATCAGAGGGTCTGATTCAGACTTGGCTAAGCTGCGTATACTCGCCTAGTGAACAGGGCAGCGCCGGCCCGGGTGGGGATGTGTACGTGAACACGTCCCCTCGCATGCGGCCGAAGAGGAGAGAAATTATTTTATGGTCGTCGACCATCGAATGTTTTTTTTTTCTCCCCTTCAGAAATAAGTCCGTCTAAACGGACTATTATTTGTTCCGCTGACTGCCGATAACCAAAGCGGGGACGATAAACGGAGCGTTCCCTGATGCCGCCCCCCTCCCTCCCTGGCCATGCGTTCACACAGGGGGTCTGCACATGCTCATATACGCACATGCGCAGTGCCCAACACCATTGAAAATGGGGAAGATTTTGGACCCATGTGAACGGGGCTGAATCAGCCCCAGAGTGAGCAAAGTGTTTCTTAGACCACATTTAGGATTGCAGAGTACAACAAGAAGGGAATCGTGTATGGAGTGTGCTGGAGGTTTAGGCGCCCCATGTAGTTCGGCTTAAGCAGTCTACTCTTGTACCCGGGAAGCGGTTGCAAGGTCTACAGTGTCTAGGTAGACGGTCAAAAAAGTCGACATGCAATATATTGAAATTGACAAATGGTCAACACAATTAAAAAGCTCGCCATGACAATGGTTGACATATGAAAAGGTTGACATGACTTTTTCACACTTTCCCATCCAGGTGAACTACAATGGGAAGTGTGCCAAGCAAGACACCAGGTCCGAAGCATGGCGAGCAAAGCACTACACTAATTGGGTAGTCCATGTCAACATTGACACAAAAGTGTGAAAAACTCATGTCGACATGTTCGTGTGTCAACCTTTCAACTAGGGATGCCAATCCCGGATTTCAGGATTGAAAAATGCTCATCGCTAAAAAAAAAAAAAAAACATGCCCCGACCACCCCACAGATTTACTTACATGGGCTGGCTGGCCCGTGGTGGCTGGGAGCGTGGTAGTAAGAAGCACTGCGGGGGTGCCTGGTGGCGCCCCGCAGATTTACTTCCTTGGTTGGGCGGCGGCTGGGAGTGGGGCAGAGAGCAGCGCTGCGGGGGTACCTGCCTTGTGCCTCCGAGCCGAGTATTTTTCAACAATCTAGCAGCTACTTACTTTCTAGAGTTTGTATTATTTGCTACATACTCATCATATATCATGTGTCCTCTTTACAAAATAAGATCATGGATAGAAAGAAACCAAGCCTATGTATTCCATGTAAGCCTGTATTGGAATGAATGGTACTCGGAGACATTACATTACAGGTGTCTTTAGCTAGGATTAAATTGACTAAAGACAGTGTCAGATGCAAAACAAGAGGCTCGGTTCTGAGCTGTCGGTGTTCTCGTGATATTCTCCTCCGTATAGCCGAGTCGTTTTATTTATTTCACGCCGGAGCTGTCAGCCAGTATTGGCCTCGTGGTACAATCATTGCATATTCATAGCTAATAACATGTTATCTGACATACTGTCACAATCTGAGGCTGAGGGGTCTTTTCAGGAGAGATTCCTGGTAGGTGGGCACTTTCATGTGTAGATAGAAGGGTTTGCAAAATGGCTTTATTTTTAGCATGAATTTCTGTACATACCAATACATGCCCCCCTAAGGTTCTCTTCCCTTAATTGCGCCAATTATATATGGCAGTGTGTATGCCCCCACCTCCGCACACCTCGGTGGATGTGGTTCTGGGGTCTGACAAAATTCAGGATTATAGAATCCAGTTCCTCTTGAAATTAATCATTTTCTTTTGATTGAGGGACAAAAATAACTGTAATTTATACCAATATGTTAAATAAAGGGTGTGGTGTGACTAGTCGACAAAATGTTGACACCAGAATGTTGACATAAACACTAGGTATGTTGAAAAACACTTAGGTCGACATGGATAAAATATCATTCAACATGTTGACACCAGGATGTTAAGGTATTGTTTATTGCTTATTTTAGCCTGAGGGAGGTATCAATTTGGGATTCCGACTGTCGGAATCCTGGGCCGTTTTCAGCCAACTCGCCTGCAGCTCAGCCAGTGGATTTCCACGATCTGCCTGTCGAGTGTCGAAAAGGGGGTGTGCCGGCGAAAACGGCGCGGATTCTAAAAAGACGGCCGTGAACACAACAATCCACGGCCATCACACACCCTCCCGAAAACGCTCAGACACGCCTATCGTTTTCCCGGATAATCCCAGCGGATTCCTAGACACGCCTACTTCCTGTCAATCACCTTGCGTACGACGTGTAAATACAAAAAATAGCAGAACTTCACAAAATGGCCTCATGCTTGCGTACAACAGGCCGTACGCGTGTGCAGTGTATTACTAATCTGACACCGTGCGACCAGCTCTGAATTCCCTCCATTGTGACTGTGACCTGACGTAGTGTGATGATGACAGCGAATAGCAAGACCTAGAACTTACCGCATAGACAATCCCCGGAGTCGTCATAGTACGTAACAGCTGGTAGGGTAGGTGCCAGGGACCCAATATCCACCTGTCTAACCCCGGCAACCGGTCGATGCTGTTAAATGGATCAATATCGCCAGGACTTCACCTGCAAAAGTGCTGGGATGTCAGTCAGCATGACATATACACTATAACATGCTTATATAGGAAAAATCAGTAGCAGGGTAATCTATTCCCTATACCATTACTACATCATATCAGCTTTTGTGGTTTGGTATCTGCAGTGACTGCATTGGGTACACAGAGGACGCTCTACCTGTGTTATCCATCAGTCCTGGATCTTCAGCTCCCAGAACCACCCCTTTTAAAGTTAATATTGTGAAGCAGGGCCGGATTAAGGTCTGTGGGGGCCCCCGACAGAGGCAGGTGGTACCTGGGCAGCATGGGGTCCAGGCAGCGGGGATCCGGGCAGTGCCACAGTGGGGTCCGCACAGGGCTGGGGAGGCAGCGGGGTACCTGTGGCGGTTGGGCAGTCAGCCGCGGGGTCCCTGCAGTGGATGGGCAGTCAGGGCGGGGTCCCTTTGGCAAATGGGAACTAGTAGCGCTACTAGTTCCCATCTGCCGCAGGGACCCTGCCGCTGACTGCCCAGCTGCTGCAGGGACCCCCTGCACGCCCCGTGCTGCCCAACCCCGCCACCGTCGCAGCAGTGCCGTCCCTGTCGCCCTGTGGTTAATCCGGCCCTGTTCTGAAGTCACTGGATACGATTGTACAGTTTGGATATCGTACACTGGCAGGCAGTACAGTGCTGTAACATCTGTAAATGTGCGCAAGATCGCACCATGTGATGTCACGCTTAATTGAATATGTCTCTATGAGTTATAGTCCTACGGGATGTGTCATCTTAAACACAGGTGCATCAACTATAGTGGATGAGCCACAGCTTTACACTGAAGTGGGGACAGCTTTGTTATGTTATTGTGTCCTGGGGCTAATTCCGCAGCTATTGCTGTTTAAGGTGGGATTTTGCTAACAAAAACATGTCATTACAAATGAGCCCATTAATGAGCAAGATAACATTGTTCTGTATTGTTCTGTAATTAATCGGTGGGAGAAGTCTGTGTTTATAGAATTGCCCTCGGAGAAATGATACAAATATCTTTTTTATTTTTTCCACATATTAAATATTTTTTTTAACCTATTTATTTACTTTACCCTGCGAACATAAACGTGTTTCCTTTAAGCTTCTGTACACATGGAGCAATATATTTCTCCGCAATATATTGCTCAGCGTCCCATATTCTTCAGCGACCACCCCAGGGCTGGTCGCGGGAGCACGCTTCCGGCAGAAGATGGCCCATACACATGCGATATGGTCGCTTACCGACCATATCCCCGTCGCTATCGGCTAGAATCGCCCCGTGTGTACCGGGCTTTAGAGAGGTGCAAAAAGTTGCTGGTGAACTGAGTTTTCGTGCAGTTGTCATATTTTAGCCTGCTCTGATCGCAAGGCGCCCATACACAATGCGTTTTTTGGGTGCAATGCACGCTCCCCTGGACAGCACAGCGCTGTAGCACATTTTGTACTAGATACACTGCAATCTAGTACAAGTTCATCGCACCGTGTATGCGCACCTTTAGCCTGATCTAATCCTCGTCTTATATATATGACATTATTAAGAACTAATATCAGAAGTGTTCAGTTGACATAAGGAAATAAAACATGCACAGTGTTCTCCTAAGTGTTACAGAGAATATTCACAATGTTGTGAGGTTCAGCGACTAAATATACCTGTGTTTTTCAAAAAAATTATTTATTAAAAAATGTGCACAGTAGCGCTACACGGAATTTTTAATGGTGCAAACAGTGAAACCTTTACATAGAAAAAATAGATAAGATATACAGTATATGAGACCTTTAAAAAATTGCTAAATAAGAACAATATATAAAAATATGTTACTTTAAAAATATAAGAACAAAACTTATCTAGTGGAGGAGTCAGCAGGCAGTATCAAATGCGTTTCGTCTATTTAGACCCCTTGATGAAGTCTAGTAGATGAAACGCATCGGGTAATGCCTGCGGACTCCTCCACTAGATAAGTTATGTTCTTATATTTTTAAAGTAACATATTTTTATATATTTTTCTTATATAGCAACGTTTTAAAGGTCTCGTAGTGGTCTTAATATTTAAAGGACAACTGACACCCTAGATAAATAAGGAAATACCTGCAGGTTACTGTCACTTTTACACCCTAATCCATATAGGGGATACTGACCAGTTCAGGACACAAGTGGCGCCTTACATCTTTTTCTTTGGAAAGTACAATTTGGCCCCGAACAGGTTCAGGTACCCGGTTCCTGATGATGTCATATTTTAATAAGAGGTTCAGGAACTAGGTTCCAGCTGAAAAATAACACTGGTATTAATCAACAACAAGTTGTCATGGGAAAAGCTGCTGCTCAATAAAGAATGAATAAATGCGCAGCTTGTATAACACTGCTTGGAGGTTGAACAATCACACACCCACCTTCTGATAGTATATGCTATGGGTGCAGTACACACAAAGAATGAAGAAAGACGAGAACAATTGATTAGGATTTTTGAATTTAATTTGTTTTTAATGCGCAGCTTGTACAATGCTGCTTGGAGGCCGAACAATCACACACTCACCTTTTGACAGTATATACTATGGGTGCAGTACACAGATGAAGAAAGACAATAAATATTGATTAGAATTTTTTTAATTTGTTTTTAATGTGCAGCTTGTACAATGCTGCTTGGAGGCCGAACAATCACACACGCACCTTCTGACAGTATGCTATGGGTGCAGTACACAAAAACAATTAATAAAGATGAGAAAAATTGATTTGGATTTTTTTACTTTAATTATTTTTAATGCGCAGCTTGTATAACAATCACACACGGAACTTGTGGTGTATACTGCAAAAAGAGAAAGATTGGGATAAGCCCACTATCGGCGCCACAGATGAGGAGAGGAAACTGGAATGGAAATGTGCTTCCTTTATCTGTGGCGCCGATAGTGGGCTTTCTCTTTTTGCACTATTTCACACAGGTGGGAGGGCACCTGAAGGGATATACTCCATTGGCAGTCCACTGGGAGGGACTTATACACCTCTCTTTTACTTTGTGGTATATACTATTGGGGTGCAGTTATATACAGAGCAAAAAAATTGTGTTCGGCCGCGCTTGGGTTTCCAAACAAAGCCGGAAATTTCCAAGCGCCGCTCGCAGGCACTCGGGCCGAGGATGTTCGTAGCGGTTCGGATTCCACAGAATCCGAACCGATCATCTCTAATATATACTATCATACATCAATGAACATGCAGCTGTGAACTGGAAGGAGCAACCAAAAACTGAGATAAGGACGACTTTGTAATGTTTCTGGTATGCTTTATCAGATATTTTGCACATGTATTCATTTTATTTATCACATTCATTACACTAATATTATACATGTATATATAGGAACTCTTAAATGTCAAATCTACTATACCCAGCCATCGCCACTTCATTACTGCAACTCCCCCACCTCTAAGAGCACATGAATAGGCTGCAAAGTGTAATCCTTTTGAAGTTATCTAGTGAAAACCTGCTTATGTGCCTCTATTGTGGTCCCCGCTCTTTGTCACTGTACCTATTGTGTCCAGAGTATTCATGGCTTGTTCTTTAGAGAGAACCCTTTTTAATGACCCGTCTTTGTTTTATTATATATACAGCGTATACATAACTGCTCATTGTGCACTTAGTGTACTCTTGGCTAAATATAAAGTGCTGTAAGTGAATTTGCTGACGCTTTCCCGTTACTGTGGATTATTTTCTGTGAGTGTCACTGTCCGGAACAACGTTTTGTACGTCTCTGTATCTGTAATACCTCTTTTACACCAGAACTGCCGGGTCGCACCCGTGTTTTTGGACCCGGATGCGACCCGGCAGTTGTTCCCTTTTACTCCGCCGTCCCCCGGCATTGTGCCGGGGGAGGGGGGGGGGGTAATGCCGGTGAAGTCGGACCCTGAGCCAGCGCTTGGAGATTACATCATCTCCAAGCGCCAGAAAACCCGCAGGCGGGACCCCAGCAACGCTGACTGACACACTGGGGGCACCAGCACCAAGGAAAGATGCTGGGCTGCCCCCAGCCTCTGTGCACCACAGCCTCCGTCCATGAGGTGAATGGATGCCGCACACAGACATCCATTCACCTCCTCCCATCCTCCGCTGCTGTCTGCACTGTATGCGGCCCCTGACCAACGTCTGGACTTGACCACAGGACGCTGCTGTCTGGAGGTTGGGGCTTCCCTATTGGTGGAAATGGGTCCCTTGGATGACCCGGGTTACCCATTTACATGGCCCCTGACTCCGGGGAAGCCCCATGTCTGACCCTCAACATTTGCCGGGTCGGACACCTGGGGAACAGGACCCGGGATATTTATTATTTACCCATTTTTCACTAAGCTCCGGCCCGGGCTGGAGCGGCAATATCCTGGGTCGAGGCTCTGGTGTAAAATAGGCATTATAGTTAAAGAGACAAACTACTGTACATTGGCCAAGTGGTTCTAATCTGACTTCAAATTCTGTGTTAATATCAGTTCCACAATACACGTAGCACAGACTAGTAAGGCGAGATGTACGAAGCCTCGAAAAGTGATAAACTAGAGAGTGATAAATCGCCAACCAATCAGTTTGTAACTGTCATTTTTCAAACACAGCCTGTAGCATGTCAGTTCTGATTGTCTTGTGGTTTATCACTCTCCATTTTATCACTTTTCAAGCTTAGTAAATCGGGCCCATGGGTTATCGCTATGCCCCTACACACGGAGCAATTTTAAATTAAGTAACATTTCTCAGGATATTACTTGACACCGCTACATGTGTAGGCCCTCATATGTTGCAGGGTCACCTTTCTTATACTCGGACAGGGGTGGCACGCTAGAGCTGTCCGTGGCTTCATACCACACGGCACACACCAGTTATTTTATCTTTTATATATCATCTCTCTCTCCATCTATAGAAGACCATCCGAGGTCTTTCCGATCGTGTCCTATTTCTGGTGCCGTCATTTATTTTGCAATCTGCAACCAGGGTCTCCAGTTGCGTTACACACTTTGTGTCGGCCGAGCGTCTTGAAACTCTTAGCATCTTTGTGGCGAAATTAATTGCAGGGCATATAACATGATGCTGAGGACAACCTAATGCTTTTGCTTTCAACAATGGGTCCCCCCCTGAGCTCCAAATCTTTGATTCCTGTCTGCAAAACAAAGTCCTTAGACCCCGTATTTTTTTGACCTGCTAAACAACACAATAGTTAAGACAAAGTGTAAGTGATGTGCATTGTTGTCCTGAGGTGCCCTCATCACTGTACCCCCATGGGGGGTGGGTTATCCATTGTAGAACATAGATGTGATTAGAGAAGCTCACAGCACATAATACTCACTTACAACCCTGTCCTGGATATTCCTTGCTCCATGCTGGGGACGTGTGTAACGTTCCAGCCTTAGCACCCAGGTCATAATTATTTACAATTAGCCCTCTGCTAATGACTAAGCAAATAAGGTAGATGTAGGGGTTGACAAACTTTATCTGTGTCTTGTGCATATTAATGAACTTCACCTATAACCGTTTATGGCAGGAAACGCTGTGTTATATGCAAGCTCTATATGGATGCTGATACCTATACTGATATATATTTGGTGTTACATTGATATCACAGTGTAGAACTAGCACAGTCTATGTTTCTGTTTTACTGTTTGTTGGCCGTGTTAGTACGGATGACCGATGTTTGGGTCCTGTGCATGCACATGTTCTCATGTACACATGTGCAAGGCTTCTGTGCGGGCGACTTCACCGACCTGCACTTTCAGCATGGCGCGCGCACAGGGTAGGGGAGGCGGACAGGGGGTGGTGGTGGAGACCTACTGTGGACACATGCAACAGAATGTGTCCTCATAACAAATCCCCTAGCATGGTTGTGAAGGGACACGGCGGCAGAGGGGGGGCGGGGGGTGTTTTTTCAGTGGGGCGGGTACTCTGGGACTCCGTAAGCTGAGAGTCAAACGGAATCAGGCCCATGGCCACCAATTTTCAGCTCTATGGTGTTTATTTACTAAAATGAAAGTTCGATTTCAGATGGGTTGTTGCTATGGGCAACCAATCAGAATCTACTTATTTATTTAGCACCTTCTAGAAGATAATCTAAATATATATATATATATATATATATATATATATATATATATATATATATATATATATATATATATATATATATATATACAGTATATGTATATCTCTGTTCATAATAAAAATAGAATCTAATTTATTTTTATTTATTTACTTTATTTATTTTTACCGGGTTTTTTTTTTGTGCTGTTACATTGCCTGTAGATGTTAAGATTTGTCTGCTGTTTGTGGCATCCGTATATATTTATACTGTATTTTCTCCGTATGTATGTACATCTCTTCTCCTAGAACTCCTATTACATTTCAGGCCTGGTACAGCAGTGCGGTAAAGTTTTACAGCTGCCAGTTTGAATCACTCGGCGTCACTGAATCATTGATACAGAACCTTAAACTTTACACACCTCATTTGACCCTTTAGTGTTCTCCCTACAACTCGCTGGTTAAAGGCATAAGTTTACTATTAAACAGACATCTGACTGACGGATTTAAGTAGTCAATAGTTATCTGTGGCAGAAAATCGACAAACTGGAAAGTAAGTAGCCCCGACATGTAGTTCAGTGCAGGTTCTGTCAGGCATGGCGTGTCATCGTGTATTGTGCAGGCTCATCATCACGTTTCTCCGAGGACTTAGCTACAGAGACGTGCTGACTGCATATCTACCATCTAGCTGTGTGCTCACCTCTTATATGAGGGGTCTGGGGGCCATTGCAGCTGCCTGACATAAAATATAAAGGGATTATTCTGTGTTTTCAGTTATTTACTTTTTCTAATATTCTGATTGTCTAATGGTTAGTGGTTGGGTGAAGCCATTTATTGTCAAACAACTGTGTTTTTTACATCATAATAACAGAAACTACCCAAATGACCCTGATCAAAAGTTTACATACCCTGGAGATTTTGGCCTGATAACATGCACACAAGTTGACACAAATGGGTTTGAATGGCTACTAAAGGTAACCATCCTCACCTGATCTGTTTGCTTGTAATCAGTGTGTGTATATAAAACATAAAAGGTCAGTCAGTTTCTGGTCTCCTGAAAGACCCTTGCATCTTTCCTCCACTGCTGCACTGACATGTCTGGATTCTGAGTCATGGGGAAAGCAAAATAATTGTCAAAGGATCTGCGGAAAAAGGTAATTGAACTCTATAAAACAGGAAAGGGATATAAAGAGATATCCAAGCAATTGAGAATGCCAATCAGCAGTGTTCAAACTCTAATTAAGATGTGGAAAATGAGGGATTCTGTGGAAACCAAATCACGCTCAGGTAGACCAACAAAAAATCCACAACTGCCAGGAAAATTGTTCGGGATGCAAAGAAAAATCCACAAATAACTTCAGCTGAAATACTGGATTCTCTGAAAAAAATTGGTGTGGTTGTTTCAAGATGCACAATAAGGAAGCATTTGAGGAAAAAATGGTCTGCCTGGTCAAGTCACCAGAAGAAAGCCATTACTACGCTTACAATACTCCAAACAGCACAGAGACAAAACTTCTGGAACAAAGCCATTTGGAGTGATGAGACCAAAATGGAACTTTTTGGCCATAACCTTAAACGTTACATTTGGAGAAGAGTCAACAAGGCCTATGATGAAAGGTACGCCATTCCTGCTGTGAAACACTGCGTGGATCGCTGATGTTTTGGGGATGTGTGAGCTACAAAGGCCCTGGAAACTTGGTCAAAATTGATGGCAAGATGAATGCAGCATGTTACCAGTAAATAATGGAGGAAAATTTGCACTCATCAGCCCGGAAGCTGCGCATGGGACGTACTTGGACGTTCCAACATGACAATGATCCAAAATTCAAGGCCAAGTCCAGCTGTCATTGCCTACAGCAGAATAAAGTGAAGGTTCTGGAGTGGCCATCTCCGTCTCCTGACCTCAATATCATCGAGCCACTCTGGGGAGATCTCAAACGTGCAGTTCATACAAGACAGCCGAAGAATTTACAGGAACTGGGGGCTTTTAACCAAGAAGAATGGGCAGCTTTACCATCTGAGAAAATAAAGAGACTCATCCTCAACTACCACAAAAGACTTCAAGCTGTCATTGATGTTAAAGGGGGCAATACACGGTATTAAGAACTGGGGTATGTAAACTTTTTATCAGGGTCATTTGGGTAGTTTCTGTTGTCATTATGATTTAAAAATAGTGAACACAGTTTTTTGACAATAAATGGCTTCACCCAACCACTAACCATGAGTGAAAGAAAAGTGTGTGAGTTATCATTCATATTCTCTGACAAACTGGCAGAAAATCACACATTCTGCCAGGGTATGTGAACTTATGAGCACAACTGTATGTAATGCTGTTACCATCCTTGCCTATGCTGTTTACCTGCTACGCTGTTTACCTGTTACAAAATAAAGACCTCTCTACGCTTGGCACACTTTTATTCTCCCACCATGCCCTAGTGGTTGGTAGGGCATGAAATACCACCTGTCAGCACGTCGGCTCAAAAACAAGTGAAAAAACCCATGTTGACCTTTTGACTGTCAACCTTGGGCATGTTGATATATTTCATGTGTCGTTTTTCAATGGTCGACCTAATGACTTTTGACCCTGCTCTTTTCGACCTAGTGACTGTATACCCATTTAGACATTGTGGGGCCCTAGGCAAGACACCAGTTTGGGGCTCTCATTTTTTTGAAGACACACAGTGGATGAGACCATTTTGTGTGTCCAAATATTTTTTATCAAATAAAAGTACTTCAAAGGGATTTTTGGAGTGTGTCAGGTCCAAATAATCTCATTACATCACCTGGCAGTTACGCTATGCTCCTCTGGGAACATTTTGAATGACCAGGATATCTTTTTGGGGCCCCTTGGACCTGCCGGCCTTTGACAGCTGCCCAGGTTGCCTCCTCTGCATCCAATGTTACAGTAGGTTGGCAGTAACTGCATGTTTTATGGCTATCGTGTTGCCTATCACTGTTTTATAGACTGTTGTGTATGAAAATACCGTTTCAGCAGCTTATGAGATGTTCAGTCCATCTCGTCTGGAACCAACAATCCTTCCACAGCGTTTCTTAGATCACCACTTCTTCCCCCATCATGGTGTTTGCTCTGAACAAAAAAACCGTAGCCTCTTCACCAGATCTAAATGTTTTTATGCATTCGCTTTCGCATGATTGGTTGTAAAGCTGACCATACATCAGAGCGATCAGCTTACCATCTGAATCGTGTCACTGTTTCTCCAGCAGCTTCCCAGATACACTATAGATCTTTTGTGTGTAATTTCTATCGTAAGATCAGCTACTCCCAGCATACTGGTCATTAGCAGAATCTTCAGAACTTATGTGCCGCGCATCGTACCTAAACACATCACGATGCACACACAAAAACACACAATGCATCGCACGACCCGTTGAAATCGTACGTTAATCTGTGAAATCATTCTGCAAGTATGACCAGTACAGTCAGTACATATATACCATATTCCATTATTATACCATATATACCATTATTCTGTCTTTACAAATTCCCCTAGTGTTTTGCAGGATTGTTTTCTGATTTTTACTATGCTATATATCTCTACTTTTATTGTTACGCAGGAACGTCACTGACTGTTAAACAGATTACATCGATAGCCAACACAAATGTACCATGATAGCATGTTGTTTCTGTGCTCACTTCGTAGACGGTTGACCTCCATTTTGTTGAAGAACACACGTTGACATTTAACACTGATCCGTACATCATTTAAATGCAAGAAAGCTATTTTTTCAGTTTGTATTACTGTTATTATTTAATATACATTCATAGCTACACAGAAAGCGCAAAACAGTCAGAGAACTTGCTCAATAAGTGGGATTTTTTAATGATAGTAATTTTTCTCTCTGTGTTTTGTGCTTGACTGGTTATGAATGCAGGGATTGTATTTTCACCGAGCTGATATAGTTGTCATGTTTACATCAAATTTTAATTATCGGCCCTTTTTGACACAAAGAATAGAGAAGAATACATACTTTACTCTAAATGATAGGAGATAGGGAACGCTCATGTAATTGATAGTTTTAGGTATTTTGGGAAATTGTATCTTTGACTTTTGCAGGTGTTGATTTAATGAAATAGTCACACCCCCAAATATTGTTTGCCTAAATGCCCATTATAATTGCTTGCTTTCATTTATAAGTCTCGAGAAACTTTTCTCCCAAGTTTTCTAGTTATTGAAATGGTTACGTTTCCGTAGAATGATTTCCGCAAAACTTTTTATGCAATCTAAAGCAAGAAATTTTGTAGAACTGTACTCATTATATTTTAATACATTTGAATCAAGTGCTTTCACTAGAAGTTTTGGAAAGAATCTCATCTCAGGAGGGACCTGAAAGACAAAATGTTCAATTGTTGGAATTAATTGACTTTGTCCTACAGTGTGTAATATAATAGCGAATGGGTGGTATCCGTATTAAGCCAAAATAAAGTCTAAAAAGTTATAATTTGGCATTTCCCTAAGATAGTTTATCTTCATCTCCATAACACATCTGTGAGTACCACTTTATGGGGGACTGAATAGCAAAGATAATTTCAGCACATTTTTCCTCCAATTGTGATTGTGGCAGAAACTTGCCCACTGGGTTGATCGAATAAGGTTGGGTACAAACTTTGACATCGTATCCACCAACTGAGAAGCCGATTTGGGAAGCGAAGCATACTTACCAATTGGCCATTCCATATGTCTATCCAGATATCACAACTGGGCAGAAATGCTGTGCTGACTCAAAATGTCTGTTAAGTCATTACAGACATATCGGCTGTACACCCCCGCCAAGCAAATAGCAATCTATCAATCGTCAGCTGTACGAACTGCATAGTGTGTACCCAGCCTAAGTGACGGCAGTGTCATGAAGTGAGGAGGGGAAAGGTGGCAAATTGTTATCCACAGCCTCAGTGTTGTAGTAGAAGGAGCAGGTTCTTCCAACAGCACAGAGTAGCGATGTGAGGCTTCAATCAATGCGATGCGGGAAGATTGCAGTGTTAAAAATACCCATGTATAAATTATCTGGTGACTGCAAAGTCTAAAGACCATTTTTCACTGCTTATTATTCTAGATCTCTCTGCTGCTTTTGACTACTCTCTTCTCATACAAACACTACAATTTGTAGGTCTTCACCCTACCTATCTAATCACTCTTTCAGTGTCCCCCTCTCTCAATCCACTTCTTCGCTACCTCTATCAGTTGGAGTACCGCAAGGCTCAGTCTTAAGCCGGCCACACACTTGGCCGTATGCAGGTCGTAAGTGTGGTCAAAATTTTGCGGATTGTGTGCATATCGTTCAGGTGCATGGCCAGCTTTAGGCCCTCTGCGTTTATCAATATATACCACATCTCATTGACAAAGTGATCAGCCCTTCTGGATTTCAGTATCATCTGTATGCAGATGACACTTATATCTACCTATCCTTCCTTAATTTTTTGTCTCTATCTGCATTGGTACGTGTCACTGATTGCCTTTCTGCCATCTAATTTTGGATGTCACCTTACCGCCTCAAATATTTACAAAGAATTGATTGTTTCCACTAACCAATAGTAGTTACCAACCTGACCTCTTTATCACCATTGAGAATATGACAATCAATCCTACCCACATTTTACTGCCTAGGTTTTGAACTGTCCTTTATTTCCCACATCCAATCTGTCAAAAATGTTATATCTAAAAATCAAATCCAAAATAAAACCATATCTTACATAAGACACTGCAAAAACTCTATTCCGTGCACTCATAATATCCCGCATTGATTATTGCAATAGTCCTAATGCTGGTTCTACCAAAAATATACCTTTACCACTACAATCTATTCTGTATGCCGCTGCAAAGCTAATCTGCCTCCATGGGTTACTTGTATTCTACCGTATTCAATATAAAATTGGGTGCACTCATTCTGTGGAATGCTTTCCCAAACTCAATAAGAAGACTACTCTAGTCTCCAAACCTTCAAGCTTTCCCTTAAAACTCACCACTCCATGCAGCTTATCAAATTCCCAAACCACCCACATAACCTACATAAACTTTTCTATCCAGTTATATCCCTACTGTAGATTCCTCTCATATCAACACATATTTTCACTTTCACATCCTCCTGACCCCTGGCCAACATTGCTCACCAAGAACCTTTGCAATCTGGTGGACCACTATGCAATAAATAACACCTATCCTTGTTGATCAATGTCTACTTCCCTGTAGAGTGTAAGCTTGTGAACTGAGCTTTAATACCTCTATGACCAGGGCCGTCACTAGGGTGGTGTGGAATACAGCACTGCAGGGTAGGGGGCGCTGTTGGCAACTCTTGTCAATTATTTGTTTTAATTACTTTCACTTTTAACTTCCTTACTCTTCGAGCCGCAGCATCTCCTGACAACTCCTGTCTCCATACCCTACCCCTTCCTTCGCTATTACCTATACAACATTATTTTCTTATTTAGTCACACTGTCCTTTACTACATTTCAAGGTGCTGACATACCCTGGATTCAAACCCATTGCTTTTTGTATTGAAGTCTGATACTTTGTTCATTGAGTTATCTGCCCTTAGCAAAGAAAGATTGAAGAATCCTAACTATTTAAAGCTTGCCATATACTTTGTGAAAAAATTATCCAGCTTTGTGGAACATATCTTTGTCATGTGTGGCTTCTCAATTGCAATGCTGATTTTTGGGGGATTTACAAGGTCTAGGATCAGTTTTTGTGTTGTGTTACTGTTTCTGGATAAAGAAGGTAATAGCTTAACTGTAGGTATTTGGTTTGGCAGTTTTTTAATTATCATTTCGTAGAATGTACAGTATGACCACTTTTTCTTCTATTGTTTTTTAAGCACAATTCAATCAAGCCCCATTTTTGTACTTGACAATGTTTTAATATTCAGGGAATCCACATAGGATCTGTCATAGGTTCATAGACCTGTGTTTTTATGTCCAAGAAAATTGGGCCTTGGGCAGGTAGGAAAATTAAAATATCAGACGAGTGCCAGCTTTCAGGGCTAATTGGATAGCCCCCAGGAGATCAATTAGCCAGAGTAAATTACCCCAGTGTATTATACTGTAGCTGTAGGTCCTGACGTATCTTCACCTGTCTGTAGTGAAATGGGGAGGAGCTTAATGGACTAGAAACACTGAGTTTTTAGAGTTTTTAAACTTGCAACCAAACAAAATCTCTTTAAAAAAAAAAAAGAGCGTCAGAGAGTGGCGTGCCAACACCCAGCAGCAACTTTCCAATTCTCCTTTATGAAAATGTATTTCACGCTGAGAATGCACCAAACATCCTGTAGATCATGGGTGGGGAACCTTTTTGGGGTCAAGGGCCGTTTGCATTGGTGAAAAATGCCTCTCGGGCCATATAGAAAAAAAAAACACTTACAAATTCACCTGCGGCAGACGTCCCACGCTCCGGCGGATGCCACAGTTTAAGAATTGCCGGTCTGTGTGGTGCGACGGCTGTGCAGGGAGTCAAGTATAGGGGAAATCTCGCGAGAGGTCGGTAGCTCTCGCGAGATTTCCCCTGTACTTTGCTCCCTCCGCAGCCGCCGGGAGGGTGCGCGGTCCGTATCTGGCACGCAGGCCAGAGGTTCCCCACCGCTGTGGTAGATAATGCATACAGGCATTTAGCGTGCATATGAGCTCTCCTTGTGAAGCAAGAAGATTCTCTACTGTACACACGGTGCTATTGCCTTGCTATTCGATCCCGATTCGGTCAGGATTGAATCGCACGGCAAGGCAAGATTTTCCTTTAATAAGCAAATAGAACCGTAAATATAGACCACACAAAACCGTGTGTGCGGCGGAGCATTAGATTGAAACAAGTTAGGCAAAGCTCCTTTTTCTACACCTCTGTTTAATGTAAAAGTTAAAATAAGAGTTAATTGGTAAATATTTACATTAATAATGGGATACTTTGTAAATATTGATAAGGTAGTTGCAAAAAGAAAAGGTAAACAGCTGCCGAATCCCCTTGGTAGCGGTCTCAACTGACATCTGTAACTTTACGTGTCCGCCGAAGAGGGGGCATGAGCTGATGTCCTATGATGCCCACCTTTATTTCCAGGGGAACACCCTGCGTTTTCATGGAGAGACCCGTTAAACGATGGCCGTTCTCCTCCAGATGCCCCCTGCCACCCTCACCTATCCGTACGAACGCCCCAGCAACTTTTATAGTCGTCAAAGGTGTTCCTACAGAGGCCCTGCACATGTGCAAATACGCGCATGCACAGAGCTGCACCGTCGGTCCCCATCGCAGGGGACTGATTACTGTTGAATCGGGCCCTTAGCGAAAACTGAATATTTATTAGTAGCATATTTTATTTTGCGTAGCATAATTGTAACGTTTTATGTTTGCTTTATACGTAGGCTTCAACAAAATAAACTCTTGCGTTAATCCCACTTTACTGCTAACATCATGATCCATTGCAGCCATCTGCAGTAACTTTTTGGCATGGTGATTGCACCTTACTTATAAGTAGATCATCTTATGTACTTTCTCATTGAGTGGTCACAGATCCTGTGAAGCGGTAGAGTATTCAGTTTATTTCTATTTGGGAGGGGGGGAGCTCACACCCCATGTGAGCCAGGAGCCTTTCACAGCGGCTACTTGCACATGGGGTTAACGCTACTCCGCCTCTCTCAAGTGATTTTATCTTATTTGCAGTTCAGTGACACCATTTATGTTCGGGACAATTAGGAAGACTGAAGTGGGTGCTTGAGCGCTGAAAAGGAAACAGTTGATCCCATCCAATAAATATTGTTGATTTTTTTTTTATCCCCCTTAAAGTATCCAGGACTGAATGTTTACTCAAGCTTGTTAAAGAAAGTATTTCAGACGTACACTTCGCCATTACTACAAAGAGGTCTCACCAAACAAGATGAGACCTTGTCTCCCTCCCCCATCCATCTAAATCCTTTTCCATCCTTCAAAATTACTGTTGACTAACAAGTTGTGTCTCCTTTCTCTGAGGCGGTGGGTGAAAAACAAGTACTTGAGAAGAGAGGAACATTTATCCTGTAGGTCTGTGATCCTTACTCAACCAGAAAAACTCTGCATGCATTGGGAGCACTCTTGTAGCATTCCACATTTTTAATGAGCTGCCTTGCATTGGTTGCCGGCTACCCCCTTCTTCTTCTTTTATTTTTTTTTTTTTTTTTTAAGCTTTAACTGAAAAACAGGATTTGTCCTCATTAAGGCGATGCTGTAGAATGATCGTTAAAGGTGTTCGTCTACAACTCTTAAGTCACCTTCGATCCAAAGGAGAACATTTAATTATCGCTAGGCGTGTTAAATATTATCTTATTGAGGTTTCTTTATTTCTAGAGAAGCGTCTTTATAACAAAGATCCGTGTTTACATTTAAATGCTCAAGAAACAAAAACATCAAAAGTTCAAAGTTCCCTGTAAGCAACTGCCGTTTGTTTTTTAAATACCCCATCAGTTTCCGGGAACAATGAGGGAGTTGAATGTATCATGTCGCAGTTAGGTAAAAACCAAGCATCTTGGTGCGTGATACAATATTGCCATAATGTCTATTTTATACCTAGGCGGACAAACACAATTAAAGGCTGGTCACTTATTGTCCCGACACTGTTTGAAATAGTCTCCGAGTACGATGCTTCTGCCAAAACCGGCTGTGTCTGTTGAAGACGACAAGCTTTTCAAAGTCTGTGCAGTCCAGTATAATCTAATGATTCCCTTACACCTCCCTTACTTAACAGTGTCATGGAAAGTAAGGATCCGGCCATTCATAATTTACATGTCATTTGCTGCTTCATATTGTGTGAAATTTAATTACACAGCTTAAATCGTAGCCAGTGCTCGTTTGTCTTGGTGAGCGCTCACAATAAGGCATTGATCTGAGTCCAGCATTCACTCGTAGTCCGTCTTTTATGAAATCACCTTCTGGTGCGGCCATCGAGCCCGGCCAGTTGTTCTTTTCACTCCATTGTAAGGAAAATGAGAGAATTTGACCCCCATTTTCATTTAAAAATCCAGGGCATCATATAAAGGCTTCAGCCTGAAAAGATTTTATTCAGCGCGCCATCACAATAGAATATACAGATAAATTTTCTGAAGGTAATGACAGAGCCGGCCCGGGTACTCCTAGCTCTGTAATAGTTTTTATACAGCGCCTATTGAGCGGCGAGAAAAATGAAACGCTAAAACTTCCTCACAGGTGTCATTTTTGTTATTTTTTTTTTTCAACAAACACTTCTGGTGGAGAGGGGAACCCCTGATCTACGGCTACAAATTACTAATCATGTGCATTATTCAGCGTTTTAGTCCATTTCTGAAACTTTTTCTTTAAATCAAAAGGGCCGCTCTCGGGTAATTGCCGGCTGTTAGGCCTCCTGATGAGAGGCTCATATAAAAAATAATCCTTCTGACGACTCTTACTGGCTCCCGTCCCACTCCTTGGCAAAACACTGAGACTGAATTAAGAGGATGAAGAGGATAATTATTAGATTCGGGAACAGTTTCCCAGCAAAATCTGTTTTTATTCACCACCATGAAAAACTGTTTATGGTTTTGGAAATACTCTGTTATGGTAATGGGTAGCAACCAACTTGTGACCTCATTTTACGATTTTAATGCTGCCTCAAAGGACAGACAACGATTCTACCAACGGAGGCTCTCGCTGCTGCTGCTGTTAATAACGTCCTGCAATTTTATTTATGGCAGCGGGTTCTTCAGCCCCACATATAACTTTCGTTTATAGTTTTAAATAAGGTTTTGTCTATATGACGGTCTGTTCTATTTTAGATGAGATGTTGCTATGGGCAACCAATTATTTCTTTATTTATTTACCGTTTCTTATATAGCGCACACATATTCCGCAGCGCTTTACAGAGTATAGTTCAACATTCACATCAGTTCCTGCCCCAGTGGAGCTTACAATCTATATTCCTTACCACATGTACACACACACACAGACATTCTTTGGTTAATTTTGTTGGAAGCCAATTAACCTTTCAGTATATTTTAGGATTGTGGGAGGAAACCAGAGTACCCGGAGGAAACCCACTCAAGTATGGGGAGAATATACAAACTCCACACAGTTAGAGCCATGGTGGGAACTGAACCCATGACCTCAGCACTGTGAGGCAGTAATGCTAACCATTACACCGTCTGTACTGCCCCGTATATATAACACATGGTGGGAATAGAACCCAGGACCTCAGCGCTGTGAGGCAGTAATGCTAACCATTACACCATCCGTGCTGCCCCATATATATAACACATGGTGGGAATGGAAACCATGACCTCAGTGCTGTGAGGCAGTAATGCTATAACCATTACACCGTCCGTACTGCCCCGTATATATAACACATGGTGGGAATAGAACCCATGACCTCAGCGCTGTGAGGCAGTAATGCTATAACCATTACACCGTCCGTACTGCCCCGTATATATAACACATGGTGGGAATAGAACCCATGACCTCAGCGCTGTGAGGCAGCAATGCTATAACCATTACACCGTCCGTACTGCCCCGTATATATAACACATGGTGGGGATAGAACCCATGACCTCAGTGCTGATAGGCAGTAATGCTATAACCATTACACCGTCCGTACTGCCCCATATATATAACACATGGTGGGAATAGAACCCATGACCTCAGCGCTGTGAGGCAGTAATGCTAACCATTACACCATCCGTACTGCCCCGTATATATAACACATGGTGGGGATAGAACCCATGACCTTAGCGCTGTGAGGCAGTAATGCTAACCATTACACCATCCGTACTGCCCCGGATATATAACACATGGTGGGGATAGAACCCATGACCTCAGTGCTGTGAGGCAGTAATGCTAACCATTATACCGTCCGTACTGCCCCGTATATATAACACATGGTGGGAATAGAACCCATGACCTCAGCGCTGTGAGGCAGTTATGCTATAACCATTACACTGTCCGTACTGCCCCGTATATATAACACATGGTGGAGATAGAACCCATGACCTCAGCGCTGTGAGGCAGTAATGCTAACCATTACACCATCCGTACTACCCTGTATATATAACACATGGTGGGAATAGAACCCATGACCTCAGCACTGTGAGGCAGTAATGCTAACCATTACACCATCCGTACTGCCCCGGATATATAACACATGGTGGGGATAGAACCCATGACCTCAGTGCTGTGAGGCAGTAATGTAACCATTACACCGTCCGTACTGCCCCGTATATATAACACATGGTGGGGATAGAACCCAGGACCTCAGCGCTGTGAGGCAGTAATGCTATAACCATTACACCATCCGTACTGCCCCGTATATATAACACATGGTGGAGATAGAACCCATGACCTCAGTGCTGTGAGGCAGTAATGCTATAACCATTACACCGTCCGTACTGCCCCGTATATATAACACATGGTGGGAATAGAACCCATGACCTCAGTACTGTGAGGCAGTAATGCTATAACCATTACACCGTCCGTACTGCCCCGTATATATAACACATGGTGGGGATAGAACCCAGGACCTCGGCGCTGTGAGGCAGTAATGCTATAACCATTACACCATCCGTACTGCCCCGTATGTATATATAACACATTGTGGGGATAGAACCCATGACCTCAGTGCTGTGAGGCAGTAATGCTATAACCATTACACCGTCCGTACTGCCCCGTATATATAACACATGGTGGGAATAGAACCCATGACCTCAGTGCTGTGAGGCAGTAATGTAACCATTACACTGTCTGTACTGCCCCGTATATATAACACATGGTGGGAATAGAACCCATGACCTCAGTGCTGTGAGGCAGTAATGCTATAACCATTACACCATCCGTATTGCCCTGTATATATAACACATGGTGGGGATAGAACCCATGACCTCAGCGCTGTGAGGCAGTAATGCTAACCATTATACCATCCGTACTACCCCGTATATATAACACATGGTGGGAATAGATCCCATGACCTCAGTGCTGTGAGGTAGTAATGCTAACCATTACACCATCCGTACTGCCCCGTATATATAACACATGGTGGGAATAGAACCCAGGACCTCAGCGCTGTGAGGCAATAATGCTATAACCATTACATTGTCCGTACTGCCCTGTATATATAACACATGGTGGGGATAGAACCCATGACCTCAGGGCTGTGAGGCATTAATATAACCATTACACCGTCCGTACTGCCCTGTATATTTAACACATGGTGGGGATAAACCCATGACTTCAGGGCTGTGAGCCATTAATGCTAACCATTACACCGTCCGTACTGCCCTGTATATATAATACATGGTGGGATAGAACCCCTGACCTCAGTGCTGTGCGGCAGTAATGCTAACCATTACACCATCTGTACTGCCCCGTATATATAACACATGGTGGGGATAGAACCCATGACCTCAGTGCTGTGAGGCAGTAGTGCTAACCATTACACCGTCCGTACTGCCCCGTATATATAACACATGGTGGGGATAGAACCCATGATCTCAGCGCTGTGAGGCAGTAATATAACCATTACACCGTCCGTACTGCCCCATATATATATAACACATGGTGGGAATAGAACCCATGACCTCAGCGCTGTGAGGCAGTAATGCTAACCATTACACCATCCGTACTGCCCCGTATATATAACACATGGTGGGAATAGAACCCATGACCTCAGTGCTGTGAGGCAGTAATGCTATAACCATTACACCATCCGTACTGCCCGGTATATATAACACATGGTGGTAATAGAACCCAGGACCTCAGCGCTGTGAGGCAGTAATGCTATAACCATTACACTGTCCGTACTGCCCCGTATATATAACACATGGTGGGGATAGAACCCATGACCTCAGGGCTGTGAGGCATTAATGCTATAACCATTACACCGTCCGTACTGCCCGTATATATAACACATGGTGGGAATAGAACCCCTGACCTCAGTGCTGTGAGGCAGTAGTGCTAACCATTACACCGTCCGTACTGCCCCGTATATATAGCACATGGTGGGAATAGAACCCCTGACCTCAGCACTGTGAGGCAGTAATGCTATAACCATTACACCATCCGTACTGCCCTGTATATATAACACATGGTGGGAATAGAACCCATGACCTCAGTGCTGTGAGGCAGTAATGCTTTAACCATTACACATTCTGTTCACCGGGTGCACGCACCCAACATAGCGGGGGGTATGGGGTGCCGGGCAGCCCCATTACCATATGGGAATGCCCAGCGTTTCATGGGCATTCCCATGAGAATTCTGGATGAACTCATGGTAATGAGGCCATCACGCGAGTGTGGGGGGCTGGCAACTAACATCACCAAAAATGTGTGATAGATAGATAGATAGATAGATAGATAGATAGATAGACAGAAAAAAAGAGGAATCCACCAGCACTGCGGATGACAGCAAAAACATAGTCTGCATCTAATCTTCCCATCGCCCAATTTGGTTTATCTGAAGTCAAAACAACTGTAGTTTCACACCAAATTCCCTTTAATTTACATTAGGAAATGTGTCAGATTTTCTAGTAGATAGTCTGCAAGCTTGGGCTGATCCTTGGTGACTGGCCTGTGGCTGTACCCTTAACCAACTAATACCCCTTTCACACCAGAAGCAAATTACCAGGTTAATGCTTTTCCACCCGCAAATTTGCTGAAAAACCCAGGTTTTCTTTGGTGTGAAAGGGTCAACACGGGTCTTAAATCCCGGCACTCCAACCCAGCTCTTGACCAGGGTTGGCATGCCGGAATTTAAGAACCATTTTGACCCTTTCACACACAGAAATACCCAGGTAATTTGCGGGTGGTGTGAATTGGGGTCAGCCTGCACCCAGCAAAATGACGCGGCACTCAAAAACGCTGGGTAATTGCCAGGTAGCTGGTGTGAAAGGGGTACTAAGGGGCAGATGGATTAAGCCTGGTGAAGAGATAAAGGGCCAGATTCTCTAAGCTTCAAAAGGGATAAAATGAAGAGTGATAAACAGCCAGCCAATCAGCTCCTACCTGCCATGTCACAGACTTTGTTTGAAAAATGTCAGGCAGGAGCTGATTGGCTGGCTGTTTATCACTCTCTATTTCTATCACTTTTGAAGCTTAGAGAATCTGGCCCAAAGTGAAGATAAATTGCAAAGTGATAACACACCAGCCAATCAGCTGAGTTTTTGAAAAATGACTGTTAAGTGTTGATTGGCTGGTGCGTTATCTCCTTCCACTTTATCTCTTCGCTAGACTTAATACATTGCCCCTTTAAGAGATAATATACAAACCAATCAATTTCTAACTATCTAATTTTTCAAACACATCCTGTTAGATGCTCATTTGTTGCTACTTTACCTCTCTTCAATGTTTGATGAATCTCCGCTTTAGTGCTTTGCTTTTTTTGTATGCAGCTTGCTGTTGTTTGTTGTAATGACTGCAGATTAAACGTGGCGTATGCAGCGGTAGGTCGGGCACGTATACAGACAATTATATGGGCAACCGAAAATGTGCTAAAGTAGGTGCTAAGCAATAGACACAAAATTGAAGAAAAAATCCTCTAGGTACCAAAGTGTACTTTACCCATTAGTCCTGCAGGTACGATATTTTGTTTGTCTCTTTGTTTGTGGAGCAACAATTGGACTACAAGTAAAACAACCATGTTATTATTCTACTATAAGGAATTGATCTTAAAGTACAGTAAAACAATAATCTTTCTGTTGCTGCAGCGATTGGTAGTAGATGTGTCAGCAGGAGTGTCACAGCTCAGAGTACAGAATACCCTGTTATATGCCAGCATATGGTACACCTGCTGTCCTTCAGCTTGCGGCTATTTGCCGTATTTTGCTGGAATCGCATAGGTACCATCTTTCAGCTCGGTTTCATCAGTGTTTTCTTCTGCTGTAGATCCCACCAACATTCCTTCTTACATTCTATATTGTATACTATAGAGAGCCCATTGTATGCCAGCTCCAATGTTCACACTTTCTAAGTGTTTAGTATGATAACATTTTGTGGGCAGTGATCGGTTTTAGAGATGTGTCCTTAAAGTTTTTCTCTGTGCCCCTCCTTGGTACCTGCAGGGCCCGTGGGTGCTCATCATTTCTGAGGGTGCTTGGGCCCGGGTGCACACATGAAAACGGCGCCTATGCTTGTGGGATCATATATTGTAGTGTTAATATTCCTTGTGACTTCATATAAAGATGAGCCACCGCTGCAACAAAGTGTCCTAGTTGTCGTATATACTAATTGGCAACCGGCTTCTAAACTTTTACTAAAGATAAATGTCAAGGTGTCATGTATTGGGTCTTCCTCGGAACTATTGCATCAAAAGGGGAATGGATTTAAGGGATGTCAATGTGATAGTGCCTGTTTACAAGGCATTGGTGAGACCACACTTGGAATATTGTGTTCAGTTCCTGGCACCGCACCTTAAAAGGACATAAATGAATTGGAACAGGTACAGAAAAGGGCGACTAAGCTAGTAACAGGTCTGGAACCACTAGAATACAAAGATAGGTTAACCAGGCTGAATATGTTTTCACTGGAGAAACAGAGGTTGAGAGGTGATATGATTAGTATGTTCATATACAGGATTGGGAATCATATGGAACTGGGAGATGATTGGTCAGTAACAGGCCTATATTTAGGACACGCGGTCATGTACTGAGGCTCGAGGAAAAGGGATTCCGTACTGATTAAGAAGAGGATTCTTCACCGTTAGAGCAGTAACATTCTGGAACTCATTGCCGGTGGGGGTGGTTACAGCAACTACTGGTAATGAATTCATATCAAAACTGGATACATATTTGGCCACTAAGGGAATCCTATAGATATGACTTACTCACGTCAGTAGTTAGTCAGATAGGTTGGACTCGATGGACTAACTTCTTTTTTCAGCCTTAATTTTTATGTTACTATTGGCCAGCTGTGTTACCCATAAGTTTGCGCAAGTCAGTTTTTCAAGCTGTTTTATACCTACGTCGACATGGACACCATGAAAGTACCACGACCTGTGGCTGTGCTAGCCATGCTTTGGGCACGGGGCCTCGCTTTGCCCAGCACAAGTACATTCTCACTCTATGTCCACTTGAATAGTAAAGTATGAAAAACCACCTTTAAAAAAAACATGAAAAACTCATGTCATCCATATTCATGCCTCAATGTTTTCCAACTTTAAATATTGCTTTATTCACAATGGTACTTGTTTTCTAGCACTATACCCTTTGGTCTCAAGCTGTTGGCTCAGTTCAGAGGTGGGGTGGGTCTGGCTGAGCAGAGTATGAGGGCGGGGGGCGGTAGCAGAGAAGGGGGCAAGGTCAGCCAGAGAAGGGCCATCCCCATCTCTCCCCCGAACCCCCCCCCCCCCCCCATCTACGCTCCGATCACTTAATGCACAACTCCGGCTCCAAGCACAGGCTTCTTCAATGCAGAACGCCGGCGGCCAATTAAAATGCAGCACCGCTCTGATTGGCTAACGGTACACAAGCTCTGATTGGCTCAAAAGCCGGTGTAGCATTTTAATTGGCCGCAGGCGTCCTGCATTGAAGAAGCCTGTGCTTCTGGGGGTTGCGGTGGGCAAAATGAGCTTCCTGGGCCCGGGACAGCTGTACCCACAGCACCCCCCTTTCGGCGGCCCTGTGCCCAGCCTCCTGACCCAGAATGGTACCCAGCTTATTGGTTGTCAGTCCTGCCTACTAACATTATCAAATTCTTTTTTTCATTCCTTTGCAAGAGATACAGGGCCGATGGTTCATCTGCAAAGTTGCATCTGGTTCAGAGAATCTGCAAGTGAATTGCAAAAATATCGCTATTCACCTGCAAATCCATACGCAATTCCCAACCAGTCTGTGCAAATGTGCGTAATTGTGACATTTCCAGTACTGTGGGTGAAATCCCACCCATTACGCACATCGCCGATTATCAGCAAATCCATAACTTGCCCACCATCAAATTTTCAGTGTGAACTCTGTCCGTAGCCCAGGACTGACTCAGCGGCTGCGATAGAAACAGAATGACCGATGCTGAAACTGACGGCAACGACTTCCCATCAAACATCTGCGCTCACCTGCGTTTTCCCTGACACTTCCAGAAAACGCCCGGTTACTCCCCCAAACGCCCGCTTCCTGGCAGTCAAATTGCAGGGGGATTCTGATTAGATTAATTCGCAATTTTTATCCCTATTTTGGCTTGCCCTCTATGTCCATATGCATGCACAGTCATTCGATAATGGAACAGATTGGGAATACAGGGGTAGATGTATGAAGCAGTGATAAGGGAGAAGTGATAAAGTGCCTGGTACTTTATCACCGGCCAATCAGCTCCTGACTGTTACGTTTTAAATCCAGCCTGTAACTTAACAGTCAGGAGGTGATTGGCCGGTGATAAAGTACCAGGCACTTCATCACTTCTCCTCCCTTATCACTGCTTCATACAGATGGAGCGCCTCTCGTTCAGCGCCGGCGCTCGGCAGAATGCTTCAGGGAGACGGCAGGGAGGTGGGGGTGAGCGCCAGGGACCGGTGGGGAGCTCCGTTGTAAGGGGGCACGCGCGTGTGCATCCCCTTCTGGCGGTTGTAAATCCGACCGCCAGACCCCCGCTAGATGGAATTTACCCCAGAGTTCTGAGTAACCCCCATGTTCCCCTGTATAATTTTTATATAGTTTATATTTATCTACTGGGATTAGCTTTACACTATAATGTTATCCCATTTCCTTGTTCTGTTTTTATTATGCCCCAGTTTCCTTGCCGCTCTAAACTTTTAGGGCTTATTGTCTCCACTATCGCAATCGAACAGTAATACAGAAATGTAAGATTGCACAGGCAATATGATTTATTGGAGTATTTGCAGTGTATAAATGGTATACTGTCAGCATGATGCATAAAGCTGTACACCGTCTGTTATATGCTGTGTCTTTAACACCTCTATCTCCGCTGCACGATGCTCCTCAGCCCCTGTTTCCATCCCAGGCATTGCAGTAGGGTAATAGTTTACTGAAATCTGTGTCACCTTTCTGGGGAGGGATTCACCCGTCCATCAGTTACAGTCCTCTCTCTCCCGGTTATTCTCCTGCTGCGGTCTCAGCTGTCATATCTGTACAAGGCATTTAAAGCCCGGGGCAAGCCACACATTTCCTCCATTTTTCCATTTTTTTTCTTTCCTGCACAAAACACATTTTCTGCTGCAGTGCACATGAGCCAAGGCAGAATATGAAAGGTAAAGTACAGTAAAGCCTTCCACTGCCCTAATTATTTTTATTACTTACAAACACAAAGGCATCACAAATATCGCATGCATATTTTATATGTGAAACATGGCACTTGCCCTATATTTATCTTGTTCTGCTCCCCTCCTCCCTTCAGAATTCCATGGGAAAAAAAATCGATTAGGTCTACGGTTAATGTGGAAATCATGGTTTCACTGCTTCCACAGCAGACTTGCCTACCTTTCCCGGAATGGCCCGGAGGCTCCTGAAAATCAGGTGGACCTCCCAGTAAGATAGGCAAGTCTCCCACATCTCCTCGGACCCCCTGTACCCTGCTCCCCCTCAACAGCCCGCTTACTGAGCTCAAGTGGGTGGACTGAGGGGGACTCGATGATGCGATTTGCTCTGAATTGCTTCATCATAGCCCCGCCCCTGCAGAGCCATGATAATGAGATCATACGACCACTCCACTGGTCAGTCATCCTTCCCGGGGCAACGCCCCCTATACACTTACCAGGCTTTTCCCCTCTCACAAGAGGGCAAAGAAAGTAGGTATGTCCGCAGACCGATAGTGATAAAGTAGTGAGAGCTAAAGTACTGTACTAGCCAATCTTCTCCTTAACTGCCATTACAGGAGCTGACTATTTGGTAGTTTGTCTCTCGACTTTATTTCTATGCAAACATTGATGCATGTGCCCCTCAATGAGATGTGTTTATAGGATTTTGAATTTGGCAACTTTCAAACCCACATTTTATACGTTTTAATAGTGTTTAGGTATGTGTGTTGTTTTGTGTATTATGTATAATGCAGGGTTGCCTGTTAATGCACTGTTATTCTCACCCCCTTTTTGGAGGGTTGCCATGCTGCTTTAGAGGGTGATTTTGCATGTAAGACTTTGTTCCATGTGGTGCTTGTAGCAGCAAAGGTGTAGCATACGCCCCAGCGCATGTCCTACTTTATCAGTTCTAATACTGTAAAAACTAAAACACTAAATAATAAAATAATAATAATACAATAACAATCAAGTCATTTAAGTTGGACAGTGTGCAAATCCTATAACCAGCCCCAGCATTAGCCGGCAAGGGCTGATTCTACCACAGCATGTTCCTCTCCTCCTGAAGCCTTATTGGATCTTTTCCAGAGCCATTGGGCATTTGCAGCTGGGTAATGAGAGCACCAAGGAGTGGTTATGTTTCTGTACCTGGGGTTCCTGCATAATGGATCAAAGATCCTTCCGAAAAAAAAAAAAAAGCTACACTCTTTTACATAGACTTTCCATCCCCTCACTTACTGGGGAAAAAACTTTATTAATCACGAAATGTTCTACATTTACAGAAACTGGTGAAATATTAGTACGTGTTCCTTTAAGTAGCAAAAAGAGCTTGTAAATTAATCTATTAACCCAGATTATAGAACTATACATTTTGTTATATAATAACGAGGGCACAATGTAATAGCCTGGAGTCTGTACTTCCTGTGTTGGGGGGGGGGGGGGGGGTCACAGAACATCCTAGGGCACCAAGTGAGGTGATGAGTTGGCCTAGAGGTCCATAGTATTCAGCTCTGTATGCACCCTCCCCGGAATATGTAATTGTCCGCCATGTTGTGTAGTGGCTCACCAGTCATTAGACCATCACAGTTCTTAGCCCAAACTCAGTGGAATTGTGTGGAATGAGCTGTGCTAGGTAGACACAGAGCCAGTGTAAGGCTTCTCGGCACCCTAGGCAAAACTTAAATCTAATGCCCCACAGTGCCACCAATACCCACTTCTTAGACCCTCAAGTGAAATTGTGGAGGTGTTGTCTTAAACCATGGGTCTTCAAACTGTGGCCCTCCAGATGTTGTGAAACTACAAATCCCAGCATGCCTTGCCACAGTTTTGCTATAAGGCAGTGTTAAAACTGTGGCAAGGCATGCTGGGATTTGTAGTTTCACAACATCTGTAGGGCCACAGTTTGAAGACATATGTCTTAGAAGTTCCACTGCTGCCACCTATTTTAAGCACAACAAAGATGTCTTCCTCATTGTCATAGGCAGACTCAGTGACGCCCCCCAGATCCTGGCAGTTGCCTAATGGGAGAGCCGGCCTTTGGCGCTCACAGAGAGGCAGAATGGCTATTGCACAGCACAAATACAGCTTTGGACCCAATAGGAGAAATGTCAGGTGAGAGAATCAGAAAGTGAGAGATTTGGTAAGAAATCTCCAGGGTTTTTTAAAGCGCCAATCATTGACACTGCAAAATCATACTGGTAATGATTGCCACTTAAAAAAAACCTGGTGGTTTCTTATCAAATCTCTCACTTTTGTCATTCTCTCACCCTTTTACATTTCCTACAAGGGGTTAGGTTTGTCATGCAAGTTATCCACATTTGTGGAAAAGCACAGGCATAGATAATTTAGGTAGAATAAAGATGTTCCTACTGTATATAAATAAGTAGTGCCTTTGTTTTTGAGAAAAATGCCAATCCCGGGCATTTTTTCAATCTTGGGTTTCGGGATTGAAAAATGCTCAATTCCAGGATTCTTTGGATATCCGGGATTGAGTTTGTCAATTTATTGACAAACTGAAATCCTCCCTCTCCCTCCATAAGTGGCGCCACGCTATGTCACTTACAAACAAGCGCGGTTGAGGTTTGGAGTTGGGTGGTGCGGCGGATGAGTGCTGGGCAGTCCAGGAGCAAGGTGGCGTGGCAAGTGGGAGCAGATCAGCAGGTGGGCTGCACAGCGTGACCTATGATGTCACACTGAAAACTGCCGCAGAGCCACAATGCCATTGTCAGGAACAGTCGGGCAGCGTCTAGATTTGCGAAGGCTAATCCTGGAATCTGTGTATTGGAGGCTCCAATCCCTGGATTCAAATTTTAGTGTTTTTAGGGCCAAATTCCAGGATCGGCCACCCTACATGCGACACGACACTCCGCAAATTCTGCAGATTATAAATCAATAATAGGAGCCTGAAGAAACAATCCAAGGGAAAATGGGGACCTAATCTATTTGCATTGCTTCTTTAAATAAGACTCACCAAGATATCTATATGTTTTATCACATTAATCTTTTGTTTCTCCTTTTTTGATCTGTTGTAATTTAAATGGTAAACCAATTGTTATTTTACTCAGTCAAATAGTTTTTCTTCTTCATTGGTTCATCATTGTTAAACTGAGAATTAAAAAATGTTCCACCTGCATCCGCCAGCAGGTGGTCACAATTGTCCAGTGTGGAAAACAGTTGTGATTGCTCAAAGAACATATATTGGGAGTCCAATGTGGAACTCTTCATAAATTATCCCCGAGTGTTCATACGTTTATCGTTTAGCAGTGGCTACAATTTTTTTTTACCATTTTTTACTTTTTTTATAAGATGGCCATTTTAGGGGATCCTGAGTAGGGTGGCCGATCTTAGGCCATAAAAATGTTGAGATTTGAATCCCGGGATTGGAGCTTCCAAATCCCGGTATTCTGGGATTGGCCTGCGCATGCGCAAATTCTCAGGCAGGGCTGAGAATTCAGCTCAGATGCTGCCTGGCTGCTCCTAAACCCCGGCGCGCAGCTGCGCACAGAGTGACCTGATGTCAGAGGTCATGCTGCGCAGCCTATCTGCTGCTCCACGCCCATCACACCACCGCCCGGCACCCAACCTCATCATTGCGCCAGGCTCGTCATAACTGCTGCCCATCTCCTACATCACTGCCCGCCTCCAGACCACCGACATGCGGCTCTTAATCACAGCCGCCCGGCTCCTGCACCGCAGCCCACCCCCAACCGCCACCACCCAGCTCCCAATCACAGCTGCCATGCTACTGACAACCCCCGCCCGGCTCCCACACCGATGACCAGGTAACTGACTGGGCTGGGGGAGGGGGGTTACAGAGGGGGATTAAAGTTCATCATTATATTGACAAACCCAATCCCGGGTATCCCAAGAATGCCGGGATTAGGCATTTTTCATTCCCAAATGCTGGTATTTAAAAAATGCCCCGAGATTGGCATCCCTAATCCTGAGGAACCACTGAAATGGAAAAGTTTGCCACTTCCGAAGTCCAAGTCTTGATAATTGCCACAGCATTGGGGTATCAGAGCTGCTGCAAACACAGTACTAGTAGCCTTGAGGGGGACATGCTGTGTTTTGTTTTCACCCATACAAGGTACCAGCCTTGTTCTGTTCAGCCTGGACCTGGTTACCACAGAAGTGTGTATAGGAGAAAAGTACAATTGAAAGCGGTGGTACTAAAACTCTGTTATAACATCAACACAGTACTGGTAGCCTTGAGGGGGAACATACTGGGTTTTGTTTGCTCCCATCAGGTACCAGCCTGGTTCTGTTAAGCCTGGACATGATTCCCTCAAAAGTGTGTATAGCGGGAAAGCTCAATTGAAAGGGGTGGTACTAAAACTCTGTTATGACGTCAACACAGTAATTAGCATTTTGCGCTGGTACAACCATGAAGGACCAATCCAAGATGTTTTTTGGCATGTTAATGTAAAGCATCTCCTCCATGTTCATAGTGCCATACACCGCGTAAAGTGGTGCAACAGCCACAGTTTGCTTAACAATTAAGTTATTTTTCAATGCAAGCATTTGCATATATAATTATTATTTGCATACCCTGAATTATTTATCTTACCCTGTATATTTTATTGCAAATTATAAAAAATATTGTAGAACATAAAGGAGGATAAAAATTGAGGATCACAAGATCATGCTAGCCATGATGGCGGCTGCTCACCCCTTTAAGACGTGCCTCTCACCTTCGGGTAGTGTTTCGGGAATGAGACGATTTTAAATGTACGTTCCCTGCATGTGCAAATTTTATTTCAAACAAATGGTTTGGAAAAGATTTATAGATACTTATGTAGCATGTAAAACTAAATGACTACATGAATGACTAACAAGGTATACCGTGTGCTGCTTCAAATAAACATTTAATAATGGTTGTGTTCTGCTATTTTCATTCCCATTCTGTCCGCAGAGACTGCACTTGCCTCCAGACTTGTCAGACACAGTGAGTCGTTCAAGCAAACAGGATCTGGCAGGGTCGGCCAAACTGCTGAGCTCAGGATGTGGTTCTGCAGCCCCGGGCAAGAAGCACCTGGACTTCTAGTGATTTCTACTTAGCAGATACGCTCACAGACTCTGCGCCCAAATGGGGCATCGCCATCATCAGAAATATTATCCTTATTAATTAACATTTTATAGAAAGGAATTTTGCTGCCGGAAATTGGATGTTTATAAAAAAAAAAATTATATTCTCAGAACTACCGTGTTGTCTTTTAAATATATCAGTAAGTGTTTGTTTAATAGTATTGACCTTTTAATGTTAGTTTAATTTAAATTGTTGCCACGTGCCGTCGCCGTATTCAGCTGAGAGCATCACCAAGACTTAAGCTGCCCATACATCGGGATGACCAGCATCCAATCCGGATCCTGTCATGGTTTCCCTTATACTCCCCGGCAGCTTGCCAGACACATGATAAATCTTATGTGCGTAATTTCACATTAGATCTATCGTAAGATCTCCAACTGCCAGTATACAGGTCCTAAGTAGCATCTTCAGCGCACATGTGTAGTCCATAAGATCATACAATCCACCTTGCGACCCGTGCATCGGAACGTAATCGTACCAAAAGCCTTACGATGTGCACAAAAACACACACAATGCATCGTACGAGCCATTGAAATTGTGCATTCCGACCTGAAATCGTTCTAATGTATGACCAGCTTTGAGGCAGCTTAGGTTATTTTGATGCACACCTGTGTGGGGTGCGAGGGAAAAGCAGTAATGTTGGAGACCACAAACTGCCATCGTTCCACCATCCTGACAACATTCCAGTGACACATTGCAGATAATCAGCTACAATTCATTAAGTTTTCAAACAATTTGATTATCGTTTCTCTAGAAATCTAGAAAGTTTATTTATTCAAGCCACATCTTTACTTTTGACTTTCAGTTCCATCTTAATCTTCTTTTCTTGTAGCACTTTGTAATATGAAGACTTATGACAGTGTGTTATAACATATTCCCTGTTGCTTTATCAGATATTTGGGTATTTTATTTGATGTGTTATATATATATATGACCATTATATTCTGATATTCATGTAGTCTCTCTTTCATAATATAAGATGCTCATCGTAGTCATTATTGTCCAGATATCTATGTAGATTACACTGCCTTGAAAGCAGTACCCTACAAATACAATTTAATTTACAAATTACATTTTTTATGTAAAAACAAAAGGTCACATATGGTAATTATCATTAAAAAACAACAGCAGATTTAATTTTTTATTTTTTTATTTGTCTTCTAAAAACATAGTTTTAAATAATTTATAGCAACACTGAGAGATTACATCAACAGATTAAGTCCGAGATTGAAATTCAAACTGACAGATACATTAATGCTGGTAAGTCTGAAATGTTCACTCAAGCTTAATAAATAAATAGTGCAAAATGCAGGGCGAAAATATAGACATGCAAAACGCTCTTCCAGTAATCATGTGCTGAATATCTTGCCTACAAACACCTGACAATTAGTATAATTAGGAATACAAATTATATAAATAAAGTGGAATATTGTTTTATTTATTTTTTAGTTCTGAATGTGTTTTTTTTATGTATAAACTTTTTTATGGTTTAGTTCTGTGTCTTGTAATTGAAAGATGGATGGTTTCATTCGCTTATAAACCCTTAAGGCGCCGTTGACCACCCCTCGGCCTCTGCTAAAGAAAATCTGGTTACATTATTGGTTAAAGCCTTAGGGAGTCTCCAAGGTACTGCTGGACATTATAGTCTGAGGTTGTCCTTACTTTAATGGAGGCAGACAACAGAAATTGAAAATATATAAAAAACAAACACGCATTAGTTACATGGGTGCCGGACGGCTCCCCGACAGTCGGGATTCCGACAGTCATTCCTCAGACGTCGGAATCCCGACTGCTCCCTCGTGGGGGTCCTCTTGCCAAGGCTTAGTGCATAGGTCTTGTAACTACTAATACTTTCAGACAACTTTCTTGTCAAATTATTGAGCCTACTGAAATCGAACTAGTGGAAGGTTTATTTCGCACAGTCCAGGTACCAGTGTCATCATAGACGGGAATGGCGATGTTGAAGAATCTAATGTGGTAATGAGCCATGGATGAGTTTGAACTGTTGCACATACTGTAAGTTTGCTTATCAAACTTTCTTAAAAAGACAATGGAGGTAATGACATCATAAGTAATCTAATTATAGCAATCATTTTGTAGGCTGTGCTAGATAAAAGCCAGAATTGGGCAAACCTTAGCTTCTTTTTGGAAAGGCCAATCTACCCCAAAGGTCTAATACTTTACATTACAGACTTATTGGTGGTTGTGGCTTTAGTCTCACCAGTTGGTTATGTTTTTCTTGTAGTGCTAGTTTAATGGACCCATCATATTATGGGCCGCCTCATTCTCCACCCACCGCTACTGGCTTTGCCATTTCCCCTTGCCAATCCTGTTACTATTCTCCACTCTCGTCTTCTTGAGTCCATTGCCACAGCCACAACCACCCCACCCCATCCCATAATTGCTTCAGTGTCCTGCCCCTTGATGCAACTATCTTTATTTACCATACACTTGTCCTAAATTGCACTTTAATGTCATTGGTTATTTTCTTGTGTTCTTCTCATTTATATATTGTTAGGTGCTGTGGAAACTTTGTGGCGCCATATAAATAAACATTAATAAAATAATAACTGATTAAATCACTGTAATGGACTGCATTAGAACTTTTGTTTTTTTGTATTATCATCTATACATATTGTCACAAATTGGTATTTCTGGAGTTCACTGACTTTTGAAAATATGAATTGGTTCTTTCAACTAATCTAAGAGAGAAGTTATTATGGGTGTATGCTTCCACTGTGCTGTCACCCTTTACCCTTCTTATACATGTATCAGGACACTGGGACCAAGTTTCTAAACCCATCTCCCACTCAAGAGATCTGATCACTATGTGGATGGCATAACGCAACACAAAGACCCCAGTAATGTGTGAATATTCCCATAATCCTGTAAGAAAATTGGTTGAGTTGTATTATGTTTGTTACTATTAGATGGTAATCTGCAGGATGATTCTCTGTTTAAACACTATGGTGACTTTTTATGACAATATTATAAAGTTGGTCTCCTGAGTTATTGCATTAGGATTGCTTTTTTTATGTAATATATTTATGTGTATTATATGGAAAGTGAAAGATCTGATGCAGCCGCTGACGAGGAGAGGTGGGGAAACGCGTCATCAAATTACTGCCTGTCGCATCAACCACCGGAGCCTGGGAGACAGAAGCCGGAGCTGGGAGTCCTTGAGAAGGCTGAACCATCGGTAAGACCAGCGGCCGGGAACCCGCTCCAGGCATGCATTAGTCACCCAAAAGTGGATTACAAAGCTATAGTCCCCATAAAACGGAGCATAAGCACAAGGAAATTCCATTTTTACAGCACTGCACGAGTGGGTGTTACTGGGTGCATCCAGACTTGACAATTGTACTAAAGTAACCTGAGTGACCTACATGTGTGATGTTTTATCTACTTACAAGCTGCAATCACTAACCTGCTTACAAGTTACAAATATTAACCCATTGCTTGACACTGCTAACCTGGGCGCTTTTAGACAAGTGTGGGTTTAAACCCAAATAGCCGCTTCAAGAGGCAATTTATGTGGCTATACTAACCAAGAACTTAACCCATTGTGTGTTGCCAAAATCAAATTGAAAGCATTATTGGAGGTTTCGCCAGCCACTATATCAAGTTGTGTTTTGCTGTAGTGCATAAATTTGATCTTATATTATATATATTCTATTTTTATTGTTTGTTTTTTATTTCCATGACTTTCTCAGTCATTATATGATTGTATTTTATAAATTGTATGAGATTGTCTCACTGGCCGGTGGTAATGTTGAAATAATAATTATTGTGAAAAAGAAATAATTTTAAATTCATTCAGATACTTGGGTTACAGTCCATTAGCGCCGTTTACGTTTTTGTTGTTGTTTCTGGTCTAAAATAAAGGGTTGAGTATCCCTTTTAAACGGCAGCTGGTACTGTAACTAGTGCCCTGCGCTTGGTTAAACCACCCATCTTTTTATATGGAAAGTGTTGAACATAAACCTGTAATTATTTAGAATAATTGGATGATTTTATTACCCAAATTTTTATTTTGAAGTGTAGTTATCCCATTGTGATTGGTTAGACACAGTACATAATGGTAGACTATGGCCAAAGTCACTAGTGGACACAATAAGTTGGGTCAGTACACAATGGTAAAGTCATCCAACGTCAGACATTTATGGATACTAGTGAAAGTTACTTGTTCATTGTGGTTGACATGATGATACCAAACAACAGAGTGACTACTTTTATCCATTTACATAGGCTGAACGACTGACTTGATGATCAAAGACATGTGTGATTCTTTTTAAAGTTAGCAAGCAATTTGAAATATCCTTAAATCCAATGAACTATAACACTTTCGAGGGCACTGACAAATCTGTCCAGGCCCTTGTGAATATTCTTGCAAAATAACTAATAATTTATCTCTTCTCACAGTTTCTTTGCTATATTCTATGACATATTGAATATATGCCGATATACATTAGACATGGGGTCCTCAAACTATTTTGCTCTGAGACCCCATCATACAATAAAAATAATTACAGGACCCCAGCAAGTTACTGCAGAAGGTCATCACATCACACGTGTAGTCAGCAGACAGCACATACATGGCAGCATTGTGGAGGCACAGAGTGATGGGAGGAGTCTAATATACCATAACCCATCACATCACACGTGTAGTCAGCAGACAGCACATACATGGCAGCATTGTGGGGGCACAGAGTGATGGGGGGAGTCTGATATACCATAACCCATCACATCACACATGTAGTCAGCAGACAGCACATACATGGCAGCATTGTGGAGTCACAGAGTGATGGGAGGAGTCTAATATACAATAACCCATCACATCACACGTGTAGTCAACAGACAGCACATACATGGCAGCATTGTGGGGGCCCAGAGTGATGGGAGAAGTCTGATATACCATAACCCATCACATCACATGTGTAGTCAGCAGACAGCACATACATGGCAGCATTGTGGGGGCACAGAGTGATGGGAGGAGTCTGATATACCATAACACATCACACGTGTAGTCAGCAGACGGCACATACATGGCAGCATTGTGGAGGCACAGAGTGATGGGAGGAGTCTGATATACCATAACCCATCACATTACACGTGCAGTCAGCAGACGGCACATACATGGCAGCATTGTGGAGGCACAGAGTGATAGGAGGAGTCTAATATACCATAGAAACATAGAATTTGACGGCAGATAAGAACCACTTGGCCCATCTAGTCTGCCCCTTTTTTTAAACATGTTACCTCAAACCATATTTGATCCTTATTATTTCGTAAGGATATCAATATGCTTATCCCAAGCATGTTTAAATTGTACTACTGTATTTGTGTCTACCACCTCTGTTGGGAGGCTATTCCACTTATCTACTACTCTTTCTGTGAAAAAATTCTTCCTCACATTTCCCCTGAATCTTTCTCCCTCTAGTTTCAGTGCATGTCCTCGTGTTCTGTTGCTCCTCTTCCTGTGAAGAATGTCTCCCACCTGTACCTTGTTAAAGCCCTTGATATATTTGAAAGTTTCTATCATGTCCCCCCTTTCCCTTCTCTGCTCTAAAGTATACATATTAAGATCTTTTAGTCTTTCCTGGTACGTTTTGTGATGTAGGCCATGCACCATTTTAGTTGCTCTTCTTTGTACAGTCTCTAATGTATTTATATCCTTCTGGAGATATGGCCTCCAGAACTGAACACAATACTCTAGGTGAGGTCGTACCAATGACCTATACAGTGGCATTATTACTTCTTTCTTTCTACTGCTGATACCTCTCCCTATGCAACCAAGCATCTGACTTGCCTTCTTCATTGCTTTGTTACATTGCCTACCTTCTTTTAAGTCCCCTGAAATAGTGACACCTAGATCCCTCTCTTCCTCAGTAGTTTCCATTATAGTGCCATTTATACTATATTGAGTCTTTGGATTTCTGAGACCCAAGTGCATGATTTAGCATTTTTTGGCATTAAACTGTAGTTGCCATTCTCTTGACCATTTCTCTAATCTGCCTAGATCCTCAATCATTTGTTTTACCCCTCCTGGTGTGTCTACCCTGTTGCATACCTTTGTGTCCTCTGCAAAAAGGCACATTTTACCCTTAATTCCATTTGCAATATCACCAATAAAGATATTAAAAAGCACCGGTCCAAGTACAGATCCCTGGGGTACTCCACTTGTAACCTTTCCCTCCTTTGACTGTACTCCATTTACTACAACTCTCTGTTTTCTGTCCTGCAACCACGCTCTTATCCATTCAACTATCTTAGAATCCAATCCCAAGCTTTCAAGTTTATTTAACAGTCTGCGATGTGGGACAGTGTCAAAAGCTTTACTAAAGTCTAGATAAGCTACATCTACAGCCCCACCTTGATCTATTACTTTAGTCACCCAGTCAAAAAAGTCAATAAGATTTGTTTGACATGATCTTCCCCCAGTGGATCCTGTAAATTGCTGGTTTTGAGATATTCTACAACTCTTTGTTTTAAGAGTGTTTCCATCAATTTCCCTACTACTGATGTAAGGCTCACTGGTCGATAGTTGCTTACCTCTTCCTTGCTTCCACTTTTGTGCAGTTGGACTACATTCGCTGTTTTCCAGTCCTCTGGGATTACTCCAGTAGCTAGTGACTGGTTGAATAATTCTGTTATTGGTTTTACCAGCTCCCCTTTAAGCTCTTTTAGTATCCTTGGATGTATCCCATCTGGCCCCATTGATTTATCCACTTTCAGTTTTGAGAGTTCTGTGAGGACTTTCTCCTCTGTAAATGTACTTGTCTCTCCCTCAGTTTTCTGACTATACTTGCAACTTAACTGTGGCCCCTTCCCCTCTCTTTCAGCAGTGAATACTGAGCAGAAATAATTATTAATATTATCTGCTATTACATTGTCCCCCTCAAGAAAACTTCCACTCTCTGTATTCAGTCTAATTAATCCACTTTTTGTTTTTCTCCTTTCACTTATATACCTAAAAAAAGTTTCCCCCCCTTTACCCACTGACTGGGCCATTTTCTCTTCAGCCTGTGCTTTTGCACATCTGATTACCTTCTTAGCCTCCTTCTGTCTAACAAGATACACCTCTTTGTCCTCATTCTTCTGCGTCTGCTTAAATTTCTTAAAGGCCAACTTTTTTGCTTTCACAATACTTGCTACTTCTTTTGCAAACCACAATGGCTTTCTTTTTCTTGTGTTTTTGCTAACTCTTTTGACACAAAGTTCTGTTGCTTTTAGAATTGCACTTTTTAATTTTTCCCACTTATCCTGCACTCCTTCCAAGTTCTTCCACTCTGCCAAAGAATCCCTTACAGAGTTTCCCATCTCTACAAAATCAGCCTTCCTAAAATCTAACACCTTTGTTTTTGTGTGCGATGAGTCAGTCTATGTCCTTATTTTGAACCATACTGCTTGATGGTCACTGGATCCCAGATTTTCACCCACATTTATGTCAGATATTCTGTCACCATTTGTAAGTATTAAGTCTAATATTGCGTCCTTACGAGTGGGCTCGCTCACCAATTGCTGGAGGGATGCTCCTTGCAAGGAATTCAGCATGTCCCTACTTCTGGTGGAACTTGCAACAGGCAGCTCCCAGTTTACATCAGGTAGATTAAAGTCTCCCATGATTATCACCTCTCCTTTTAATGCCATTTTATTCATGTCCCGCAATAGGCTCTTGTCTAGTTCCTCTTCCTAACCTGGTGGTCTGTAGATCACCCCTATACGAAGAATCGCCTTCTCCCCTGTTTCTATGGTCACCCAAAGAGCCTCCGTTTTTTTCTTCAATACTTTGTATTAAGGTAGTCTTTATATATTTTTTCACATATATTGCAACCCCTCCTCCAATTTTTCCCATTCTGTCCTTCCTAAATAAAGTATATCCTGGTATAGCTATGTCCCAGTCATGATTTTCATTGCACCATGTCTCTGTAATAGCCACAATATCCAGTTCATCCCTTGTCATTATTGCAATTAGTTCTGGGATTTTATTTCCTAAGCTCCTAGCATTTGCACACATAGCTCTTAAAGTTGTGTTTGTGCTTCTCCTGCTGCTAGCTATGTTCATCGTTCTGCCTATATCTATTCGGTTTTGATCGGCATTATCTTCTGTTGCAGTGGATAGGCTTTCTGTTCCATTTGCCTGCAGAGACAATACCTATAGGTTGGGGGAGCAGATTTCTTCATTCTTATTTGGTTCACTGCCCCCCTCTGCTAGTTTAAATAGTTGCTTATGAAGCTTACAAACTTCTCACTTAATATTCTCGTTCCCCTTGAAGATGGGTGCAGGCCATCACTTTTATATAAGGCTCTGTCTTGCCAGGTAGCTTGACTTTGACCTAAATATCCAAATCTCTCCTCGTTGCACCAATTCCTTAGCCAAACATTGAAGTTTCTAATTCTCAGAGTTCTATCTTCCCCTTGGTGTACTGGCAATACTTCTGAAAAAGTTACAGTGGTTGCCACCTGTTTTAGAGCAGTTCCTAACTTTCTAAATTCATCTTTTACGGCCATGACTTCAGCATTAACCAGGTCATTTGTGCCTAGGTGGACGATGACATCCACCTCCCCATCTTTTCTTGCTGCCTTTACAATTCTTAGCATGCGTTCATTATATCTTGTAGCTGTGGCTCCAGGTAAGCACCTTACTTGTTTCTCTACTTTAGTAGCATTTCCCAGATTAACTCCTCTAATTATGGAATCTCCCAAAAGAAGTGCAGTCCTTTTTGGAGGTGAAATTTTCCTGGTCCTACAGTCCTCATATCTTCCTGTTCTTTATTGCCTATGTTGGTCATACATTCCAACCCTGCAAGAGCAGCATATGAGTTTTGCAGTGTGACCACTTGGGGAATGTGTCTGATGCCCTCTGTCAGTCTCTGCCTTTCAGATCCCACAGCAGTCCAGGCAGAATGTCTTCTGGGGGCTCTCTGAGGCAGTGGTGGTTGCAAGGACACAGACATCCTACGTAGCTCAGCATGAAGTTTAGCTATCTCCTCCTGCAGCAAAGAAAATTGTTTGCAGATTGGACAGCAGCCGAGTCTCCAGAATGTCTCCCTCAAAACAAATGCATTACATCCACTGCACTGCACCAGGCCAACCATTGTATCAGATGTATGGTAATAACAATAATAATATGTGTTTTGGCTTTTGTGTTCAAACTCACCTTTTTCTGTATTCTAACTCACCTGCTTCTGTTTCCAACTCACAAGTCACTTAATTATTCAAGCTTCACTTTAGTCTGCAAGCTTCTCTCTCAATACCCATCACATGGGTAGTCAGCAAACAGCACATACATGGCAGCATTGTGGAGGCACAGAGTGATGGGAGGAGTCTGATATACCATAACCCATCACAGGTGTAGTCAGCAAACAGCACATACATGGCAGCATTGTGGAGGCACAGAGTGATGGGAGGAGTCTAACATAACCGACAATTCAACAGATTTTTCACCGAGATTAGAAAAGTCATCAGCCTGATGGTCAGCAACATGGAGTCGAGACCCCATGCTGACCACTTTGGTGTCAGGATCCACAGTTTGAGAACCTCTACATTAGACCATAGTTTTTCACTTAGTCACTTAGAAGCTTTGCCTTAATAAGCTATAAAGGGCATCATAAAACGTATCAACATCAGTACATAACAACCAAAGGCACTTGTGTAGTTTGGCGGCGCCCATCGCATCGCATACCATAAGGCATACGATGGTATGCGATGCGACGCGATATTGTACAATGCCATACAATTTTAAAATTGTATGACATTGTATATGGCATACAATGCGATGCGATGCGATTAAACATTGTATAAGAACCCTAATGGGTGCTTACAATGTTAAATGCACTCCCCCGCCACCCCCCCCCCCCCACACTATAAACGTGAACCCGAAGCGTGGCGAGCGCAGCGGTACGCGTCCTCCGACCTTTTCATACCCCCACTATCCACGCCGGCGTAAAGTTGAGAATAGAAAGTGTGGCGAGCGCAGCGAGCCACCGAGCCCGAAGCGTGGCGAGCGGACGCGGATACCTGTGAAGGCCGCGAGGGGACTCCGATACCTGTGAAGGTATCCGCGTCCCCTCGCAGGGCTCGCTGCGCTTGCCACGCTTCGGGCTCGGTGGCTCGCTGCGCTCACCACACTTTCTATTCTCAACTCCACACCGACGTGGATAGTGGGGGTATGAAAAGGTCGGAGGACGCGTACCGCCGCCCCTCGCGGGCTCGCTGCGCACGCCAAGCTTCGGGTTCACGTTTATAGTGGGGGTGCATTTAACATTGTAAGCACCCATTACGGTGCTTAAAAGCACCCTTTAGGGTGCTTATACAATCTTTCATCGTATAGGGGGCAAAAATCGCATCGCATGCCATCGGGTGCATGGCATGCGATTAAAACATCGCGCAATGGAAATCGGGGGCGCCGCCAAAATACACAAGTACCCAACCAAATATGTACAAAAGGCTGATTTAGAGTTCTAACATTTCTTAAAAAGGATTGGAGTTTCCATACTGCTGAGTCTTAGAGTCACAAAACATAAGGACAAAAATAATAATTATTAAAAACTACATATAAGGAGGAAATAGTATAGAATCATCCACAAAACATGGCCTGTTGGGGTTACTTAAAGACTTCAGATAAGAACCACTAATATGGATGTGGAAAATGAACCTAGAACTGTATCTCACACAAGACTTCCACCACCACCTAACTTTCCATCTGTAGACCCTACAGCTCTGCTCTACTCTCCCTCCTTTTGTCAGCCCATATTGCCCCTAAAATGTAACCTCTTACGAACAAGTCCTATAGGTAGGTATACTCTTCTAGACAGTCTCCACAATTTATTTTCTTTACATTCATTTTTATTGACATCGCTTCGGTCAGTAACAGAAGGTGCAAAACAATAACATATACATGCAAAGGTTACAGTTATAGTACCATAATGGGCACTAGAAGCCTATTGATATACATAAATATATTAAGGCACATGTGAACATATACATACAGAAGATATACAAATAAACAAGATTTATGTAAAGTGTGAAAAGAAAAGGAGAGAAGAGTTGTAGATCTCCAGTGGACTGGAATATTGGTGTTTCCTGCACCATTCAAATATGTCAAAGCTGATTTATTTTATTGGAGGCTACAGGACAGTCAATCTTGTTAAGAAGCCAAAACACTGAATCTGAACTAACATCTTGACCCAAAATGTATTATGTCAAATAATTCACGAATCGCAAAAGGGCGAAGTACAGCACATTCCCACCCAAATATGAAACAGGGAACCAACAGCCAAGGTACACTTCCAACATATGAAGCAGGGATTCCCGCATACATGTTAGCCAGCAAAGATGTGCATCTGTACCACTGAGTCAAGAACTTAAATTGAGTCTCCACTACTGAATAACTTACAGAGCTTTAGGGCCTAGCGTGACACCCAAATCCCCCTCTCTCATTCTGATTTGCAATGTGGTAGCATGGAGAAAATATCTTCTATAAGAAGCCTATAACCTGAACGAAGGAAATGTTGGGGATGAGTCTGACAGTCGGGTGGGTGACCAAGGGAAGGACCTTAAGCCAAGCTGCCAGTCTAAGGTGGACCGGGAGTCTCTGATTTTCGAGCACTACCCATTGGTTGCACAAGTCCTTTCCAGGACTCTACTGAGAGATAAGGAATCTACTTAGGTGAAGAAGTATGGTAACTGTAAACCGCCTAAAAAGCACATCATGCAAGGTCTTCCTCCCCAGACGGTCTTCTTCCACCCCAGACAAACTCCCTTACCAAATTATGTATTTTCAGGAACCAACTCCTGGGTACATGTATCAGCACAATGTATTTAATTGGTGGCTTTGCTTTATACTAGCCTATCAATTTGTAAGCTGGTCTGTAACAAGTTAATGTTCTTTTAGGATTATTTGTGCATTATATTAAAATAATATTTATCCCTGACCCTGCTGTATCTATAATGGGTTCATCATGTGCAATGCACATATGAGTCCGTGGGTCCAGTGGAGGGCCACACTCTAGTGACAGCTATTTTCCCGGTGATTTGCATATGTTCAGTAGAGATGTACCTGGGAGCAAATTGCAACCGCCATGTTCTTGGAGACCTACGTAGCCGAGTCTACTGCGCTGCCACAGAGGATGGAGCCGGCACACGGGCCACCTCTACTTTTAAATCGCCCGTGAACACTGCTCAATGGTGTATATTTAATATACTTACACCCGTGTTAATTTAAAGTTACACCCGTCAGCCTGTTGCTGCAGAAGGTAGACGTGAGGCCAGGACAATTTAGGACATGTTTCTGTGTTCATGATTAGTTATCATTTGCACATCCATGTATTTGTCTAAGCCCCATTGTGAAGATCTCTTTACAAATAATTTTGAGACGTGTCTGACTCCTTTCCATAGAGAATAGTTTGCAAAATGCAGACTGGTTTTAATAGTCATGAATTTTGATGACTGTCAATCACCGGGAAAACTTCACTGTAGCATAAACACATACTGTATACAGCTTTTATTCTGAATCAGAATAATTGAATCAATGACAGTGATTTGCAGAGATGTCAAATTTATCCATCATAACCTGTCGCTACCAGTTTATTTTTTGTGATTAAAATCAAAAAGACTACTATTTTATCATCAGCTTTTTCATTAGCTGCGGCAGGGATTTTTTTTTTATTGTAGGTGCCTTTTAAAATGTACTTTTACAAACAGGTTTCTTTTTTCTCGGTCAGAAAAACACATGAAAGCTTTAAATCGAAATTGGCACAGCAAAAAAATACATGAATGTGACGTGCCATAATTATCTGAGAGATCAATCTCAATTATAACAGCTATTATTCACAGCATACATTAGTTATTGTTATGTACTTCTTTGACTACTATCCCGTGCACAAAGAGGGTCCCGGTGGTGACATGCAGAAGATCAACTCTGTTTAACAGGAAAGGTGCCTAGTTCTGACTTTGTTAGAACACGGGAGGACATGGAATAAACTGGGGGTGTTCTATCAGTGGTCATCAGACTGCTACAAGTGATCATTGTCATTTAGAGTGTTAAAATTTATCCAAACCGACAGCTACCCCCCTTTTTGGCAATCCTAACGCCCATCAATTGACTTGGTGCAGCAGCAACAACCTCGATCTAAACCCCACCAAAATAGTTGAGATGGTGGTCGACTACAGGAAAAAACCAAATGCACTAGTCCTGCGAACAATAGCCAACGCAGTGGTGTTGTGGGTTGAATCCTTCAAATTCCTAGGGACAACCATGTCCAGCGACCTAAGATAAGGATTAAACATAACCACAAACATCAAAAAGGCCCAACAGCGCCTGTTCTTACTGAGGCAACTCAGGAAATTCAACATCCCACAGGAGCTGCTGTGCGTATTCTACACCGCCATCGTGGAGTCTGTCTTATGTTCCTCGATCTCAATCTGGTACGGTGGCGCAAGCGAGAACGACAAACAAAAACTGCAGAGGGTTGTGAAGACTGCGGAAAGGATCATAGGGACCGACCTCCCCCCGATAAGGGATTTGTTCTCATCCAGGGTAAGGAAACATGCTGAGAAGATCACAAAGGACAAGCTGCATCCTGGTCACAACCTGTTCGACATCCTACCATCCGGAAGACGGTTCAGGTCCATCCCGTCAAAACGTCCAGATCCGCAAGAAGCTTCTTATCGTTAGCCGTCCATCACCTGAACAATCCAATCAAAGCGAATGCAATCTCAATATCAACAGCCAAACAGCGTGTCCCTACTTGGCGACCTGACCACCATAGTCATAGCTATAAATGAAATGCTTGTCTTTATGTAATATATGTGATCTCTCCACCCCCCCCCCTTTTCATCCCTGCTTGATGCTGCACTGTAATCCACAAAAAATTCCTAGTGTGCGCAAGCATACATGGCCAATAAAGTTGATTCTATTCTATTCTATTGATGGCTAATAATAAATTAGTGTAGCCAGGCACTGGGCCCACAGCATGGCAAGCGCAGCGCGCCCACCCCCGTCAGGATTGTGGTGGTCGGGATCCCGGCGTTGGTATTTCGACCGCTGGGATCACATACCAAACCCAATGCTACCCCTCCTATATATCCATCTTTAGCTAAATATACTTCCCTACTCACGCAAGACTTTCACCCTACTTGCACACAACTTTCACCATTCTTTCCATACCCTAACTCATAAGCTCACCTGCATGGCTTCACCTGTGCTGCTGTACATCTTTGGAAATCTGTGGCCCACCTGGACATGCTATCCTCCATTCTTCAATATATCCAGCTCTCCCTAGGGTTAAATTTACAAAGATGGCAGTTTTATTGAAGATGAGATGTTGTCCATAGCAACCAATCAGAATCTGTACATTTACCCCTTAGTGAGCAGGGCCCTCTCTTCCTCCTATCTGATCATGTCCTACTATATAGGTACTTCATAGCATGCAGGACTCGATGATGCTAAGTGAAAGACTACAGTTTTCCACTGTGGCACTCTCAGACAATCTCAAGATTGCTCCTCCCATGTAGATTATGAGCCTCAGCAGCCATCTTGGTACATCAAATGAAGCTTCCATGGTGGAGTAGCAACATGGAGTCTGTAGCGCACTCCACTTTCAACGATAAACAGGTGATGTGATTATAATGACATACTTTAAGAAAGAGGGGTCTATTTATTATGCAAAACTCCAGAGACCATGATCATTTTCTCAAAACAATGTTTATTGCAGGATTTCATTCAAACTCTTTAGGGGTGCACCAGATAAGTCAGAGAGGATTGGCCATCTACCGGAGCGAATGATCATATTGCTACAGTGTTAGACTGCCAGTGAATAATAACTGAGGGGAGGAATAGCCCTGGTATTGAAACCTGCACCAGAACACTATAGTTTAGAACAGCCCACGACACCAGAAGTGGACAACAGATTTTGTGTGTGGTTACTCCATTGGGGCACATTTTAATGGCAGATCAAAACATTAGCAGGATCCCAGGCAACCATAGTCAATGAAACCCCATTATAGCCGATCCCCTAGGTTTCCACTGGCTTACATCTACTTCTCTAATGACACAGTCAGAACCTCTCGTTGTCTGATGATATGTAATAGACGGTTCTAGTAATTGTACCACCCAGGTAAACATTACCTGCCGCACCTCTCCCACTCCTATAAACCAACACAAAGGGATTATCATTAGTCTAGATTCTAAGTATGTAATGCCATGACACAGATTGGCACGCACAAGTGCCGCATTCCGTGAGTTCATTTCCAATGTTCACTTAAGGTTGTATAAAGCATATTATTCACTTAGGCATATCTTCTATAAAGAAATAAAACAATACGTGATTCACCCTGATTAATTTTCACTATGTGGCATCTGCTTTTCACAGGCATTTTTAATATTTAACTGGAATTACCAGGGCCAGATTAATTAAACTCCATTACGATTATTTAATTTGGTTTAGGGGATTGCAATGGTGCAATCAGAAGTGGACTGAGTTATCTGTGCAATGCTCAGTAGCATTGTGCATTGTTTCTGTTCTTGGACAAAACATGTATATAACCAATAAAATTATTATTATCCTTTACGTCTATCATTTCTCTATTGCATCCTAGAAAAGGACAGACAGAATCTGATTGGTTGCTAAGATATTGTGCAGGGCTGTAAAAATGAGAGGATCATTAAACAAAGACCTACAATGGAGTGATGTAGAAAACAAATATGGCGATGGAAACAAAAGAGCAAGTTTAAATCTTTCTGTTGGTTCCGTTCCCTGAAATGTGGGTCCAGTTTGTTACGAAGGGAGGTCAGCTCATCCAGAGATGTGGGCAAATTGTTGAAGGCCTAGTCATCTTTTCATTTTCAGAAGATGACCATGGTTTCCAGTTCAGCTCAGAAACCATGGTATGAGACTGGATATAGAGGAGTATTCAATATGGAATTCCAACTGTCGGGACATCCCAACAGTCGGAATCCCGGGATCGGTTTCGTCTGATCTGACAGTTACTCAACAGCTGGAGTTCAATGTTCCGGCTGTCGAGTGTCAAAAGTCCATGGATCGGTGTCCACGGCTGTTTCCCGGAGAAAAAAAACAGATCTAACTTAAAAAACAAAGTTGGATCTGACCGACACAGTCTAGAAGACCCTTGTCAAAATATCTTAGAAGTTTAGCCAATATCTCCCAGTTTTTCTCCTGGCTTATAGATTGCTTAGCATAGGTTGACTATAGGGGTGTGCACATGATATTGGCTAATAGCCAATTTTGACTAAGCAACTTGACTAGATGCACAAAAGATTTTGGCTAGATGCACTGGGGATTTTGACTAAGCTATTTTGTCTAAGTAATTATAGTCTATGATCTAGTCAAAATTGCCTTGCCTGCACAGTCTATCTACTAAGCAATCTATGCTAGACAATATTGAATAAGCACGAGAAAAACTGGGAGATTTTGGCTAAACGTCTAGGAGACTTTGACTAGTCAAAATCTCACAGTGTGTACACCCTTTTAGATCTAGTAAAAATTGCCTTGCCTGCACAAACTATCATTACTTAGACAAAATTGCTTAGTCAAAATCGTTTGTGCATCAAGCCAAAATCGTTTGTGCATCTAGTCAATATTGCTTAGTCAAAATTGGCCATTAGCCAATATCTCACCGCGTGTATAGCGCAAGACTGACCACTGTAAGCTATGCATTATGGGCCAATTCTAGTCAAAGGGGCTTTAGAAACTAATGGTGTATATTCAACATTTTGTATCTTAAGTGTAGTTCTAATTAGGTAATGGGGCCTACACAATCAGCGACAATTCTGAGCGATGCTAGATGTGTCAGCGCTGTGTGCTGAGCGATCTGTCAGGGCCAGTGTTCTCCGTTGAGAACACTGGCCCTGACCGCCGATTAGAGATTAATATCCAGCATGTTGGATAACAATCGCTGGGCCATAGTGATGCGCGGGGCATTTTCTGAGCGATTAAATTGAGTAACATTGCTCAGAAAATGGCCTGACCAGTACCGTTGAAACTAAAAAGAAATCTTTCAAAACAGAAAAACTACGAGTGAATTATTTTTCATATTTGAAATGTTATAAGGACACATGCTAAGGCGCTGTAGACACTATTGATGGTATATATATATGATTCTGTTTTTGGATCCCTAGAGTGCACATCCGGTTCTATTGAACATATATTGGCCTGTACCCTATTGCTGATTGCCAACAATATTTGGGGCCAACATTGTCAAAACCAGTTGTGAATCCCTGATATGGATTTGTTAAATTCTGTTAAATTCAGCCCTATTTTTAATCATATTTATCTATTTTCGATTACCCTCAATAATTACTGATTCCACCACTTATCGACTTATAGACCGTTATCGCAAGATCGCAGCTCATATGAGATTGTTCCAGTTCTGACAATATATCCAGTTCTGTTACAACTTGTTTCCTAAACCCTTATGAAGTCATTCTGGTGACAAAACACGTTGGACCTGTTACATTGTCTGGAAATTCAAACTACTGGAAATTTTATATTATCAAATGTATTGAATGTTTTTTTTATTAAATATCATCTTTTTATCAATTCCGTCTAATTGTTGTTAGCGCACTCTGAAACACCTTTCTTTTCATCTCTAAAACTTTTGGATCTCGTCTAACAGGGGATCCCTCAGAGGTTCTGCTACTAATCTATTGAGCGCGGTTGGGGTTATTTTTATTCGTTGTATATATATATATATATATATATATATATATATTGTTCAGGCTACATCCCAATAAGGCGTTCTGTCCATGCTATAGGTCTGCTTTAATACAGAACACCATTACCGAGGACCTTTGTACTTATCTTTATGGCAATTTGCTTACAGTATCCCTGCTCCTTTCTTTTCTTAGGATCTTCGGGAGGAAGTAATAGGCTGGAATACTATTAAGTGAACCATTTACAGTAGAACGCGCTTCTCACTGAGAAAAACATCATATAAAGTGAATTGTAATAAATGTCAGTTCTCTGTTTCTTAATAATACATAAAATGTAGCATTTGATGGTAAATCCTGCAGAGTTAATCATATGGGTTACAAATATATGCTTCTTAACTCTCATTTATCAGTATTTCACAATCCCACACAGAAAATTATTAGTCTTTACTAGCTGTGTTCTCTATATTTTAAAGGTTTCTAGCAGAGCGGAACTCTTTCATTGCAGGAAAAAAAAAGGTAGGGTTTTTTTTTGTTTCACAAAAACATATATTTGAAACCAGTTTTTTCACTGTGTGTATATATTTGTGCATAGTATTCAAATGGCTCTATTCAGTGAGTGGTTCTTTAGTACCGGAATTGGGAACTGTATTGAACAATGCTTCTTATTGTCTTATTTTGTAATATTATTTTGTTATTATGCAGCAGATCTGTTATCATGAAGTTACGTCTTCAGCCATTTTTCATACTAGATAGATGTAGAAATACATTTCGCACCACTCTAAAGTTGGGTAAACAAATATATTTTTTATTATTATATATATATGTATTTACTAACCTTTCAAGTAAACACTAGTTATTTGTAGTTTTGTTAACGTGGAACTAAATCCTGCAATCTATATGCTCTGGTGCACAGGTTCTCAAACTCGGTCCACACAGTGCATGTTTTGCAGGTCTCCTCGTGAAATCACAAGAGATATGATTAGCTCCACCTGTGGATCTTTTACAATGTGTCAGTGTGACATGCAGTGGTGCGGAGAGGCACTACACACACACACACACACCCCGGCCGCAGCTGACAATGCCACCACACACCCCGGCCGCAACAGTCTGCCACTGCCGCCGATAACCCTCCCCGGGTAAAAAAAAAAAAAAACATACTCACCGTGCACACTGGCAGAATGCATGGAACTTGCACACTGACTGGATGCGCTGACGTGCAAGAGGGCGGGCGGCTATGAGAAGGAGTGAGAGCACCTGGACTGAATCTGATCATTGCCCCGGGGAACTTATGCCCTATCACAGCCGCTTTAGTGACAGGGGCGTGCTTTCATGTATATTCAAAAAGCTCGTCCCTGTTACTGAGGCACTGCTCTAGGTGCCGCTTCCACATTTTTTTAATGGGCTTTTGCAGCCCTAAGCTCGCCCCACCCACTGCCCGGCCCCTCTCCACCCCGTTTCAGGTCCTTCATCACTGACAGTGGGAGGCAACGCTCTTGGTGCCTCCGAAACAAAAAAGGAATAAAAATTATTAAAATAATATAAAGCATATACTTATGACAGAATATGTGTCTCAAGTATTTTCTTTGTATTATTTTAATTATTTATGACAGGGGATTCACTGCCTCCCCTGACTGCATGTCCCTGCTGTGCACCTGTCGGGTGACCTGCAAAATGTGAACTATGTGGGTTCCTGAGGACCGATTTTGAGAACCTCTGCTCTAATGAATAATTATAACCTTACTGTAGTTGGGAAATATCGTGTGATCAGAGCAGTGGCTAGATGTTTGTAGGTCCCATAGCAGACATTTGTAGGGGCCGTTATGTTCCACCGAATGGTGAAAAATGTGACACGTGACTATGACAGGGAAGGTGGACCCTTACAGCTGTGGGCCCCATAGCAGCTGCACTCCCTGCACCTATGGTAGTTATGCCCATGGCTCAGAGTATGGCTGCGATGTTGCAAGCCCTTTTTCTTAAGCAGAGCCTAGGTTGTGTGTGCACCTGCGTGAATTAGCTAATTTAAGTCTAGGGCAGTGGGATACTAGTACCCCTGGGGGGTACTCTGCAGACCAGTTGGGGGTACTTGAAAATATTATTGGTAATGGTGTTCTAAGTAGAAAAAGTCTACCGATGGTGGATGAAGTCTTCTATTGCCATGGAGATGAGCCACGTTGCTTCACTTCCGTTCCTCTGCAGCATCTCCTCGTGCTTTTACAAAACCGGCTCCAGGGCCGCGCTGCCCTCAGACACAGGTGGAGGAAGGAGCGGCATTAATGCTACAGGCGCTAGCGGGAACTCTGAAGACAGTACACAGCCAGCGGCCAGACACAGAGAGAGACCCGATTCCTGACCGCACATTACGTCTCCGCTACTCCCTAATATAAGAACACGCATAAGAACACAAATACTGGTCACTTCCACTCCACTCGTTAATGTGCTGGGAATATTTCAAATTGAGAGGCGAGGGTACTCCTAAAGGAAAAGCCTAATCAAGGGGTACGGGAGAGAAAAGGGTTGGGAACCGCTGGTCTAGGGTAACCTGCTAATATTATGCCTGCATCTGCTAATGTGTGGTGTAGCCAAACCCAACAATGCCATGGGCATTGCAATGCCAACTACTAATATTGCCCCCTTGGTGAAGACTTTTCTGTTTGTTTTGGATCATTTGTCTACCACCCAGTTAGTAAAACTTCAGAGGATGGTTCTGAGCCCTCACCCACCCTTATATGTGCATGATTTGGCCAATCATTTCATATTGTTTTTCTCAGACGTGGTGGGTAGTTGGGTTTGACTATGCCACACATTAGCAGACTTGATCGAAGGATACATTTGTTCTCAAAATGGATAAAACCGTGCTGCACTGCGGGTTGGGTAAATGTAACGTGCAGAGTAATGCTGGGTACACACCAGGACGACTAGGGCCCGATCCCCACAATCTAGATCCAATTCCGATCAATTGGATGTAGATTGTGTGTTGATTGGGCCCTTTTCTGACCTGGTGTGGACCGATACCGATCCGATGCGCGGTCCCGCGGGTCGGTCGGTCGTTATTGAGATCCTACCTGCTGCAGGTAGGATCTGAATGACGACCATACAGCCGGGTGCGGGTCGCCATCGGATCGGACCCGCTCACGGTGCACATCGTGAGCGGGTCGTGCCCCCCCCCCGCGTCATCGTGAGCGGGTCGGACGAGACACTGACGACCCGCTCACGATGTGCATCGTGAGCGGGTCGTCCTGGTGTGTACCCCGCATGATTTGGGTGGGGTGTGTTCAAACTAAAATCTAAATTGCAATGTAAAAAAAAAGCAATATTTACCCTGTACAGAAAAAAAATAACTCCCCCAAATCTAACTCTTTCTGCACATGTTACACTTCCCCCCCCCCCCTGCAGTGCAGCATGGTTTCATCCATTTTGAGAACAAATCTGTCCTGTGATCAGGTCTGAATTATGCATGGTCTTCCCAATTCCAAGCAACCGATCGAAATTTTGTCTCACTGTTCGTTCATCTATATGGAAAAATGAATCTTTCAGCTGGCATGTTCGTTGATAGCTGCCTGCCCTCTCGGAACATCTGGTAGACTCTCAAAATATGGAGCCCCCCCCCCGCAACAACAGGCTCTTCTCCATCAATTTGTTAATAACCCCTAGGCAAGGGCATCGACAGGTCAGCCGGGTCCTGGTAAATAGGAGGCGAGGCCTCTGGTAGGGGCGTGGGAAAAATAAATGAGAGAGAGCAGGCTGCCACTGCAGTTATCTCTGCTCAGCACAAGGCACTGAGCTGGGGAGAGAGGCTGTGCGGTGGCTGTCTGTCATCTCTCTCCCCACTGCCCCTTGCTCTCTGCAAAGGGGGAGGGGGGTGGGACACGGGCCCCTTCAGCAGACCTGGGCCTGAGTAAAAAGTACCTCTCTGGACGCCGCTGGGTGTATGAGAACTTGCTCTGTTACTCCAAATAACATCGTCAAGCAAATCCTAGGGAGTAGGAAGTGGCACAATGATGCAGTTACAGTGACCATACTCATGACTTTCCCTTATTTTGATAACTTTCCGTTATCTCTGATCTCGTCAAGTTAGACCCACTTCTTTATTCATACCTTACCTTTGTATCTCCTGGAGGATGAGTTGGAGGTTGAGTTTATAAATTTAGACACGCTCATCATTGCCGCACCAATCACCAAATGCAACTACTGTTGCAATCCCATCGCCATGCACATGCATTTAATTCGCTCCCGCGGCTCATAGAAATGCAGATTGCAGATTTTGCGCGTGAATTTAGTGCACCAAACAAGCACGTGTGGCCAGATTGCCGCAACGATGAGCGTGGATAGATCTGTGTGGATTCTTCGCCTTTGCAGTGAAGCAGCTGCTTGGTAAATGTATACAGGCGGCACAGATGATGTCATAGCCCCAAACCTATTAGGTGTTGGTTCAGAGAAATCCAGCACCATATAAGTGGTTCAGAGAAATCCAGCACCATATAAGTCGTTCAGAGAAATCCAGCACCATATAAGTGGTTCAGAGAAATGCAGCACCATATCAAGTGGTGGTGGCACCTGCCTCCTGTGAAATCAGACAGAAAAGGTTTCGGCCACCTTGATAGCAAATATTTTTATTTGTGTCAGAGAAACGCTGTCAGACCCTGGGAGAGAGAAGCATTTTACATTCCGTCAGAGCTGCTATCCATTATAGTGTACAGCAGGGATAAAGTGATGTAACAGTGCCAGTTAAGGTTGGCAGTTACACACACTCTCTGTTAATACAACTGTCAAGGCCATTTCTATAAAGTGTTCAGCAGCTACGTCTTATGGTGGAAAACTTGACACCGCTGCAGTCACAGCTTTGTATAAATCCTGCCAGAGTATCGGTTGGGAAATGAGAGATATAGATAGGATATAAGAGATCTATAAACTCCTGTGAAGGATGTATTTATAAATGGTGAATTGCAATGTCATGTTTATTACGGTGGTTTCTCATGTCATCACTTCAGTGTTCATTAGGTAAACCTGTGTGTTATAAGGGAATTATGTAGCCAGTGCTGTAAATTCTAGGTAGTGAGTGTCGCCGTGGATTTATGTGACCTATATAAAAAGCACTTGGCCTACAGCATCGTGCTTTTACAGGGTCATAAAATGCATCAATGGCTTCTAATATGCATACAGCGTACAGTCGGGAGTATATCATCCCATTAACATTTGCGTTTGTGATGCAGAAAGGGCAGCAAAACTCAGTTTGATCAACCTCAGCCCGAATATCTATTGCGTATAGACCTAGAACAGTTCAGTATTGCTGGCCGACAGGGCAAATCCTACTACTGATCTCTGCTGAATTCATTGTCAACACATTTATCCAATGTTAGGGTTTATTTCCCTTCATTGTGTACAGCCGCACATTGTGTTTCAGGAGACAAATGTTCTGATATTTTTGGATACTGGAAGGAACTGGGTGCCCCAGCAGCATGGATCATAACGTAATATTTGTTGCGGAAGCCATGTTTCATCCCCTGTGATCACAACGAGCATAAACGTGTACTATAGTGAACCTATTGCATGTTGACTGTCTTAGTAGACCATGTCTATCCATTGTCTGGAACTCATTTATACATGCTTCCGCATATTACTGGTATTAAAGCATCACCATGCGGGTGACCAGTCCCAGCATCTATACCTATGCCCTATAAGCTATTTTATTTTTTGTCTTCAGTACTAATAAATAAATAGATTCTATAAAACTATAATTATAGCAATAATACTTCCATTCTTGAGTATAATAGATCAAAGGCATAAAAATAAATTGAAAAGGAAATCAATTAAATTATTAAAACAATTGTCTCATTAAGACGTTCTTCTTTCTTTAAATGTCCATTTCATCCTATTTCATTTGATTTAATCATAATACATACTCTTGCACTAGTTCACCTTCAATATTTACATTCAACTTTTAAATGCCGTGACATCGTTTTGAAGTAGTTTTTACTGTGTACAATATACCTTGTTAAGCTTGGGTACAATCCTTGTTGAACTCAATGCCGGTGTTGAAGTTCTAAGATTCCACCTCCACAGTTTCACCTGGGGTTCTGGTAAGTCGGTATTGGGGTGCGGGTGGTTGGGCATTCCCAATAAAGTATGGTAAAGGCGGAGCATTGCACGGCACTTTATGTGGCTGTCCAGAATGGAGATCTCAGGTTGTAGGTGGATATTTTTAGAATGGGATAAAGGAGTGGAGAGGACACATTTTCAGGACCTTTTCTTGCTATACCCGTCATTTTCACCCTGCAAAATCATAGAACTCTACATCACTACAGGACTGGAAGAGAACAGGTCACGTCCTGTACTTCTAATGGGGCAAAACAGAAAGCACGGCTTCCATTACTTATCTAGCCCCAGTACTAGAGAGCCCATCTGGTTTCAGCTATGTCAGGGAGACCATAGGTGGTGGGGGGGTTTCTTTGCCACAGCGTTAAACACAGGACTTGTGCCTCTCCGGAGTGGGGAAGGGGGAATGTGATATTTAGTAGCCATCACAAGAACTTGATTTACCTTTGGGACAGATTTAATTTCTACCCCTACCTATTTGCCGGTTCATTCCAGCTCCTTTCTTTTCATGTCACTATCAGTATTGTGGGGACAAGTTCTTGTTTTGATCATAAGAATAGAGTAAAGCATTCATAAATGTATTAAAAAGTTTCAAATAAATTCCAATTTTGTGCTAAAAGTACTGTTGTTTTTGTAATTAATTTTTATTAAATTCGTAAAAAAAAAAGGGGGGGTAAATAATTTATTAATACAAAGATTCGACTAAAATTGATAATGATGACGGTGTTTAGAATTACTTCTTTTTATTATTCATTTACTAATATTTTCCTATATAGCACCATTATATTATGTTCCTCTTTACAACTGGGAACAAACAGAAGATGGGAGGGGGGGGGGGGGGGATAATTACCCTGACCTTAACTTTTTTAAAGGACCTAGTGATGTCCTGGACTAGTTGCTAAGGGGGCAAATGCCTCGGAGGCCCTGATAACATCCACCATGGTGAGAGAAGCTTACAAATAATAATCATCATTGTCCTCATTATGAGAATAATTATTATCCAAACTGGGTCACCGCCTTTATCCTAAATCAATACTCATTCCTCTGTTCTTTTTAGTTTGGCTTTATATAATCCAGATAGAATTGTCCTTGGATACAACACAGAGCAGCTTTCTAGAAACTTTTTAACCATAGATAATGTGTACTGAAGTTCTCAATAAATGCTACAGAGTGCTGTGCATTTATTAGGGATTGCCAGAGGAATATTTAAGTTAAGTAACATAAGACCTAATGTGAAAAGTCATTTAATGGTATAATTAAACAGGGAAATTTATTTTTCGTTATCAAAATGTTTTTTTTTTTTCTTAGTGCTGTTGTACTGATTGAGGACGATACGTCTAACCTCCTATGCCACTGCTGTAGAATTTAGGGGACTATTTAGTAAGTCTTGGGTGGAGATAAAATGGACAGAGATATGGTAACCATCCAATCAGCTCCTAACTGTCATGTCACAGGCTGTGTTTGAAAAATGCCAGTAGCTGGTTGGCTGGTATTTATATTCATCCACTATATCCCCATCCAAGGCTTAGTGTATACACCCATCGCCCCATCAACGTTATCACCGGCTACTTTATCACTTCAACGGGCTTCATAAATCTGCACCCTTAATGTAAAAGTGGTTTTTAGTATGGTGTTGGCTAAACCCCTCCCACATTTTATTGAGCGACATAAGAAGAGGTATAAGGAATAATGGTTATAAATAAATAAGACTTTAGAATATCCAGTGTAACTATTCCAAGTGCAATGCAATGAAACATGTCTATTCCTTCAATAAAATAACCACCACCACCCCCTCCCCCTAACCCCCACGGACCAGATATATTCAGCTAGATACCAGTCCCTCGCATTCACACACTATGGCTGACTGGCTAAACACAATAAGGCTTAGTTAATAACATGGTTTTTATGTAATACATTTTCTGTAACTGTAACAATCTAAATAATGATTGTTAATCATCTCAAATGCAATTTTGTAAAGTGAATGTTCCACTATTTTTTACATCAGATTTTGCATTTGTCTGCAAGCAGTGGTGTAACTAGATAGCATTGGTGAAAAATGTATTCAGCACTGATACAGGTTGAGTATCCCGTATCCGAGTATCCGTTATCCGAATTATTCCAAAAAACCATACATTCCAGAAAGTGGAATTTTTTTTTTGCTAAAAACTTACTGGGGACAACTGTAAAAGCACTACTGTGGACATGATATGTAACTGGCACTATATATGTGCAAGAAAATGATTGCTTGCCATTCAAATTCAATATCTGAGATAGTACACAAATTTTGTTTCATGTTTTGAAACCTTGTTTTTTTAACAAATAAAATATATTCGTGTGCATTTTATGTGCTTGATGTGTTTATACAGCATAAATGCAAGATACTTCAAAATACATGATTGAAATATTAAAATATTCCAAAATACGGAATAATCTGTTATCCAAAATTCTGCTGGTCCCGAGCATTTTGGATAAGGGATACTCAACCTGTACTTTGGCAGGGAAGATGGCCCCTCTCAGCTCTGGGCCCCATAGCAGCTGCACCCCCTGCACCTATAGTAGTTACACCCCTGTATATAACACATGTAACTGTGACAGGGAAGGTGGCCTCTCTCAGCTCTGGGCCCCATAGCAGCTGCACCCCCTGCACCTATGGTAGCTACACCCCTGTATATAACACATGTAACTGTGACAGGGAAGGTGGCCCCTCTGAGCTCTGTGCCCCATAGCAGCTGTACTCCCTGCACCTATGGTAGCTACACCCCTGTATATAACACATGTAACTGTGACAGGGAAGGTGGCCCCTCTCAGTTTTGGTCCTCATAGCAGCTACCCTCCCTGCACCTATGGTAGCTACACCCCTGTATATAACACATGTAACTGTGACAGGGAAGGTGGCCCCTCTCAGCTCTTTGCCCCATAACAGCTGCACTCCCTGCACCTATGGTAGCTACACCCCTGTATATAACACATGTAACTGTGACAGGGAAGGTGGCCCCTCTGAGCTCTGTGCCCCATAGCAGCTGCACTCCCTGCACCTATGGTAGCTACACCCCTGTATATAACACATGTAACTGTGACAGGGAAGGTGGCCTCTGCCAGGTCTGGGCCCCATAGCAGCTGCACCCCCTGCACCTATGGTAGTTACACTCATGTATATAACACATGTAACTGTGACAGGGAAGGTGGCCCCTCCCAGCTCTGGGCCCCATAGCAGCTGCACCCCCTGCACCTATGGTAGTTACGCTCTTGTGTACAAGTCATTTTAGATTTAAGTGAAAAATAGTTGTCACTTGTGTGGTACAATGAAGCAATAAAAGATAACATCAGATGCACCATGTTATTATATAAGACTGTGTATAAGAAAGTGTGTGTGTAATCTATTCAATGGTATCTGTTGGAACAGAAAAGTAATATGATAGCTTGCAGTTGGACATCTGTATCGCACAATCTTTCAGTTGCCCTAATTTATTTAAAAATAAATTACAATTAAAACAAAAAATTGGACTTAACGTCCAAGACTGGTAACAAATATTTGCATCACCACGCTAAAGGTTTAAATGAAATAATATAACAAAGGAAATACAAAGGCTTTGGTATGATTTTTACAATCAACAATGGTTAATTCCGATATGTAGCTGTGAACAACTTGAAAACACTTAAGTTGAAAACTCTTGCAAGCACTTTTAATCGGTATAAGGAATGATCTATATGCACAAGAATGATTGGACTGTGAACATATTTATACAATCTATCTAGGAACAATTATAACGACCTGCTGACCAAGAAAAAAAAACTTATGATGCATGAAAATGTGTATAAAACATCTATACAGTTTCCTCGTCAAATATAAATGAAATTAACTTTATTATAGAAATCGTTCTGGGAGATTTCTAGGGAAGACAAAAACGTACATTTTGACATAAAACAAACTGGATTATATCGAAGACATAATCTACCTTTCATCTACCAAACGTCTCTCTTCAGTTTTTCATTATCAATGTTTTGTTTTTGGAAAATAAACGTCAAACTTTGGGGGTTACCAATGGGGAGGAACTGGGTTAGGTTAAGGTTTTTTTTTTATATTCCGGCAACAAGCCCGAGGGAAGTTGATAAAAAGGAGAAACATCCATGGACAAAATGGTGGGGTCGGTATACTTGATAAAACTTTTAAATGCGTGGCTTGATCATGGCTTCCATTAAAAAAAAAAAAATCAAAAACCAAAAAAAAAAATCAAGACTAACGGAGAGCAGATCCGTCCACCCAGCCTGCGTTGTTGTTCTGTTCATCATTACATAACAAAGTCAAGTTTACAAATAGTACATCAAATGGATAAAAGTTTGGATATCAAAATGAAGATTTGATCCAAATGATATAATGCTTTCAGTGTGCAAATGTCCGTTGTGCGGTCTTTCCAATGTCATCGGTGCACAGGCGCTGTGCAATGAAGTCTTTTAAAATTGTAAATTTTTTTCCAGGACAGTTCTCAATTTTTTTTTCTTTTGTTGTTTATAAAATACTGCTGAACATCCAACTGTTCTCCATAAAGTCATTGGTTAAATTAACACGATTTTTACTGTAGTCTTGGCCAGTACTGAGACATGTCAGATTCACTGCCGGGTACTTGTACTGGGACTGACACTCCAGGGGAAATGAGACCTAAAAAGTAATATAAAAGAAATATAAATATATATATGTTATTATTTTAGGCTATTATACCCCCCACAATACACGTCTCATGCACGCTGTGATTTTTGGAAATTCATATGAAGGTTTTCTATTACGCATAGTTAGATGCAGGGCTTGTGTTATGAGCATGCATTGTTTGCAGAGTGTGACTTTTTTGTGTGTGTTTCAATGTTGTCGTTTCTCTTGATCGGTGCACTGGGTATTAATGTGTGGATATCCCATTCAGCAGTAGCTGTGTATGAAGGGTGGCAGAGAGGGTGGAAAATAATGGAATGCCTACCTGTAGAGGCTGTACCAGAGGCGCCCATTGGCTGGCTGTTCATGTGTGTCTGCATGTGGGGAGGTGTGTATGTATCATAGCTCCGCCCATTCACAGATGGACTTGTGGGCAGCATGCATGAGTAGGAAGAGGTCTGGCTGGGTACAGGGGGCTGGAAGAAGAAAGAAAAGCAATATTACTGCTCAGTGCCATTTGTGATGTATAAACACAATCACTGCACCTCCTGTATCCAACATCTGCCCATTGGAAGAAAAATAAATTGTGTGTGTTATGTGTCTGCGCCACTGGTCTACATAGGCTACTGGTTGTGTGGATGAACAACATGTATCGTGAAGACACCATCTGCAAGTAAGCGACAACTCCCATGTGGATGTGAAATTGTGGGAAATGTAGTCCATGGATAGCTGCAATGTTGTTCGGTGGGGGAGAGAGTAAGGGTCGGCCTACAAGGAAGCAACCTCGGAAAATGTTGGGAATTCTTTTGAAAAAATTCAACTAGTTGACAGATCTAGTATTGTTTAGAAAGGACATGCAAAGGTTTATTGTCATTTGTGCAAGGAACAAAAGGGGCATCATTCAAACTTGTACCCCAGGCAGCATAATTGTTATACCCCCTGGGTGGGGTTATTATTTAAAATTAATAAGGTGAAGTTTTATAATGTAGTAAAAAGAAAGAAAGAAAAATAATTGCATGGGAAGGGGTCTGCAGATACACAGGCCACATTATTTAATGACGAAATAGGGTACCAATACTAAGCCAGATTCGGTAAAGCAAAAAAGGAAGCCATTTTGTGTCTGGAACCAAATTACGTTACTATGCAGGGGGAGCAAATACATTTATATTGCTTCTCTGCAGGGTAATTACTGGCTGGTCTTGCATGTAGCCCACAGCTGATTTCGTCAGCTTTATATTTACACACCCCACCCAAATCTAACTCTCTCTGCACAGGTTACATCTGCCCCCTCTTGCCTGCAGTGCAACATGGTTTTGCCCATTTGTGTTCTTTGTGACAAAGCTTAATCAGGCCCTATATATGTAATGTCAACCGCTTAAATATAACGCTAGTTATCCTCGAGTGACTGGCTAATGGTGGGATTGCAGGGGTATGCCAGCTGATGTAAAGATGACCATGCTCGGAACTAAGTTTGAATTTCCATTTATTTTGTCAATATGAGTCTCGTGGTTTCTGATGATAAAATCGGCAATACCGAGGTATATATACTATTGTTTCTTAGATGTACTGGTGTTATAAAGATACCGGGAGTAGACATACTAAAGCTTCTGAAACGGAGAACAAGTGGTGTTGCCCATGGCAACCACATTCTGTCTTTTGGCAACTATGGGCAACACCTACGCTTTATTTATTTTTTTATGTTTTAGAATCTTCAGTAAATCTACACCCGGGAGAGTATGAAGCTTTGTCAATCAAGCCTTTCGTGTACAACCGGGGAACATATCAATCAACATCGGATATATCTATGTAATGAATGCTAATAATTCCTAATCATAATGATACACACAGAAGTGCGAAATTGGGGCCTTGTCTGATATAAGGTCATTTATATTTTAGATTGGCATTTGTGTTTAGCTACCTACTGATTTTTTTATACATCAGTACCAATTATTATTACTACCATATTTACTATTACTATTAACATTTACTTTGTACAATGCCAGTATACTCGCAAGTGCTTGACCGATTGCTATAAACACAGTTTTAAAAGAATATATAGAACATTAGGGGTTAAATGCCACGGGCCTGCTGCTACAGCCATATTATACTGGATACTTAGAGGCGCCGTATCATCCAATCCACAGCAATGCTAGTTACGGTTTAAGTCGTGTTTGAGTTTAGAAAGAGAACTTATGAAAGTTTTATGTGAGCTGCGCGGAGCGTTGTCAATTGGCCAGAATAGAGTAGTTGAAGGGTAATAGGCGAGAGATGCTGTCTCGTCTGGTCTATGGAGTATTTGGTAAGCTTGTGGAAGAGGGGGGGGGGTTTATCAGGGAAAGCATGGCGGATTGGGGGCTACAGTAATATCTTTTATTAGAGAAGAAGTGAAGGAATAAGTGTACATAACAAATGATATCTATTGGTTATCAGAAATCTGCTGCTAAGGGGTGTGTTATCTATATTGAGAAGGTATATTTTCTAGTATTGGATTTGCTCTTTTCTACAACTGGCCAAATAAATAAAAAAAAAGGCCAGAGCTATATTTAAGAAACGGTAAAGAAATACCCACCTGCAATGTATGACTCCTAGGGGAAGACGTATAAGCCTGTTGAAGTGATAAAGTGGAAGGTTATAATCCAGCACCCAGCCAGCTCCTAACAGTCATTATTCAAACCTAGCCTGCAACTTCACAGTTAGCATCTGGTTGGCTGCTGTGCGATGACTTTTAAACGTTATTACTTTACCAGGCTTAATACATCCGCCCCCTAGTTTGGTCATCGTCCTTTGTACTGAACTAGACTGTCCCCATGTGATTGATTTTGCACATTTGTACATGCCGCTCAGCCCTGTGTGTGAGATCATTGGCTGACAGGTAATACCGGAACCCTAGCACGCAATTTTGAATATTAGGGAGACCGTTATTTCTGAAAAACTGGGTCTCCCTAATTTAGTGATAACCTGGCTGAAATACGCACACAGCCAGTTAGTCCATGACTACCCAGATCATGGTAAGTCATCTCCGTGAGCACAATAGACAGTAAATTGTCCTAGGAGCTCTATGGGGAGAGGAACTGGAATGTGGGCAATGAGCATGCAGCATCAGACATGACTCATTTAGGCCATCTTCATTCATAATGCCAAAACGTCTAGCAAACAGTGATGACTAAATCATGTAATTTGCTGTTATGCTTTAGTATTACGTGTTGCTAATACTTTCTATTGATGCATTGTGACCTTTACGGGAATCATCCTTGTATGTTTTACGTGAATGAATGTGGTTACCGCATTATGCACCCACATCATTCAGAATGATGTCACATTAAATGGTAAAATATCAGGAGTGACAGATCTTTAGAACATGTTTTATGGCTAATTATATTCAAGAATATGGATGTTCCATTTTACAGGAGCAGATCAGATAATAGACACTGCCTCTGACTACAGACATAATGTTAGTATTAAAGATTTATGTTTTACGCAGGTATACAGCAATGGCAGGTTCAGGTAACCTAGAAAAATGAAGGCTATTTATATAATAGATATTCCTTGTTTCTACCTATTGACATCTGCAGAATGGTGTTGGGGGGAGAACAATGGGTAAATAAAACGATAGAAAATCGACACAACTTATTAATTATGAAGGGGTAATGAGATACTATGTATAGTTCTGGGTTCTACCTTGTGTCATAAATTATACACTTGCTCCTCCTATATAAAGATTAATAATAATAATAAAATTATTATTATTATTATTATTATTATTGATAATAATGATAATGTTATTATTTGCTTAAGTCAATTAACAAATTTAATGGTTACATTATTCTAACATTATGGGATAGTCCATCTAAAACAACTTAAGTTTTTAATATATTTTTTTTTATTTAATTTTTACTGAATTTGTTATTTTAATTACTAGAAGATGAACATAGAGGTTTATTGAAGTAAAGCTAACGAAATAAATTATAAGAAATATTATAAATATTGCGGATACTGATCCAGAGATGTGTGTTTTCATTGTGTGCAAATCTTATTTTAATGTGGGTATGTTAGATAACCAAGCAACATGCATTCAGCAAAAAAACAATCCGTATGCCCCGAACACTGTACTAGTAATAATTGTATAAATAAATGCTATAACCATCCGTGATGATAATGCACCAGTAGCAGGAACGCTTTTAAACTGATAAACAAGGCAAACAATTTAATTTAAGTAGAAATGTCTACCACAAGTGTATCACTTAGTATGCTTTGTGTAATGTTTGTGACTACTATTATTACAATAATGGCTAATTGAATTATAAGCATATTTGAGGCCCAGCATTTAAACATAAGTGAAGCACATGATGAATACTCACTTGCATAGGCAGGTTGTTGGACATGGTGAAGCTAGGCATAGGTGGCAGTGCACTGTAAGTGTTTGTAAGAGCTGTGTCTGTCCTCCCGAGCATAGATCCCGACGTGAACGATGACACTGTAGAGAAGAAAGACCGAAGTTACCATGCGCATCTCGTTGTCTGCTGCTCATGTTATAACAATGCTCTGATAGGGCTACACCTCATTTATTCAATTAGCATAAAATAAATAATAGTCATGGAAATTTTGGGCTACAATTCCAGCGTAATAAATGGTAAATAGGGGCATCTTTTTTATTTTTATTTAAATAAACTTGGAATTTCAATTCCAGATGCGCTATTATTGGGGGTTTTTTAACCACTTAATAATTAGGAAAAAAAAAACATGGCGAGGAATTAAATTAGGAAAGTTAAATGCAATAACTTTTTTTTTTTGGTCACAAGGCCCAATAAGTAAGACGACCTCCTCTCTGTGTCTCACCTGGTGTAGTGGGCTGAGGAATGGGTTGGTAGACACTAGTGCTAAAACTACTGCTTATAGGAATGTGACTCGGTGTGTTACTGGCTTGTCTCCTCTGGTTCCGCAGTTTCTCTTCTCTTCTCCATTTTGCCCGTCGATTGGAAAACCATACCTAGCGAAGAGAGGAGATTAGAGGGTGGTCAACCAGGCCTTCAACGTATTAATGCAAAGTCAAGTATCAAAGGGGGCTTACATCTGCAATAACCCTATTAGGGTCACTAATTCAGCCGTTACCGACCGCATTGAAAACAGATAACATCAAGACAGATCCGACTTTAAAACAAGTTGGATCTGTTTTGTTGAAAACTGCCTTTTTTCGTCATCCGCGTCCGTTTTTGCCGACATGACCACATTCTGATACTCGACAGCCGGAACAATGAATTCCGGCTGTCAAGTTACAGTTGAGCTGAGCGACAATAAGAAGCACTTGTCCCATCTGGTCTGTCCTTTGTCGGGAGATGGTATATTTAAAAATTTTGGGAGGAAACCGTGGATACGGGGAGAATATACAAACTCCACACAGGGAATCGAACCAATGACTTTAGAGCTGTGATGCGATAATGCTAACCATTACACCACCATGTCGGTTTGATACTACCCAGTTTGTTTTATCACTGTTTCCTATTGTAAAGCGCAACAGAATTAGCTTTGCTATGTAAGGATCTGTGTATGTATATATATATATATATATATATATATATATATATATATATATATATATATAACATTTTTGTGTCTGCAGAACCTCTAGAGATTCACCAGGATTCCTGTTAATGAGTACAGAATCCTACAATGGTCATTAGGTCTTTCATCCTTCCCTGCACAGCGGGAGCTCTATAAGTAAGGCTATGCGCTCATAGGTTTGCATCTCGTATCTACTCGGCCCGTTACGTGTGAAAATAAATGGAAAGCATTTTACACTGAGGTCAAACATCTCTTTTAATTACATAGTAACAGTTACCTGTATCCTAGCTTCTGGCAAATCTATTTTGGCAGCTAATCTTTCTCTGGCAAACACATCAGGATAATGGGTGCGTTCAAATTCTGCAAGCATACAAATGTACAGGTTAGTTAAGTAGAATGCACAGGTTTTATTATGAAAGATTTTAAACATTTCCAATTAGCCAGTGCGCTCCAGTAGCCCCTTGATCTTAGTCTTATTCTCTGTGCTGAGAGTGGAATTATTGGTTGAAATGGAAATATGGATCGCGTTTGCCGCTTCCTACAGAAAACAGCATTTATATCACCTATCATTTCCAGAATGGAGATAAAGAAGATTTACAGCTACAGGCTATAAAATACCATCAGCTGATTGGCTGGTACTTTGTTTCTCTCAGTTTTATCTCTTTCCAAGATTTGATAAATCTCCCCATATATATCTGGTTGGAGAATACATTCATGTATTCCCAACATATGTTTGGCCTTTTACGCTAAAACAGGCATAACCAAATGATTGCCCTCCAGGTGTTGTGAAACTACAAGCCCCATCATGCCTTGCCAAAGTTTTGCTATTAGGGAATGCTAAAACTATGACAAGGCATGCTGGGATGTGTAGTTTCACAACAGCTGGAGGGCCACTTTGGACATGTCTGCATTAAAACCGTTATCCTCTTATATGCATTTCTGATGGAACCTACCTTTTTCTAGAGCCTCTATTTGTTCCTGGGTAAATGAAGTCCTGTTTCGTTGTAGTTTCCTTTTCAGCTGAAGCCTCATTTGCGCTTCATCAGAGTCTTCGCCATTAGAACTGATGGAATTAGTGTTTTCCCCAGCACCTTCTTGCTGTGGGCATCCATCTACAATTAAACAAGATAAGATTATCTCCGAAACATGCAACATGTTGTACAAAATATGTTAAAAAAACATTTTTGTAAAAATATTTTAAATAAAGCTGCATAACTAAAAAAAAAAAAAAAGATTAAAAAAATTATAATAATGCTTTGGTTGTGAACTGACAACTGCCCAGTATTCTGGGAGGAGCTATGCAAATGATCTCATCACCTCACCCAACAATTTGCATTGTGTACACAATTTGCCATTGGATGATATTAGCAATATCATCCAATGGCGGATAAAGTGCAGTAAATATATGAGATGTAAAACAAACACGTGAAATCTCTACTAGTACAATTACTCTTTTTTTTAATTTGTTAAAGTTTTGCTTTTAGACTATTCACAGCAATTGCAATCAATTAAATGTTGATAGGTTTGCAGCCAATGTGATTAAGAACGCAAACCAAGCTTGTAATCTCTAAAAAGAAATATTTATATAGTTTAAAAAAAAAAAAGAATTCCGCACAGTCAATTTCATGTTTAAAGGTTCTGAATTTAGAAGTGCGAGCATTGTTCTACAATTTTATTCAACCATTGTATGAGTGCGCAATTCCCTGACACCTATTACAGCGAACAGTTGTAATTATATCATCAGCAAGAACAGCCTATAATTGCAGAAAATGGAATTTTATATTTAGATAAAGGGACTGTCCATTCTTTGTAATATGGTGTACTTGTACTGGGAAAAGTGTGATTTCTCTGATTATAAAAAAATAAAAACCACCCAAAAAAAAAACCAACTATAATTTTAAAAGCTGACTTTAGCAACTAAACAAACACACACATACGGTAACTTTACACTATATATATAATGAGCAGACGAGTTTATTGTACCACTTACTCTAATTCATTATCACACCTGTAGTTATTTATAATTAGTATGTCCTTAGAACGCAAATGAGATATCCGAGGTCTACCCCTTTATCCATTTCCGCGAAAAAGCTTTTTACCCAATACATCAGTATTTGTCCCTTTTGTTATAGTGTTGGTTGTGTTTTATTTTTGTTTTCTTTTGCTTTTTATTTAATTATTTAACCGTTTTTTTGTTGTGTTGTTTTCTTTTGCTTTTCTATTATTTAACTGTGAATTATAATTACAATAAAGAGGTTTTTAGTATTATAGATTTTCTTGTTGTTCAGATATTCCCCCCCCCCCACCAAAAAAAAAAGTGGAACCACCTTCTTCTTCTTTTTTTTTTAAAGAATTTGTACCTTTTGTAATTAAATATTGTGGGAATTAACATCAGAGGGATAACCTGCCACAATGGTGTGGCCTTCAAAGGGTTAAGGGAATTGTGACAGAATCTGGTGGGCTCTTTTCAAACACTTTGAAATGTTTTAAAACCCCAAACATTCCCTTCCATTTAAATGGTCGGATTCATCTACAGTGAGGGCCATATGGAGGTCTGTACTCCTATTGAGCTGATCACCAACACATGAATGGAATGGGAGCTGCTTTTCAGCAGGGCACAATGACAGCAGAGTAAGAGAAACCATTAAACACTCGGGCCAGGGGGATTGGCAAACTTCCGTGGGTAGAATTTTGAGGACACAATCGGGGCCCAGGACAAAAGGATTCTCTTGAAAACTCGCAGTGATCTATATTGTATCACAAGGGGTCCAGTCAACAGACTGTTCAAGGCAAGTATGTTAACCTTTAGGCACAGCAATCATTAATCACTGTCCCCTGGGCTGGCCTACTCAAAGCTATATAGGATTGTTGTTAACTTTCTATAGGAGAGCAGAGGGAAGAGAAGAACAAACCACCTAAACGTGTCAATGGGATAACTCCATACACTGCGGCTATTTACTCAGCAGCAGCAGCAGAAAAGGCAGAAAAGTACTTAGTTAAGATTAGATAAGCTTCAACTCACATATTAACACACAAGTGTCGCTCTATTTACTCGTCAAATCTCATGGGCCGCTTCTTAAGTGTTCTGGCACTAACGTCCGAGTGTGTTTGTTTATTGGTGTTTGTGTACAGGCATTTGTGTATGGGATAACCAACAACAGTGACCCCTCCCAACACCCCCCACACACCCCTACCGTACCCTGTATACAGTACAGGTGCCCCTACAGGAGTCCTCAATATTCTATTTCTTTCTATCTCAGGGCTGTCACCTGGAATTTTGGGTCCCGGGACTGATTTTCTAGTCGTCGTCGCACCACCCCCTTCACTTACCGCCCGGCTCCCCTATCCCCCCCTTCCGCTGTGTTGCCTGCACTGCTCAGTGGCCGGACATCAGATTCAGGATGCTGGCAGCCAATTAATATGAGCCAATCAGAGCTAATGTACCGGTAGCCGCTCTGTTTGGCTAACGGTACGCTAGCTCTGATTGGCTCACCACCCGATGCCGCATATTAATTGTCTGCCAGCATCCTGATGTGAAAAGGTTTGCGCTCCGGGATCAGGGTTTTGTTCAGTCACTGGCAGCATGGCACAGTGGAGGGGGTTGTAGTGGGCAAAATAGTGGCCTGGGCCCTTCTCTCCCACAGCATCCCCCTAATGTTATCTTAATAATTGTTGCTCTGTAGTACTAGTGGCTAATACGAATGCTGGGACTTAGAGTTCCTTTTGACATGCCTGTGCAAAAATTCCCAACCTCGGGCTTCAAGGAACACTAACAGTGCAGGTGTTCAGGATATCCAGGCTTCAGCACAGATGGTTGCGTTAAAATAACTGAGGAACTAATTACATCACCTGTGCCCAAGCCTGGATATCACTAAAACCTGGACTGTAGGTTGGGAATGGCTATGCCACAGGATGAAGGATTAAGCTGGATCTTGTTGTTCCATATGAGGATAGGGGCTGCCAGGGAATGCTGAAACTTGTAGTGTGACAAGCACACAATACATTTCATAGTCTAAGTCCCTACATTTAAATATGTCAAACTCCATCTGTGTACTATAATAATCCCAACTACCCAGGATAAAGACCAAAGAGAAAACGTAAAATAAGTTTCAGGTTTTCTTCCATAATAATGATGTATATCCTACATCCAAAGCAGGAGGGGGCTGCAGACTAGTGGTACATAGTGCTTATATACTATTTCCATCACAAAAAGATGGAATATGTGCCTAGATGAGTGGGGAGAGGGGATCTCTGCCTGGATGAGTGGGGAGAGGGGATCTGTGCCTGGATGAGAGGGGATCTCTGCCTGGATGAGTGGGGAGAGGGGATCTGTGCCTGGATGAGTGAGGAGAGGGATCTGTGCCTGGATGAGTGGGGATCTGTGCCTGGATGAGTGTGGAGAGGGGATCTGTGCCTAGATGAGTGGGGAGAGGGGATCTGTGCCTGGATGAGTAGGGAGAGGGGATCTGTGTGTGGATGAGTGAGGAGAGGGATCTGTGCCTGGATGAGTGGGGAGAGGGGATCTGTGCCTGGATGAGTAGGGAGAGGGGATCTGTGTGTGGATGAGTGAGGAGAGGGATCTGTGCCTGGATGAGTGGGGAGAGGGAATCTGTGCCTGGATGAGTGGGGAGAAGGGATCTGTGTCTGGATGAGTGGGGAGAGGGGATCTGTGCCTGGATGAGTGATGAGAGGGGATCTGTGTGTGGATGAGGGGATCTGTGCCTGGATGAGAGGGGAGAGGGGATCTGGGCCTGGGTGAGTGGGGAGAGGGGATCTGTGCCTGGATGAGTGGGGAGAGGGGATCTGTGCCTGGATGAGAGGGGATCTGTGCCTGGATGAGAGGGTAGAGGGGAGCTGCGCCTGGATGAGAGGGTAGAGGGGAGCTGCGCCTGGATGAGCGAGGGGAGCTGTGCCTGGATGAGAGGGGAGCTGTGCCTGGATGAGAGGGGAGCTGTGCCTGGATGAGAGGGGAGCTGTGCCTGGATGAGAGGGGATCTGTGCCTGGATGAGAGAGGGGAGCTGTGCCTGGATGAGAGAGGGGAGCTGTGCCTGGATGAGAGGGGAGCTGTGCCTGGATGAGAGGGGATCTGTGCCTGGATGAGAGGGGATCTGTGCCTGGATGAGAGGGGATCTGTGCCTGGATGAGAAGAGATCTGCGCCTGGATGAGAGGGGAGCTGTGCCTGGATGAGAGTGTAGAGGGGAGCTGCGCCTGGATGAGAGAGGGGAGCTGTGCCTGGATGAGAGAGGGGAGCTGTGCCTGAATGAGAGGGGAGAGCAGTGCTGGGAATGGGAATCACTCCGGAGTCCTATGTGTCTTGATCAGTCAGGCGGAAAACCAGCTAACAGATCCGCAGGCGCAGGGATCAGGCGCATCTGCTGCAGAGAGAGAATGCCTAATTCCTACAGAGGGCTTAGAAGGGGAAGAAGAAAAGTGTCTCAGTCTCAGTGATCCTTAAACCCCACTAAATCGCTGGAGAATGTTCTCCCGGACAGTGATGTCTCTTTTTGTCCTGTCACAGACCTCTGTGTCTATTATTTCCCTCACTGCTTCACGGTGGTGCTAATATTGGGAACATATTTGTCCCCTCTGAGACCTCACCCTGCCTTATGCTTTCTGGGTAATGGACTCCTATGGAATGGCAACATCCCTGAGCAAGGAAATCACATTAAGGGAAGAGAGAGGAACATTAATATTCTAAGAGAAATATGTCCTGCATTCCATGTGGGATGGGAGAGTTGTGTGCTGCAGAGGCTGCTCTACTCTACTTCCACGCCCCGGCCAATCAGATAGACAGATACATAGATAGATCTCTAATAAATATATATATATATCCGATAGATAGATGTC